>NC_092746.1:11430114-11766781 GCF_047496795.1 Chiloscyllium punctatum
ATAATGGCTGGCAGACATTCTACTGTTTGCTGAATTAATCCTTTACAGGCTAAAGAGTATCTGGTGGGACACTATAACAGAAACAAAACTGAAACGTGGGCGGCACGGTGGCACAGTGGTTAGCACTGTTGCCTCACAGCGCCGGAGACCCGGGTTCAATTCCCACCTCAGGCGACTGACTGTGTGGAGTTTGCACGTTCTCCCCGTGTCTGCGTGGGTTTCCTCCGGGTGCTCTGGTTTCCTCCCACATTCCAAAGATGTGCAGGTCAGGTGAATTGGTCATGCTAAATTGCCCGTAGTGTTAGGTAAAGGGTAAATGTAGGGGTATGGGTGGGTTGCGCTTCGGCGGGTCGGTGTGGACTTGTTGGGCCGAAGGGCCTGTTTCCACATTGTAATGTAATCTAATCTAATCTGAACTGTTAACAGAATCTCATCAAAATAGAATGGAAAAGGAAATTAACAAAGTCAGGTCAAACTAACAATGTGGCACACCTTAGTGATGCCCAATAGTCTCTAACGGCCTTCGTTGTATCGTTGTATCCCTCCAGATGGATACCCAAGTGTGGACGTAACAATGAAAGAGGGACAGACAGCCAAGTTCTGCTGCCCCTCAGCATGACCCATGGCCTTGACCTAATAATGGCTACTTTGGCCAGGCCCACTGACAGTCTTTCTGCAATGACTAGGACCTCAATTGTGTGATTCTGTCAGCCAATAAACACCAACACCTCAAACACTGCAGTTCCTAGATTTTGCTGTTGGCAGACACATGATAATTGGCACAGGTACAGTGGGCTGAAGGGCTTTTCTCAGTGGTGTAAAAACTCCATGACTCACTGGAATACCAAAAGAAAACTCAGCCAATTGGAAAAGAGGGTTCTTGTGGGATATGCACTGAAGGAAAATGTGTAGTGAGATGCTCTGGATGAAAGATGGAAGGAGTTGAGTCCCCACTTACAGTTCTCTTTCACCATCCCTCTCATGGTCCAGCTCCACTCACCACTGATAAATAAATCTTCATAAAGATCAGCAATATTAAGCCATTTATACTTGAGACAGACTTCTCCAATCTGTACATAAGTGTGCATAATGAAGGAGGGACCTTCTGCCATTGATCTAGATTATGTGAACACACCTCATAGAAGGGGGATGAGGCATAGTGAAAGTCTTTAAAAGATAACGTTACAACAACAAGTGAACAGTGCAAACCTCGTACAATGTAACACAGCACCTGTGTCTCTGTAATACAGCAAGAGTCAACATCATCAGCACAACAGAGACATTAATTAGCGACGGCTGGGAGAACGTAAATTGTAATCACATTTGTTGTTGCTGCTCCTATTAAATGACAGTCCCCAAGGTAACTCATCAGTGCTCAAGGAAACAGATTGGAATGTCCTGTTCCCTGCATCTTGACCTCTATTTCATGTCCTGATACTGCCATCTGCTCTTGGTCTTGTGTGAATCACCAAGTGAAACCCCAACTATCTTCCTACTGGTCCCACCACAGTGTAAGTGTCCAGGCTTGTGTACAGTCTGTGTGAGCACCCTGAAAGTGTACCCTCTGAGGAGTCTTTATCATCATCCTCTGGCACCACCTCATGCTCAGAAAGAAAATATGCTACAATACTCATCTTTCCTCTTTTAATTCATTAAACCACTTTCCGTACTGAATCCAGCAGTGAGGCAGCATTCTCCTGCTATTCATCCATTCAGTCACCTCCAGCAAGAACATCTTGATTTCACTGGTAGGCTTCTTCCTGTCATCAGTGGTGACCCTAAAGGCACAACCCAGTGAGGAATCACTAAAGCAAGATGTAATCTTTGAGTGTGTGCACTTCCTTGCATTTTTCACCCAATTCCATTAAATTTCATGTTTGGAGTGTCCTTTTAATTAGTGGAGTTAAAATGGACCTTTGCATGCTGCCATCACGCATACTCAGCCTACCTGATTAGGAAACCTGTATATCATCTCCTAAATTTTCAGGATAAGACCAAGAATCCCAGAGTGCAGGACCTCTGCTGCATTTTGAGCCATAACTTGACTGGGTAGCCCTCTTGCACAGAATCCAATCTTGTGGTCATACAGGGGACTGGAAACTTCAGGAATGCATGAATGTCTGAGAACTTAGATGTGGCTGCTTCCAAGGTACTGAACAGACTGCATGTGGAATAGACAATAGACAATAGGTGCAGGAGTAGGCCATTCTGCCCTTCGAGCCTACACCACCATTCAATATGATCATGGCTGATCATCCTTAAGGAAACATAGTCCTTAGTGACACTGTCTGAATGAAATTGCACTCATTTCCACTTCCAAGTCTGGCTGGAGAATTCCAGTCAATACATTAATGAGGTGGCTGAGCTAAAATTCTACAAACAGACAGTCTGAGTGTTATAACTGGGTTTCCATTCATATAGCAATCCCTTTCTCCCATTGTGTCAGCATCTTAAAATCCAGCCCATAGAATGGCCAAATCAATTTGGACTGCTTCCGCACTTCTCCTAACAGCAGGTTCAAGTATTCCTTAGCAAAATCCTTGAAACTGCACATCAGTTTTTTCCCAGTCATGGACTAATATAGTTTTATCTTAGAAGTCTGCCAGTTTGTGCCAGAGGATGCTGGATCACTTGGGTTGATTAATGGAGCACTACCTGACATTCTGACAAGCCTCCGGACTGCTCTTTTTGATTGTAGCATCTGACACAAAGTAGTGGGAGACCTGCTTCCCCACATCTGGGAGTTGAGGATTAGCACAAATGACCTGGATTTTTTATCCCAGAAGGAAATGTAGAGTACATATTGCCGTTTTACTTTACAATTATTGGAATTAAAAGCTTCCAAAATACAGTTCTTTACAGCTCTGATAAAAAAAACTTATATTTCGAAAAATAGAAGGAAGCTTCTAAATTTAAAAAGAAAATCTTCAATTATTTTTAAACTTACAACATGGAACACAATCAATTATTCCCTGTGCTTGTGGTAGAATAATGCTGGGTTCATGATCAGGTCTGATTCTTGGGCCTACCAAATTCCTGAATTCCCAGCTACTGTTGTTAGATAGGAATTGCAGCTGCAAACAAAAAGAGATTCGTAGACATGGGACGACATCTCGGGAGATTCGCTATTCATTAATTGACAGGTCTGAGCTCGCCAGAGCTAGGATAGTAGGTTCATTTACAATCACTGCTTGCCTTCTGACAGCTGGCAGCAAGAGAAATCTGGAGATAGAGGGCCAGACTGTGGACAATGGTTTTGACACTTCCATGATTACTCTTTCCAAACACACACAATTCCACAAGTGTAGGAACAGGAAAGCTCAATCCGCAGCAAAGGACATCTTCATTACCTCAAAGCGACTGCAATTTAATCAGAGGGAAAAGGGACAGGAGGTGGAGAACTTTGGGTGGGACCAGTGAGAGAGAAAGGTTGTATTAGTAAGGGAAGGACAAGCAAAGAGATTGGGCTGAGAATGCAGTGAACGTAGTGGGGAGAAGAACGTATTATGAAGGAGAGAGTTTGATGTTCAGATGATATAAAGCATGAAGCACAAGGCTTAGCAATTAGGGTGTGTAGCTAGAAGGAAAGTCACAGCAATTGAGCAGAGTGTAGGACAGAAGGCACAGGAAGGGATGAGAACCGTCAAATATGAGAGGTGAAGTTAGATTAGATTACTTACAGTGTGGAAACAGGCCTTTCGGCACAGCAAGTCCACACCGACCCGTCAAAGCGCAACCCATCCAGACCTATTCCCCTACATTTACCCCTACCCCTAACACCATGGGCAATTTAACATAGCCAATTCACCTAACCTGCACATTTTTGGACTGTGGACCCGGAGGAAACCCACGCAGACACAGAGAGAATGTGCAAACTCCACACAGGCAGTCGCCTGAGGCGGGAATTGAACCCAGGTCTCTGGTGCTGTGAGGCAGTAGTGCTAATCACTGTGCCATCATGAAATAGTTCATATCCTAGAAGACTGACTAGGAGAATAGAGGTGTGGTGATAACGTCAAAGAATTTAAAAAATTAATCTATTGGTCTTTACGCAAGCATGCTTAATATTTCAAAATACAGTCAAGGTTGTTAAAGCAGCTGATCAGGAATTTCCCTTTTCCTGAATTTACTTTCCGATCAGAAGCCTGTTTTTCAGAAGCTTTTTACTTCTTCAGCCAGAAAGTCACATTGTGTTTATAGAAACATTTTTGTTTTGATATGAGATGAAAACATCATTGTCCATTTACTGCTCATCTATACCTGACTAGAACTGCATTAAACTGATGAAGAACAAATAGATCATGCTGATTGCAGTGAACCTTAATATATGATAGTCCTATACTGGTCTGTCTGTCTTTTCTCCAATCCTCATGTCCCAGGTTTAGGGGATTGGCTTCCATTGGATTAGTCCATGCTTATGGGCAAAGTGCTGTAGTGGTTTGCCATTGCCCTTGTGGGATGGCTGACCAGAAAATTCTCTTGCTCTTGCTGCTTGCCATGAGGCACATTTCAAGTATTTATAAGGTGAAGATCTGTATGTTTATCCTCAATATGAACACGGGTTTCATGGTATGCAATTCAAGCCAGGAGCTTCCAGACCAGAGGTAGAGATATTGCCACTGCACCATTAGATCCGTGACCGCTAGTGACATGCATATTGACATTAGGAGTATGATCCAGAGCGAGTAGTAGAGATGGGATTTTGATATCTTCTGCACCTTTTCACTTGTTTTCCTGAACCTAGCAGTGCAGAAGTAAATTTAAACATGTGCTTACATTTATTTCCATAGCTACTGTTTGCAGGGGCATGTTGACCGCCTGTCACCTGAGGCTGTAGGTCAAGTGGTGCCACTTCACATCAAATATGGCTGATATGGAGAAATCAGTGGCAAAAGCAGAAAAAAGAAGTATCAGAAAAATTTGCATTTTTATGATCAGCCTATTTGGACACAATGCACCTTTCCTGGTCATCATATCTCACATTGGGATTATGAATGTGGTATTTGTTGGTTCAGAGTCAGGGATTACAATCCCGTGTGCCACAAAATCTTCCTTTCACACTAGGACCTAGGAATTTAGCAGAATGGAACTGCCCAATTCATGATACAGAAATAGATCTCAAAACAGAAGTCATTTAAAGTGTATAAAATATTTGTAGAATTAGGCATTTAGTACTGGACTTCCATTTCAACAAGAGCAACGGTCTCATCATTTTTGAGGCAAAGCTTTATGCATCATCTGACCTCTTTGATCATAACAAAATTATGTTAATTATTAACTGGTTTCATGCTAATCCTGTTGAATTGTTGCATTACCGTTTTTGCTGAGCACTTTGATAAGAGTGGTACTAACTTAACTGATAAATTCAATGGTAGATTGGTAAATCATTGAGATTTGCTTCCCGGTGGCTATTTTTCTTTTGGGTAGATGCAGTATTATCCAATAGATTAGATTCCCTACAGTGTGGAAACAGGCCCTTTGGCCCAACTGGTCCACACTGACCCTCTGAAGAGTAACCCACCCAGACCCATTCCCCCTAATTAATGCACCTAACTCGACTGGTAATTTAGCATGACCAATTCACCTAACCTGCACATCTTTGGACTGTGGGAGGAAACCGGAGCACCCGGAGGAAACTCACGCAGACACAGGGAGAATGTGCAAACTCCACACAGACAGTCGCCCGAGGCTGGAAACAAACCTGGGTCCCTGGCGCTGTGAGGCAGCAGTGCTAAACACTGAGCCACCGTGCTGCCTTATATATATATCTATATATATAAAACCATATATATATATATATATATACCCATATATATATACCCATATATATATATATATATAGTAACACTATTTTAACCTCACTATTTTAATGAGAAAGAGCTTTACACATTCACAGAAAATTCATATAAACATACCATTCAGTAACTGATGAATTAACTAATTTTCAAAATTCAATAAAAACTTGACCACTCTATTTTCCTTGCAATCATTATACCAACAAACACACAAGAAAGGTTCAATGGTATGTGCCTTATGTCATGCAAATTGTGTGTATTGAGATCATGTGCCCAACCAATGTGTTACAAAAATGTGCTATATCAGATCTGGATTCCCAAATAGTCACATAAAATCCTCTGGACAAAGGCTGACTCATGCCAGATTAGTGGAACCAACATTTTTTTAAATGATTGTTTTCTGCTGTTTTCCTTCAATTCAACACCTCTTGGAATATAGTTACATTAGCAGCTATCAAATAGCAGAAAACTGTCGATGTTGGAAATCTGAAATAAAAACAGAAAAAGCTAGAAATACTCAACAAGCCTGCATTTTCTGTTCCTAATTATAAGCAGCAATCTTGCTAACGTAAATCCATGCTATATTATTAACCAGAGTTTTTTTTTCCATTGGAGGAGTTATCCCTCCTCTTTCTCTATTCATTAGGCAGTCCCTTGATGAAATCATTCTTATACATGAGGTCAGTTTCCATATGTACACTGATGAAATCGAACATTATCTTGCCATGATCTCTCATGACCCCTCTGCTGTTTCTGTATGGTCAGGTAGCTTGCACAACAACCAGTTCTGAATTAGTCAAAATCTCCTCCAATTAATCTCTAAATTGCTAGCTATTTATTTATAATTAATATTATTCGGTGGTTTTGGTACTTTAAAGAGAATGGATAATCATAAAGAGATGGAGCAAAATGAAGGATCATTTTCTTAGAAAGTAATAAATGACATTTTTTAAAAGCTTTTGCACCATGCCTATTATTACTGTGGTGTTGGTTGGATCTGCAGGGAGTTTATAATGGATGAATGCATATGGTATTTTGAGGGGTCATAGGGGTGGGATGGAGAGTATGAGGGAGTGGAGTGGGATTACATGAAGTGGAAAGGATGAGGCACGGCAAGTGTATGAAGGAAGAGTGTCCGTGAAGGGTGAGGGTTTGAGGGCCTTTTTTTAAAAATTCTGTTGTCATTGCTACAATTCAACGAAGATCTAGAGCATCAATGACAGCCTGTCAAACAGCCCACCTTGGCTTTTGGCAGCTTCTGTCACTTCCTCTGACCTCTTTCCAGGGTGACAGGCTTGACTCCAGATAGCACTCATCCGCTTTTGAATGAAAAAAAGACCCTTCGCCTTTGTTTGCATTCTCCCCAAAGTTTGGCACACTTAGCCAGACAACTTGCTTCATCCATCACATTCCTTGAATATGAAATTTCAGCCCAATTTCTCCTTTGATGCCAAACTTTATTTTATAGTGATCCTGTGATGCACATTGAGATTTTTTTTGTAACAGTATTAGAATGAAGTTGCTACATAAATACAAATTGTTGCTGCATTTCAAGGCATGTTTCAACAGTTGTGGAAAGATAAACTTTTCATTTAGTAAGAGAAGGAAAGAAATTGTCATGTGTACATTGCAACTTTTCCAAATTTGAGCAGTCACAAACACTTCGCAGTCATGAAAGACTTTTGAACTGTCATCACTTTTGTAATGCAAGGAAGAGTGGAAATCAATTGGTACACATTAAGAACTGAGGAGAAAGTGAGGACTGCAGATGCTGGAGATCAGAGCTGAAAATGTGTTGCTGGAAAAGCGCAGCAGGTCAGGCAGCACCCGAGGAGCAGGAGAATCGAGGTTTCGGGCATAAGCCCTTCTTCAGGAATCATTTCCTGAAAAAGGGCTTATGCCCGAAACGTCGATTCGCCTGCTCCTTGGATGCTGCCTGACCTGCTGTGCTTTTCCAGCAACACATTTTCAGCACACATTAAGAACTGACTAATAGCAGTGAGGTGAATGACCAAGTATTGGGGAATAAACTTGATCGTCACGAGGTCCTTTTTTGTTCGAGGCAGAAAGGAGGATAAGTTGCCAAGTGGCAAAATTTAAACCTTAAGGGGGCTTAAAAAAAATCCAACACGAGATTGGTCTTGGATGACTTACAGATATCTAGACCAAACTATCTTAAATAGGTTTTAGGCAGTTCCCATGATGCAGTAAGGGGTCTCATACTACTTTAGGTTGCTTTTGAAAAATTAACCTGCAAGTGACTGGCATTAGAATGAAGAGTACATTCTTTGAAAGCACTGAAGGACAAGAATACCCAGCCTGGCTCCACAACTCGCCAATATGGGGTGTTGGCATTGTTTCACTGATTACTGTCCTTTGTCCCACCCAGAATGGCACAGAAGGCCACATAGACAAGGAGTCTGAAATTCAGCTCCTTGAAGTTATTCTTTAAAGATATATCAGACAAAGGCAGCTTACTTGAAGTGTGGAACTGGGACTGGATATCTAATTTTAACCCTTTGGGTTAAGGTGCAATCACTGTACACATTGTCATTATGGATCTGAAAATGGACTTTGACCAATTAACCATCCAATGTGTTTTGGTAACATTCATTCAGGGACACACACTTTGTCATGGACATCAGGAGCAATTCTTTTTTCTTCTTCAAATTGTATCATGTCATTTTCTACATTGACTTGAGTGGACAGAGAGTACCTTATATTAATATCTCATCCAAAACTGGTCTCTCAGTCCTGCACCGGCAGTAGATTACATGCTTAAGCTTTGGAGTGAAGTTTAACCCACAGCCTTGTCTTGTAGAGGTCTCTTGCTAGCAAAAAAGCAAGGCTAATGTTAAGCAAATATTTGCCAATTATAGAGCTATAGGGTCATACAGCATGGAAAAACTTACCCTTGGTTCCAACCTGTCCATGCCGAACAGACATCCCAGTGTGACCTAATCCCATTTGCCAGCATTTGGCCCATATCCCTCTGTGCCCTTCTTATTCATATACCCATCCAGATGCCTTTTAAATGTTGCAATTGTGTCCACCATCATTTTTCCTCTGGCAGCTGGTTCCATCCATGCAATAAATCTCAAATGATATTTTAACAATGCAGAAACACATTTTAGAAATCTGAAACTATAGCATTATAATGTAAATGAAAATGATTTTACTATGTAGGATTATTTTAGCTACATTTTTTTACTTCCTCCTGGCCTCACTTAATTCAATCCAAAATTTGCACGCCCTCACTTTGCAAAGAAAATTGCAAGATGGATACTACCCACGAGTTTTTTTTCTGACATCTTACTATGATGAATAAGAAGAGGTGAGCAGTGATAAAAAAAACAGCTGGTTTTAATTTTTTTTTTCCCTGAAAGAAAGAGGTCAGCAGCACTTTGAGTCTGTTAGTTGCTATGATGAAGCACTGCTGCTTCGTCAGAGAAAATGTTTGCTTACTATTTCACAAGTCCCGATACCCTGGAGGTGCAGAGAGAAAATAAGCACATCAGTTGTCATTATGACAGGATAAAAATGGAGCCATCATATTTCAATAACACAATGCACTGAGCAGCCCATAGAGTGATGAATTATATACTCTCTCTTTCACACTAGACTATAAGTTAATATTATCTCCCCAGGATAATTATAGTGAAGTTCAATTACTGTCCCAAAATTACAGTGTGGGCCGCACTATGGGTTTTTGACACAGCATTTTACACATTTATCTTTTCACCTAACATGCTAAATCTGCATTGTGGTGGTGATTAATCGTCCCAGGGCTGTCCAACTCATACCATTATTCTTTCATGGATTGGACAGTCCCTGGAGTCCCCTTGAGCATAATGTAAGCAGGTCTATTACACAGTGTTTTTCAACCAATTTGTGTCTTTGTCTCCTCGTTTCTGTTTTATTCCTTCATGAGTTTCTGAAGAGATAGTACCAGTAAGTAAAATCAGATAGATAGGTTAACAGCTGCCGGTCAATCAGTATTATAAGCAATATTAAAGGATTGGATTGGTGGACATGCTGGGGCTGGTTATGAGTGAAAGATGAGGTAAAGTCAACCAGTTTCGCAATGCGATGATGAGATCTGAGGAGCAGTTCCTTTTGGGGAGGGTGGATAATTGATCGTGGGGATTAATACACTCACAGTGCCTATCTCCTAACAAAGTTACCAGGAAAATTATTTTGTGACTGGCATGGTAATGTTGAGCTGACAAGATTGTCTTTAAGGATTAAAAAAAAAGAGCTCAGTAGATTGTGTCAAAATAATTATTTTAAGTACAAAAAGTACTAAATGCAAGAAGAAACCACACTTGCATCATTATACCAACTGGATATGCACCTGTATGTCTGATGCTTCATTCTAGTGCACCAACAGAATTTGACACCTGGCATGCATCTGAAATCGGCTATAACAATATAAAATATAAATTATCGGGGTAAGTATAAACCCAGAATTATTGGATAAAATAAGTTAATAGCTGTTATAAAATATCATAAGAGATGTCATGCAAACATGTTAAATGTCCATCAGCTAATGGCAACAGTAAATTCTTGCAATGCCATAATTAGCTACAATTGTACATTCATTGAACTACTCACTCTATTCTTAAAGGCTCTGTTTGTTTGAGCTGGAACAAAAATATCTATAAATGAAATAAGTTATCAAATAAGCTTGAAAATTAAAAGACATCCTTGTTTGCTTGGAATATAAGCTTAATTAGTCACCAATATAGATTGCAATACTTTTGTTTTTTGCTTGTCTGGAAAGCTCTCATTTTTGACTCTATTTTCTAAATAATCGTCCAACACAAAGCTACATCTAAACATTTGCTCTGATGCTTAAAAAGACATTTGCCTTTTAGCAAAACAAAACACTGCAGATGTTGGTTGTTTGAAATAAGAACAGAAATTGCTAGAAATATTCAGCAAAGCTGGCAGTATCTTTGAAGCATGAAGAAGTCAAGGGAGTAACAGTTTCTCTATCCACACATGCTGACAGAACTGCTAAGTATCTCTCGCATTTTCTGCTTTTCAAATTTACCTTTTCATGTTTACCGACATTGACTTACTTGCTGTCTCCAGCATTTTCGGGTTTATATTTCTGTCAAACTTGTTAAATTGTTCGTCTGAACTTGTTCAACTTTCTTTTCTCTTGTCCTCTGTCTCATCAAGATGTGATTAAAGAAACACAAATTTTATCATTTTTCCTAACGATTGACAAGGATTGGAAAATCCCAGAAGTAACCTGAAGCAATGTTTTTTCAAACTTTTAGAGCCTCTTTTTAATACTGTGTAATCTCTTCAAGAAAGTTATGACTGTACCACTAACTAAAATCAGTGAATGTTTTCCTTTGTGTTTTATTTGGATTTTGCAAATAAGGATTAGTTATTCAAAGGGAAGCTTTGCCCTCCAGACAAGTATCAGAACTGTTTTAACTTCTGTTGCACCAGTGTCAGAAAATCCGTATTTAATGTAGCTTTACACACTTAGGTTCAATTATGGTAATGATTATTCCACACATCTTCATTATTTTGGATCAAGAATTATTAATATTATATATAGTGGATTATTTTCTGTGTCATTATTATGGATTATGCCATCATTAACAAAAACACTAAGCCATCAACCATCATTAGCAAGACATTAAATAATTGAACTACCAAAAAGAAAGGTTCTACAACATGAAAACTATTTTAATAGAATCTGAGTAGAAATAATTAATTTTCCCCAAATGACTTAAAAACTCAAAAATAGGAAAATGTAATTCCGCATGAATGTAAGTTAAATTTTATTCATGCAGGCCTGCTCCTCCTCTACAAATATTGATCTGGTAAAGCATGACCTTCAATACTCACTTGTATTTTTCAGATCATTTCAGATTGACCTGCAATAACTTACAGGGTGCACACTCTGGATTTGATGCCATTTTTGTTCTTTTATGAAGCACATTCCTCTGCAGCCATATTGGATCTTATTCCGTTTAACAGATGACCTCAAAGGTCTGACTTCACATTGACCTCGTGTGTACATCTATTGTTCAACAAAACAATTGACCTAAAATTTGTGTTCTTCTTCCATTATATGTTAGCTTTACTATTAATCATGCTTTCATTCTGTATGTCAAGTGAGTGTCTGTACCAAATGTTACATAAAATTATTTTGTTAGCAAGTTCCAAAACATATCAGCAAATGTTCTAGTAGTTAGAAATAATTAAAAAGGATGTTGTCACTCGTAAGTAAAATTAAAACTAAATTTTTACTTTGCAATGAGCTACAATAAATGGCCATCTACTTTGTCATATTAAAATAGCAAATCCAATTCCATTCTGATGAAACATATGTTAAGAGGCCATACACTTTCAATAATTGTTCAAGGTTTATGCAGGAACTAACTAGATATTACATTTGTTTAAAACTCAATCATACAGAATGAAGACTTGATTTTAAAATTTTAATAAAGATAACTTGTGTATCATTAAATCTTCAAATGCTAATCGGTACTTTCATTCTCCAGCTGTAGATAATGTCATGCTTGCTGGAGGCTCTTTATTTTGCAATAAAACATTTACATTCTAATGATTTTATTAAAACTATAGTAGCTGTCAGCAGCCTGACGATTCCTGGCAAATTGTATCAGTTATCAGCTCATATTGCCTTTATCAAAACCACCCAGTGGCGAGCTAGGCCTGCCACAATGAGATGTCTATTGCTTGAAGAGTCAGTATTTAATCATTTTTTTCAGTATTGTTCTGCTTACAGTGCATAAATAAGTGCCTCAAATAACGCAGAGTGCCACTGACAATGAAACAAAGTATCTGTCCTATTTATCTTTTCACATTCTTTGGTTCCCCTTTGCTGCAGGCACTGTTTATATTCAGTAACCTATCATCATTCAACAGCTCTGTATTTCTTGATGATGAGCATTAGGCCTCTCAGGTAGTCATTTTCAAATGAAAGGCTGCACGGCCAGTGATAATGTTGGCTCGGGGAAGTGACAAAATAAAATTGCCAAACTAGTGGTGCAAGCAATGAAAGTTGAACTGTAAAACAACCTTGACCTCTTCTGATGAGAAAAAAGTATAAGCTGGCTTTTACCATTAACCCATCTTTCTTGATAGACACTTTCTGCAGGGCAGTCAGATCAGTCTTGTTTTTCATTGTCTGCAGTTATTTCCTTGCTCTTTGTTCTTTCAGATCTAATTCTTTGTTCAGTGCTTATTATTAACTGAACATTTGCTAGAGGGGAAAGGAATACGCCTACTGTGAAAGGGATTTTTAACTCATCTTGTTTTTTGCTTTTAACTGCACGCTACTGTATGAAATGTGCAAAACTGCCTTCTGCTAATGCTTTGTCCTTTAGAGGGTGCACATGATTTATGAATTGATTACAAATGATGGTTTAACAATTTGGTGCAGTTAATTAATCTGTGTTTAAAACTTAATTGGGGGAGTTTGTGGACCCATCTGCAGAACCCAGATGTAGTGTTAAACGTGGCTGAAAAAAATGTTTCCATCATTTTGTATTCTGTCTCTCTTTCAACATTGGGTCCAATGTTGGTATTAATAGAAAGAAAGCAGTATATAAATTATAAAAACAAAGTCCCACATTAAAGTAGACATTTTAATGAACCGCTCACAGTAGAGGCTGTCTCAATTTGGTTTATTTGACAGAAGAAGTGGAGATTTATTACTGTTGGACAATATGTAATTCTCCTTACATGGGAACTGGACTAATTTGACTCTGCAGTTTGCGAATTAACAGAGATTGTCTTCAAACTGTTCAACATAAGAGCACTCTGTTCTGTATCCCTTTTATTGCATCCCTTTGCACCATCCCTGAGGAGCGGCTTTATTTAATCCATCTGGAGCCCTAGTAACCAAGTCCCTGCTCT
Organism: Chiloscyllium punctatum; assembly: GCF_047496795.1. Classification (NCBI taxonomy): domain Eukaryota; kingdom Metazoa; phylum Chordata; class Chondrichthyes; order Orectolobiformes; family Hemiscylliidae; genus Chiloscyllium; species Chiloscyllium punctatum. The sequence goes on from NC_092746.1 coordinate 11,443,818, forward strand.
TTGCGACCCTGGCGATTTATGCTTCATATTTCATGCTGTGGTTGGTCTTTAACCACTTACATTTTTCCCCTTTGGTCACATTTTTTGAGAAAATATTTGACAAGTGGACTGTTTATCATGCAGGCCTAAACACTGTTATGGGGGTAATTCAATCTGCCAGCCTAACCACAGATAGATCATTGGCTGAGAGACTGGGGGTTGTGCCACTCATAATTTTTCCACTGATACAAGTCTTTTATAGAATATGACATACATCTTTAGGCACTAAATCATCCCTGTATAATTCATCTGTCAGGCATCGGAGCTAAAGGAAATAAATACCACTGCGGAGTCATATTGATAAGCTTTATATTCCATTGCGACCGTTCCAGCCACAAGTATTTCCAAAATCAGTTTATTGGAGGAAATTTACATTCACAACATCAGTCTTGCAATCATTTTTCCCTTCATTCATTACATTACCCATGCTGTGTTCATATGCCGCTTATCAGATTTCATGTTTTATGTATTCTTCGACTTGACACAATAGCAATGATAAAATGAAGGCAAATTTCTTCCATTAGTGACAGCCAGCTATTTGAGCTAAATTAAGTTGTACCCTGATATTCTGAAATACAAGGTGCAAATAACCTACTTTGAATAATCACTGCAAATATGCCTCTGTCCATTTAAATTATATCTCCTTTATGGTAGTGACTAAACCTTTGATATGATAATATTTAATACCCTTGCAAGCTCAAAAGGATTGAAAACAGCAATTATAACAGAGTGATTTTATGTCAGTACATCTTTTTAAAAGTCTTATTAAAAACTAATGATTTTGTCATATGTATTCAGTTTTGGACACTAACTTTGAGGAGGAGAACTAAAACAAATATCATCATCGCTGTCGAAGGAAACATTTTGTGCACTGGTTATGGAGCAAAATTTCTACTAATATTAATAGTAACATGCATATGTTCAATAAATTCATAGCTTGGTAGCTTTTCCAAATGTATGTAATGCACTATTTGCTTCGGACTTCTTCGGCCTTATACAAGATTGCATTCAGCGAAACCACTGATATGAAGTGAAAGCACTCTTGCAACTCATACACTGCCTCCTGCCCTAAGTCAATGTGTGCACTATGCAGTATTAAATTACCAGTCTGACACATGTGCTGTCTTCCTTCCTTGCAGCAGAATCTGTTAGGAAATTGACATAGACCATTTACCCCAACTTGATGTAAATCTGATTGATTTACAATTTGACTTTAATCCAGTAGGTGCGGATATCTACTCCAAATTAAGAAGCAGACAAAAATAACTCCTCATTTCCATTACTCCTTTCCTGCGAAGCACTTCAAATACGCAACAAATGTAAAGTCTCTGTCATTCAGTCAAGACTTCAGGTCTGACCCACACCCTAGAAACAATTACTGATAGTTTCTACTGTCGAGGAATCTGCCAGATATGCTGACTTTAGTTCGTAAAATAATTTGATTCCACAGTCAGTAAAGTCAACAATGCTTTTGAAATATGATGACAGTTAACTATAAATTCCTCATTTCAGAAATCATGGTTAATCATATTCCGTTGACAATCTTTTTTTTTTACCTGAGAGTACTGTTCTCTTGATTGCCTTCCCCTTGAATTCCCTCACTTCAGTTCAATACCATAGACATTGACAACCAGTCTCAAAATTATTGGCTAATCACTGTGATTCCTCTCAACTGACCTCAGACAACTGATTCAAACAGAATGCTATTTTTGTAAAAAGTCTTATTTATAATCATGAATAGGAAGAAATAAAAGAAACTGTTTCCTTGAAATGTGTTAATTTGCTTAATTTATATAAATAGTAAGTTACGTTGGCCTCTTAAAAACCTTGGGCAATTTTGCTTATGTAGCAAACACATTTGATACAAAGTCTTTAAGCATAAGCCCTATTGATTACAGCATCTTTAATTGCTTTATGAGACATCTCTAATCATTGTATCTGATGGTTTTCTTTCAATCAAATTTCTCACCCAACTCTTAAACATAACTGACAGTACACTAACAATATTTTTCCAGTTTCATCAATTGCATCACCTTTAACTTAGTTAACCTACTCTATCAATGTCAAATAAATACTATTATAACAAATAATATTTATATTTATGGTATTTCATTTCAGAGATCTTAAGAAATGATATTACGATGAGAAGATGATGTTATGCTGGAGAGCTTTGAACACTGAGCACTGTAAATTCACAGCAAACACTCCTGAGTCTGAATCGAAATTCATATTAAGGTAAACAATGGCCAGTGGTCAGCGTCAAACAATTCTGCTTTTTTTATGTCCCTATTTTCCATTCAGCATACTTATTATCAGTCTTCAATTGCCTTAGAATTGCATTTTAAAAAATAATTTATCAAATTACAGCCCCTTTGTATATTGACAAGAATTATTGTTTAATTGTTGTAAAGTAGAACTTCATGACAAATTCTGAAAATTAACATCGGCACATCATGTTTGTACATATGTTTTCATCACCCATTATTTTTCATTGCCAAGCCAAGACGTTAGATTTTGGTAATGGCCTTCTGAAAGATCCTGTATAGAGTTCAAAATGGTGCCATGTAGCCCAGAATAAACATTAAAAATGTTGCCAGACCAGAACAGCAGTTATACTGGTGGCCAATACAAAACATCATAAAACCTCACCAATGTGAGACAGCCAATACTTCCCTTGAGGTTAAAAAAAACTGTTTAACCAGACATTGTCCCAGTATGGGTTTAACAGTAAAAAGAAATTAAGCTGTATCTATTTCCTTGTTTGTCATTCCACTCTCCTTGGTTAATTTTTCCTTCTAAATGATAAATCAATCTTGCTAAAGTTCTCATGAAGAGAGTAATTTTCCTTCTCTTTGGCTACTCGGTGGGAACTTTCTGTGTATTATCATTCAGTAAGGTGGCAAGGAGGCTTCACATCTGTCTTTGTTAAATGCCTGCTACAGACCTGGCCTCCCATTACGGGCTCTCACAAGCAGTGAATCATTGCTGGCTACTGAGTTGTACTGAAACCATTTATTTTCTTTCCATGTAATTTCTTTATCATTATGCTTATTATCAAAGAACTTGAGATTAATACTTAGTTCCTTCTGGTGGATTTGAATTTGTTTTGAAAAGACTCACATTACCACAGGGAATGGTTTTAGTTGCTGCTCTTTACCATCTCCCTGCTTAAAAAGCAAATACTAATTGTAGCGTTTGAGGTATTTTAGCCACCCCCTCCCCCCTTCCAGGCATCTGATACAACTGCCCTTTTGATGTTAATATTTATAAATAATGTTTAGCATTTTTCTAACATCAGTTTCTCATTTACTGAGGCAATATCAGCTAACAATACAAGGCTCAGCAGTACAGAAAGAAATAATCCCTTGTGACCTACAGGTCAGGCGGCATTTCAAAAAAGATGAAATGAAATGAGCTGCGGCTTAGCTCTTCAATTTAATCACACAAGATAAGAATTGCTAAAACCATTTAAGAACTTAATTTTGTTGAGGATTCATTCCCAAGTGAAGTATACAATGAAAAAATGAAGGACAAATTTACTGTTTATAAAAAAGGGACGTCCAAGCCGAGCTTCCTAAAGGTATCAGTAAAAGGAGATTGTGAAGATGGCTCATCTTAAACAGTAAAGTGTAACCATTTAGCTCTGGTGATTCAGGATAGAATTCTGACGAAGACAAAGTGCTAAATTTTACCAAAATTTGGCTAATTATTAAGCTCAGGGAACTTCTTTCTGTGAGTCCTCATGAGTTTTCTCAGGCAACTTTACACTCTGCACAGCTCATTCAGTGTGCATCACGCTATCTTGCAGTCACCGGTGGCAGAAATAGTTCCCACTGCGAGATCATCTGGATTTCCAATTGCTGGTACCAGTTTTCAATTCCAGCTGCGCGCCGTTTCAATCACTGCAAACCTAAAACTGCCCTTCACAGTTGCAGTTTCGGAGAGGTTGCCCTGGAGATGGCTGACAAGGGCCCTGGAGGTGCCGATGGATAAGGTGATGGAGAGGAAGGCTATCGACTTTCCTCTGGACCGTCTGAAGTGGCAACGGCAACAGTTCCTGCCAACCTAAACCGAAGATGCCACCTAGGTCAGTGTGATCGTTGCAGTGTGGAGGAATGTCCAGCAAAGCAGGAAGACGTTTAATGACCTTCTTTGCTATGCAATGGTGCTACCATCTTCTTTCTGCTGCTGCATAAACACTCTAAGTCTGTTACTGCATTCACCTCCTACCAAAACTTATAGTCTAACACTCTCACAATTGATTACAGCGCCTTCTCCCACTTCCACTCACCCACACTATCCTCCCGATGTACTCGTCCTGCATGCCCTCTGCACTTCTTACTAGCTAACACCTGACACCTCATCATATCTCTCCTAAGTGTACAAGCACTAGCTTCCACTTTCATTTCACTCTGCCTCCCTTTGTCTCATTGCAAGAGAAAACACAGAGCAGAGAGAACCAAAGTTGGTGGGTTGAAATTGAGAGTGTGGCGCTGGGAAAGCACAGCAGGTCAGGGTAGCATTCGAGGCTCATTCCTGATGAAGGCTCATGCCCGAAACATCGATTCTCCTGTTCCTCTGATGCTACCTGACATGCTGTGCTTTTCCAGCACCACACTCTCACCTTTGATTTCCAACATCTGCAGTCCTCAAAGTTGGTGGATTGCCTATCATTCATCTCCTCACCACCTACATGGATAGAAATCTCATCATAGTGGGAGAGGTCCATGTTGTGATGTCAAAACTTCAGTGTCCCAGCAACCGAGTAAGATTCATTGTCATTTGCAGTGCTGCTCTCTCATCACCACTTCTGTGACAATATTCTTGTCATGGCTAAACTTCAACTTTTATTTCTCAATTAATTCTTTATGCTCTTTCACCTCTGAATGATGAGCCACAGATGCCTGAGAAAGCACTTGCAAGGTTTCTTGAATCCTTCACCAGCTCAGATACTGACCCTTCATGGGTACGTTAGTCAGAGTTCATTCGGAAGCACATCCTGGTGAGCACACCGATACCTCATCTCTGCAGCTGGCCTGGGAACAAGTGCACACAATTCTCTAACCCTATCTGATTGATAATTATCCTTTTTGTTTCAACCATACTACCATGAAATTTTATCATAAGTGAACAAGTGACCAATGGATCTTGTGAAGGCTTCCATGAATTTGTAACCTCAACTTTTATCAAATAACATGAAATGCATAGGATGACCAAATGAATAGGCTGCAATTACAGGTGGGATTAAACAAGGGGTGTGTCACCCTTAGCAGCATCAGATCATTTAGAGTCAGGGAAAGATGACTTCACATAATTCAGTTCCATTGAACAAGGTTCAAAGAGGTTACCTTGGCAGACACTTCTGCATTGTAGAATGCTGAAGATGCTGTTCTGTCTGAAAAATGTCTTCATGGTCTTAATTGACACACTGTTTCATCTCTCACTGACCTACATCGTACATATTTGTATGAGGAATGAACAGTGTCCTCTGTCCTGCACAGTGCAAGAACAAAACCCTGAACATATTTCACATGGAAATCTGATGTGGAGGAGATATCTTATGGCCCTCATTGGCCTCAGTGGAAGAAGTTATTCCATTACAGGTTCATTGCACCTCATGATATGCATTCTGACAGTCACCTCTGAATAGAGTATTGTGCCACTGCCTCCTCTCCCATCTTCGTTCTATGGATGATGAGCAACTTGTGGCCAAATGCATCTTCTCTACTCCATGAAGCCTCCCTTGTCTGGAAATTCCACATTCAGAGGTTGCACCGCATCTGCTGGAGGGTGGTGCTGGTCCTAGGCTTCCAGATGCATGTGTTTCTCATCCATTTAGTGCTTCTGAAATGAGATCCACTGGGACAGGTGCAACACACCTAAAATGGGCAAAGTCAGAAAGAAAACAGCTCCTTAGTAATGTGATCAACAGTCAGAAATTGGAGCACTCACACAAGTCATATTTGAACATAATTTTCAGAACATTGGGAGATGATGGCCTCTGACAAGGAGGCCCTCAGTTGGATCCTGCATATCACTGACCTAATTCAGATGTTTACTGCTTTAATCATTTGGCACAAATACAGTCAGAATTCGTAAGTGTGGTGGCAATAGTGAGAACTTCTCCCATCTCTCCCAGCCTACACATTAACCTGGAAAGACAATACATGATAATAGACATTTCATTGTACATGTGAAATGAGCAGTCCCCATTTCTTGTGTAGACTATGGAACTTTGGATGGTGGTTACGATTTTGGCATCTAAGATAAATCTACAACTTCATCTACAGCTTGTGATTCACAGCCATTAATAGGATTATTAATGAGCGATCTGTTCAAGGTTGCTTCTGGCCAGGATTTTTACCCAACTTTATAGGTAATTGCATGAGGTCTACATGTAGAATTATGTGATTACAAATATTTTTAACCTGTACTGGGCATCTATTTAATTCTATTGCCCTTTGAAGGGCTTCACATTAAACAAAAGGTGAGCTGCACTCTCACAAAACATTATACGCACTTAATCCACAGCAAGTGTGGTGCAACCATTTTCCATTTTGATTCTGCACTTTTCATTGAGGGTGGAAAACTAAACAGGTAGTGCTTCACAGAGTGAGTTATGCCCAAAACGTTGACTCCCCTGCTCAGATGCTGACCTGCTGAGCTTTTCCAGTGCCACCCTTTTCGACTGCAGGCTCAGACACACAGACTAGCTGACTCCTTCAAACTTTTATGTTCCTTTCTTCATTGCCCTCCCCATCATCTCCACAAGCTTTGATCTTCCTCATGTTCCCACCTAGTCCTTTTAGTTAACTATTCCTCTCCCCAGTTACCCCTGAAACCCAGGCTTAGTTATGCCGAATATTGAAGTGTACAGTGCCTTCATCAAAACCAGTGTGGTCGTGACCATCAATGTTCCCCACTACTTGCAGTGCTTTTTCTTTCACATTCATGTGTTCCAGATGTTGAAATTATGTGTTGAAATGCACCCCATCCCAATTATTATCACCTCTGCATTCAGCATGCTGTCTCTAATCTCCATAATTGATTTCCCCTGAGGCCTCACCAGTGCACTGGTCCCTGATAAATCTCCTTGACTTTCAACGACCAGACTTCCTAAACTGTCTGTAGCCCAAACCCCTCCCAACTTGACAAGTGATCAGACCTTTGACTGATCTTTGCGAAACAGCTGACTGACTTGCCACTAGTCCCCAAACTTGCACTGGATTGCAGAACTGACTGTGGCTCACTCTCCATCGTGTATTGATACAGTCCTCCTGACCCTGGACACTTTAAACAGCTGACTATCTATGTCCAAGGCCCTGGAGTGAGATCAGATGATGTTCTTGAGTTACTGTGACAGTAGCTCCTGACTGAAGACAGTTCCCATATACTACTCCCCTTAGACTTTGAGACATGGCCCTTTGGTTGAATATAATCAATGTGTTTGTTGCATTCAAAGCTGGCATATGGTGTGATCAGGTTAGGGTTATGCTGCATGTGTGTCATATAAATATAGCACAGTGTCACGCAGCAACATGTCCACGTTCTTGACTGATCATTGCTGACAAACATTGCAAGTTGTCTGGCTTTTTGTCGGCATTAAAAGCCAAGACAGAAATACGGTGAGTAAGTGCCAAGTGAGTGAGTGCTAAGAGACCAAGCTAAAGGTATTTATCCTTACACACAAAGTGACCTGGCAGCAGCATTACAATACAAAATATCAGCATGGTCTAAAATGTAGCATTGAAGTGGATGACTATTGTAAGTGAGTCAGAGATGAGCCATGATGATGCAGTGAGCCTGAGTGTGTGTTTGATGCCAACCTCTGTAGGCAAAAGATGCAAGCAAATGCTAGACATGGAGCCTGCCCTGTGATGTTGGAGAATGCAGGTCAAGATGGAGGCCTGGAAGAACAACTGGCAAAGTGGAACTACCAGTTATCCGCTGTGACTTTCATGTTGAGAATTAGCACTATCTAGTTTCCCACCGTTGTGAAGGAAAATAGAAAATTACATTTGAACGAGGTAAGAATGGGTACTGATGAGATGTAATACATGCAAATAGGGCTCTTAAGGATCACTAGCAAGATTCCTATCTCACTGTTCCAAATTTGGGTGGAAACTCAGACAATTTCCTTGACATCTCAAATTTTTGTTCCCCATCTCACCATACTTTCACCATCTGGGGCAATGAAACTTCAACCGAAACGTTTTATACTTTTGCACTGCTTTTGTGATTTTAAACAGACTATATCAATGTTATTATAATAGTATAAAAAAGGACTATTGAAATTTAACTTCTATCATCTAATTGTTATGCAGGTAGTTCTCCCATAATACCATGGCTGCGAACCACCAAAGCGCGCTTTTTGGAAATAATGGGGTCTACGGGAAAAGTAGGGTTGGGGCAGACCAGTGAAACACATCATTCACAATCCTCAAAATTCACCCAAAAGCCTAACGCAGAGTATAGCACAGCCTGAATGAAAGTTGAAATCATATTTATTGAGGAAACAAAAGTAAATTTAACACAGTACATTTAAAAAATGCAAGAAAGCTGCTGTCTGTACAGTACCTCTCTCAGAAAGCTCCTCTGGTGGTAGGTAACATCAGTGCATGCGCAGTATGGCACAAAGACCAGTGCTGATGTTGCATATACTCAGAGCTGTGTGGAGATTTCGGGGCAGACATCGGCACATTTGCAGCATGAGGCATGCGAAGCGATCCCTGCTGAAATTGCATTATTGCAAACAGAGGTAAGCATTCTCGAAAATACCATTCCCTAATTCTTCAGAGACATTCTATTCAAATCGTGCTGCTGAAGCATGTGTTACTCCAGAACCATCTGTGCCTAAGACCTGGAGAAAGTGAGGACTGCAGATGCTGGAGATCAGAGTCAAAAGTGTGGCTCTGGAGAACCGCAGCAAGTCATGGACTAAGATGGTTTTAGAAAGGAAGAAATGCGTATGCAAAAAAGCTGCAGTGGCCACTTGACCTCAGATAGACGCAAGCTTTGTGAGACCCATGAGGAAGAAACAAAACCATCTGCATTGAGATAATTTCTTCTTTACTCCAAATACAATGAAAACAGGGCAGTGAGTGATTATCAACAAATTCAACTTTCCTGTTTAATTCACATGTCTCTAATGATTCCATATATTGAGAGATGAAGGGTTCACCTGCTAGTCAGCCAGCTTGGGAAGACAATGAAGTTAGACTCCAGAATGCATATTGAACTTTACTTCAACAGCTGCTTTTGAGCAGCAGAGCAGCAAGACAGAAAAATAAATTTGTGACAAGAGTGGAATTCTTCCTAATTGTTTTTTTTTATCCTTTTAAAATACAGTGCCCAGGGAAAAAGCAAACTGGGCAAAATGCCACTGATGAAAAACTCAAAGATCTACAGATCCACCACAACTGAGGATATGTCAACCATAAAACTGTGGTCTCAGTTCAACAATCTCACACCTCAGATACTCTAAGGACTCTTTAACTTTTATTTTTCCCTATCTGTACCACAAACTGTCCTATTTAAACATATTATATGTGTTTGTTTGTGTCTAACCTTGATGTTAAGTTTTGATTATCTTTTCATGAGGTTAATAGGAGGCAATAAAGGACTTCTTGCACCAAAGAAGACATTGGTAATTAATTTCTTCATTTTTTTTAGTTCAAGTAAATTTAAATTGAAGAATGACAGCTGCTTGCCAATAAGAAAATAAGTTGATGGTGCTGGTGCCGCAGTACTGTTGCTGGTTTAGTAAACCAGAGTCCCAAGCAATGTTCTGGGGGTTAGGGTTTGAATCCCACTGTGGCAAATAGTAAATTCTGAATTCAATTAAATTTGGAATTTATAGGTGACCACTAAACCAGGTGAAAGTGAGTACTGCAGATGCCAGAGGTTAGAGTCAAGAGTGTGGTGCTGGAAAAGCACAGCAGGACAGGCAGCATTCGAAGAGCAGGAAAATCGACGTTTCAGGCAAAAGCCCTTCATCAGGAATATTCCTGACCTGTGTGGGTTTCCTCAGGGTGCTCCGGTTTCCTCCCACAGTCCAAAGATGTGCAGGTTAGGTGAATTGGCCGTGCTAAGTTGCCTGTAGTGTTAGGTGAAGGGGTAAATGTAGGGGAATGGGTCTGGGTGGGTTGCTCTTCGGCGGGTCAGTGTGGACTTGTTGGGCTGAAGGGCCTGTTTCCATGCTGTAAGTAATCTAATCTAATCTAATTTCTCAGTTCTGAAGAAGTCATGTTGGATTCAAACATTAGCTCTTTGTACAGCTGCTGCCAGGCCTGCTGAGTTTCTCAAGCATTTTCTGTTTTGTTTCAGATTTCAGATTACTGTATCCATAATATTTTTCTCTTTATTCAAGTGCATTGCCAAGGAACCAATCTAAGCTCTGTAGTTTTGTCACATCAGTAGTGAATGACAGCAGACAATTAAACAACTCACTGGAGAAGGAGGATCCACAAATATTCTCATCCTCAATGATTAGGACATCCAGCATCGGTGTAAAAGGTAAGTCAGAAATGTTTGCAACAGACAGAAGTCCCTAGCATCACAAATACTAATTTTCAGTTAATTCACTTCTCACCACATGATAGGAAGAAATAATTGGAGGCATTGGATACTGTAGATTAAGGGGCCCAGCAACATTCTAGCAATAGTACTGAAGACTTGTGGTCCAGAATTTGCTGTGTCTCCAGCCAAGCTGTTCCAGTAGATCTACAACACTAGCATCCACCCAACAATTTGGAAAACTGCCCAGCTATGTCATGTACACAAAAAAAAGGTCAAATCCAGCTTGGCCAATTGTCACCCCAACAGTTCAGTCCCAATCTTCAGCAAAGTAATAGAAGGAGTCACCTACAATGTATCAAGCAGCACTTGCTTAGCTCACTGACTCCAAGTCTGAGTTCCACCACAGCCACTCAGTTCATGGTATCATTATAAGTTTCATTCAAACATGTGCAGAACAGCAGACCTTAGAGGTGACATGAGAGTGACTGCTCAAAACATCAAGGCCACATTGGACCAATTGTGGCATCAAAGAGAACTAGCAAAACCAGATTTAATGGGAATCAAGGGGAAAATTCTCTGCTGGTTGAAGTTGTGCTTAGTGCAAAGGAAAATGATTATGGTTGATAGAAGTCAGTTATCTTATCTCCAGGGACATCGCTGCAGGAGTTTCTTAGGGTAGTGTCCTAGGCCCAACCATCTGCATCAATGACTTTACATTCATCATAAATGCAGCAAAATCTGGGAAATATCGGCGTGGGCTGGTAAGTGGCAGGTAACTTGGATTTTTAAAAAAAATTAATTCATTCACTGTATAAGGGCATTGCTGGCTCAGCCAGCATTTCTGGCCCATTCCGAATCGCCCGGGGGCAGTTAAAAGCCAATCCCATTGCTGTGAATTTGAAGTCACATGTATGTCAGATCAGGTAAGGATGACTGTTTCCACCTTTAAAGGACATGAGTGAGCCATATGGGATTTTCCTGGCAATTGACAATGAATTCATTGGTCATCATTATACTACTAATTCTAGATTTAAACAAAAAATCAAATTACACCATCGGCCATGGTGGGATTTGAATCTGGGTCCCCAGAACACTACCTCGGTCTTTGGATTAATAGACCCCCAATAATACCAAAAAAGAGAAAACGCTGGAAAATCTCAGCCAGTCTGGCAGCATCTGTAAGGAGAGAAAAGAGCTGACGTTTTGAGTCTAACTGACCCTTTGTCAAAGCTAAAATAATAATAATACCAGTATGCTTTCACCTCCCCATTTTGTATCGCACAAGTGCTGATCAATAACGATCCCCAATAAGGTAAAATCATGTATTGTCACATGTATGATACACAAATCATTTGATACACATACATTAAGAGATTGTAAATGGGATTTGAGAAAGAGAACTCCACCTGCATTGTCATTATTGAATCCTTTGCTATTAACATCCTGGGGCTTACTGTTGACCAGAAATTGAACTGGACTACCGACATAAATATTGTGGCTGCATGGCCTGGTCAGATGCTGGGAATACTGCAGTAAATAACCCATCTTGTTGCTCCAAAGCTTGTCCACCATCCCAAGGCACAAGTCAGGAGTTGCCTGCATGGGCACAGCTCCAACACCAGATAAGAAGCTTGACACCACACAAGACAAAGCAGTCTGTTTGATTGGCATCCAATCCACTCAATCCAACTCACAGCAAAAGTAGTGAAAACCTTTACAAGATGCACTTCAGAAATTCACCAAGACTCCTCAGCCAGCACCTTTCAAACCCACAATGACTACCCCCTAAAGGGACAAGGGCAGTAAGTATTGAATACTAGCCCTGGCCACAAGTAATCTTGATCATGTCATTGAACATTACAAACGAATCCCGTTTTAAAGATTGTACAAATTAAGGAAGCACAACACTGCTCATCTCACAGCTTTGGCGACAAAATATACACACCATTATCCTTTATTTAACATGCATTTCTTAGATAAGTGAGAATGTGGATGTGGCAGGTGGAGTTCTCTTTTTCATATCCCATTGACAATCTCTTAATGTATGTGTATCAAATGATTTGTGTATCATACATCTGAATCAGGTCGATAGTGTTAAAGGCCCATGTGGAGCAGCCTATTACCATCCCTGTCAGAGGCCTCCATGTCCCAGTGTCTGGGGGAATGTCTTTAAATATCAATGTGTGTTCTGCAATGCTGACTGATAACAATTGTTTCTGATATTGCCTATATAGGCTTCATTGAACCAGTCTGGTGTTAGAGGTCATTTGTGGCATAGAGAATTGGATCATCGACAGGAAACGGGGCGTGGGATTGAGGGGTCCTTGCTCAGGTTAGTAATCTGTAAACAGTGTGGTTCCACAGGGATCAGTGCTGGGGCCACAAATGTTTACAATAATTATCAATGATTTGGAGAATGGAAGCAAATGTACTGTAGCTAGATTTGCAGTCAAAACAAAAATATGTGCAAAGGCAGATTGCGAGAGGGATACAAACAATTTACACAGAGTCAAAAATCGCACACCACCAGTTTATAGTCCAACAGGTTTATTTAGAAGTACTAGTTTTCGGAGTGCTGTTCCTTTGTCAGGTGAGGCAGGATCATAGGACAACATAAGACACAGAATTTATAGCACAAGATCATAGTGTCATGCAACTGATATGATATATTGTTCAATATATCATATCAGTTGCATGACACTGTGATCTTGTGCTATAAATTTCTGTGTCCTTATGATCCTGCCCCACGAGCTAAATGATAAAGAAGCAACACTCTGAAAGCGCGTATTTCCAAACACACCATTTGGACCATTACCTGATAGTGTGTGATTTTTGACTTTGTCAACCTCAGTCCAAATTGGCACATCCTCATCATGTTTACACAGAGATATTGATAGGTTACGTGAGTGGTCAAAGAATTGGCAAATGGAGAAGAATGTTGGAAAAAGTGAAGTTGTTCATTTTAGAAGGGAGAATGAAGGCATAGTGTATTAATGGAGAAAAACTGCAGAAAGCTGCAACTCCAAGGCACTTGGGATACTTGTGCATGAAACACAGAAACAGTTGCAGCAGGTAATCAAGAAGGTGAATGAACTGTTGGAGTAAATGCATAGAGAAGTCTTACTGCAACTGTACAAGTTGCTGGTGAAACCCAAACTGGAGTACAGTGAGACGTTTTGGACTGCCTTGCCAGAGAGAGCTATTGGAGTCGAGTCAATGTGTATATTTAAGGCTGAGATCGATAGATCCTTGATCAGTGGGGGGATCAAGAGTTAAGGGAAAGGGAAGGAAAATGGGCATGAGAATTGATGGCTCAGCAATGATCCTATTAACTAGTGGAATTGAATTTAAGGAGCCAAATGGCTACTGTTACTCGATCTTATCACAAAAAGATCCAGACACAGAAGCTGTGGTCATCTCTGTGCTCAGTGGCCTAAGAGAATCCATGGAAATTGATAAGGAACACATGCATCTGGGAACGCTGGAGCACTATTAACCTCCAACTTAGGTGGAAAAGCCTCCTAATGCAAAGCTCTTAGCCAAAGGTGCCCAATTGTTGCAAAGCAAGTGCAGGAAACTTACAGTCATACATCCATGATGGATTGTCCTCCAGTTAAGAGAGGAGCAGTGACACCACATTCTGCAACGATGTAAGAGTCACAACATTAGGGCACAATGCCCTGTTCTCCTGCTATACAACACTTCCTTCCACTGGGACCAATTAGGGCCATAACATCTCCTCAGCAAGAGGCTCCCATTCCTTTAAGGTCTGGGTGTTCATTGAAGAGCAACTGGACTTCTGGAGTTTGCAGTGAGGGTTTGCTACACACAGTGAGACTCTGAGAGAGTTGTGGCAAGTAACAAATGAGGATGTTCATCAGAAGGAATGTGACTTTCACCCATCTTACAGCACAGGAGTATCAGTGACCCAGGCAGGACAAGTTTGGCATCTGGTTTTAATGGAACTGAGTCACACAAAGTCATCTATCTCTAACCGTGGATGTTTTGAGACTGGAGAGGCCAACTTCCCATTTTTAATCCCTACTGCTAAAGTATCTTACAAGTTTGTTCTTTCTTCATTTTCTACTTGTTTAGGAAAACTTAGTTACAAACCAATGGGAGCCTCCATGGCATATTCTAACACCTCATTCAATCCTGACTGAGTTTTCTTCAGAGCTGGTTAGAATGTTGTGTGATACTAAGAATGTGTAGCCCCTCTAACATTATTATTGTAGGTGCAGCTAAATTGACAGTTGATCAGACAGCTGATGATGAAATCTGAATATACATTTTCAAATGTGATAACATACTTACAATGAAATTTCTCCGAAGCCACCGCTGTGCCCTCTGATGGGTTTTTTTTTCTCTTTTCTCTCCTACTACATCGAGGTGCAGTTCCGTGGTCTGCAGTTGATGTTGAGGAAGATTGTCCGAGAGTGGAGCCTGTCGGTGTTAGAATTTTGCATGGGTGACCACAGGGACATTTTTTTTCTGGAGGACTCAAACATGCTGAGGACATGCTGACCAGATGCAGACCCATCATCCATGGTTTGAACTTCTGTATGGTTGAGTATGACAGGCAGGTGAAGGCTTCAAGCACCCCTGGAGTGTCCTGAAGATAGACTTCTGGCGAATCCGTATTGGCAATGCCCTGTTTCCTGTGAAGAAGGGGGCACTTGGAATGAAGGTAGTCACCCTTATCCTCCATCACTTCACCATTTTTCCTGAGCAATAGCGGATACAGTGGTGAAATGGAGGTTTATGCTCATATCCAGCAGATGGTGAGGGAAGATATTGCATGCAATAATGAAAGTGATGGACGATGAGCCTTGGTCAGAGGCATGTACAGTGGAAGAGTTAGGGCGAGCGTGACAGGAAATTGTGGCACTTACCCTTGCGAACATGGGAGATCATTAATCTGCTTGCAGTATTGTTGCATGTTCCTTCGGAGTGAGTGGACACATCACTTACCTGGGTGGCATGTTAGGGCAAAGCTGGTGCTGTTGTCTCCTCTGGCAGGCCTCAGAAAAAAAAGAACAGTCTTCTCTCACCATCTCATCCACCAGGATGTCCAGATCCCTGCCAGCAAATTGGGGTGACACTTGAGTCATCTCCAGGGCAACTCGTCCCACATTGGAATTATAAAGCATAATTCCTGGCTTACAGCATTTGATCTTCTGTATATCTAGTATTTTAGATTACTTACAGTGTGGAAACAGGACCTTCGGCACACAAGTCCACACCAACACTCCGAAGAGCAACCCACCCAGACTCATTCCCCTCTTTACCTACCACTACAGGCAATTTAGGATGGCCAATTCACCTAACCTGCACATTTTTGGACTGTGGGAGGAAACCGGAGCACCCAGAGGAAACCCACGCAGACACGGGGAGAATGTGCAAACTCCACACAGAAAGTTGCCTGAGGCAGGAATTGAACCTGCGTCTCTGGCGCTGTGAGGCAGAAGTGCTAACCACTGTGCCACCGTGCGACCCAATGATGGTATTATCAGTGAGAACATAAGCATATATGAATTGGGAACAGAATTAGGCTATTTAACTACTCAAGCTTGCTTAACCATTCCATATGATTATGGCTGATCTATTTGTGTATTGAATTCCCTATTCCTATCAATCCTTAATAATCCTTGATTCTGCTGCCTAACAAGAGAAGCTTGATGGCTCAGTAGTTAGCACTGCGGCCTCACAGCAGTAGGAACCCTGGGTTCAATTTCAGCCTTGGGTGACAGTCTGTGTAGAGTTTGCATATTCTCCCTGTGCCTGCATGGATTTCCTTTGGGTGCTCTAGTTTCCTCCCACAATCCAAAGATATGCAGCTTAGGTGAATTAGCCATGCTAGATTGCCCATAGTGTTCAGGAATGTGTTGGTTAGGTGCATTAGTCAGAGGTAAATGTAGGGGAATGGGTCTGGGTGGGTTACTCTTTGTTAGGTCGGTGTGGACTTGTCGGGCCAAGTGGCCTGTTTCCACATTCCAGGGATTCTATGAAGAACCTATCCACTTTTGTCTTTAAAATATTCATTTCACCTTCACCATCTTCTGAGACAGAGTTACAAAGTCACACAACACTCCAAGAGAATAAAATTCTGCTCACGTCTGTTCTGAGATGGTCACCCCTAATTTTAAAATAGTGCCCCCTAGTCCTGGATTAAACCATAAGAGGAAACATCCTTTCCGTGCCCACCTTTTAAGACCATCCAGGATCTTCTACATGTTAAGCAAGTCACCCTCACTCTTCACAACTCTAGTAGAAACAAGTCCAGCCTGTGCAACCTAAGTGACAACCAAGAAACATGGAGGGTCCAGCAGTGGTGAGCACTTCCACCATGGAGCAGTGATGTGGCGTCCTGGTGCATACGTAATAAGTTGAGCAGTGTAAAATTGCATAAGAAAATGCTTTGGAGGCTCATGGGGAGAAATCCTCAATGAAACGCTCCAAAATTGACATTTAATTGGATTTTGGGACAATTCATCCCTACCAAATTACTTTAAATGTTCTAATTTCTGTGGATTGCAAAGGTCCATTGGGAGACAGGTCAGGAGTAACCTATCCACTCATTTGTATGAGAATATGTACGACGGTGTAATCTCATTCCCACTCTGTAATGTTACAATTGGGTAGCATTGTTGATTACTTCTTCTGCTGACTGCTGATAGCATTGTATCAGTATAAAGATGGTTAATTCATAATGTGGAACTTCTTAAAAATGATCCCTTCTTGTGCGTTCCCATTTTGTCTATTTTGAATCTATTGATGACCATTTGTTGTTTATTTTTGTTTATTATTTTTAACAAAATTATCACATAGATCTCAAAGGAAGACAAAATGAATTATATTGCTGAGTGTCAAGGTGAAATATTAAAAGCATGAAATATTGAGCTTATGTTTCAAAGAAATTCTGACTAATACGTAGGCACGGTGCTAAGCAGTAAGGGAATCAAACAGATTCTCTAAGGTCAACAGATACTACTCCTTGTTCTCACCAGTGGTGATTAATCCATTGATTATATTGTGCAGCAAGACAATAGAAATCAAGTCATTGCATTGGAAGCAAAACACCACTGGAACAAGCAGCACAGTGGAATAAAACCACATCAAGACAAGGCGTAGCAGGGGAAAGTTAGGGTTGCAGAGTGATAAGCTCAGAGATAAATTAATCTGCTCAGTTAAGGGCTGGTCTTGGAAGATGACAGGAAATATGTATACCCGAGTCTATAAGAAAAATACTTAATCCTGCAATTCCAAGAGCATAGAGCCATAGTCCCCAAGGACAATATAGGCATCCCTCTCAATTAAAGACAATTTGTTCTGTGTAGCTTGACGAAAGTGAGGACTGCAGATGCTGGAGATTAGAGTCAAGATTAGAGTGGTGCTGGAAATGCACAGCAGGTCAGGCAGAATCCGAGGAGCAGGAAAATCAACGTTTCGGGCAGCAGCCCTTCATCAGGAATGAGGCTGGAAGTCTCGGGAGTGGAGAGAAAAATGGGAGGGGGTGGGGCTGGGGAAAAGGTTGCTGGGAGTGCAATAGGTGGATGGAGGAAGGGGTGAAGATGATAGGTCAGAGGGGAGGGTGGAGCGGATAGGTGGGAAGGAAGATTGACAGATGTGACAGGTCATGAGGGTGGTGCTGAGCTGGAAGATTGGAACTGGGGTAAGGTGGAACGAGGGGAAGTGAGGAAACTGGTGAAATCCACGTTGATGCCCTGGGGTTAACTACTCTATAAGCATGGTGTGAGGTTAGGAGGCCTCCTAACTACCTCAATGACTATGGGGATTGAACCTGTAATGTTTGCTTTATTCTACACCCCATTCTAGACATCTGGACAACTGAACTAACCAATTCCCCACAAGTCCAAAACACAATGCAAAAATGAACATTTTGGAGAGGGGAGGTGTTATTTTCAGGAAAGGGTGAAAGCAGGGAATATTGTAGGCATTGTGTGAAGGAGACATGCCTGTTTAATAGTTCAGTTTCAGCCTGCAAATTTGATGACCATGATTTATAAGCATCGAGAGGTGTTGAAATAGTGGGCTACATATTTTGCACTGAAGTACCAATTATGAGCAAATTTTCTAGACCAGTAAAATATATCTTCCTTGCCCTCTCTTCCACTAAAGGTGTGTAGTGGGCTTTCTAAAAGGCAAAGCTGAAAATGTGTTGCTGGAAAAGCGCAGCAGGCCAGGCAGCATCCAAGGAGCAGGAGAATCGACGTTTCGGGCATAAGCCCTTCTTCAGGGATGAGGAAAGTGTGACCAGCAGGTTAGGATAAAAGGTAGGGAGGAGAGGTCAGGATCCACCCCCACCCCACTCCGGCCTATCACCCTCACCTTGACATCCTTCCACCTATCGCATTCCCAACGCCTCTCCCCCAAGTCCCTCCTCCCTACCTTTTATCCTAACCTGCTGGACACACTTTCCTCATTCCTGAAGAAGGGCTTATGCCCGAAACGTCGATTCTCCTGCTCCTTGGAAGCTGCCTGACCTGCTGCGCTTTTCCAGCAACACATTTTCAGCTCTGATCTCCAGCATCTGCAGTCCTCACTTTCTCCTTTCTAAAAGGCAACGGCATGTATCAAAAAAGGAAAATACTGAGGGCAATGGAAATCTGAAACAAATACAGAAAATACTGGAAATACTGCACAGATCTGCCAACTTACATAGATACAGAAACAAAGAGCTGAATATTACTGGAAAGGGGGTGGATTGGGAGACTACTCACATTCCTCCCCCCCCAACCCCTGGAAGGGAAGTCAACTGGAAATCGACTGTCCATCAAAGGATGTCCTGTCTCAGTAGCTAGACCTACTGTATTTTGGCATGGGCAACTTGTTAAAAGCTCAATTAGTACTTAATTATGCAATTACATATGGCAGGTGAGATGCTAAATGCAGCCAGTGGCACGAGTGAGTAGGTGGTACATTTGACAGCTGACCTGTAATACATGCCAGGTAAAAGTGAGGACTGCAGATGGTAGAAATCAGAGTCTAGATTAGAGCGGTGCTGGAAAAGCACAGCAGGCCAGGCAGCATCCAAGGAGTAGGAAAATCGACATTCCAGGCATAGGTCCTTTATGAGGACTGAAGGCAGGGAGCCTCTGGGGTGCAGAGAGAAATGGGAGGGGGGTGGGGGTGGGGAGAAGGTAGCAAAGAGTACAATAGGTGGATGGGGGTGGGGATGAAGGTGATACGTCCACATGCCCACTACCCAAAACACAATCAGTGGGGGCACAGAATATCCAGCCCACAATGATGTTGTGAGTTGCAACATGAAACTGGGTGGAATATTAATTTAATGCATGGCCTATCACTTGGTATGTTAGTGGAAGAAAGGGTGTTTAATTCGGCAGGATGGTAGCATTACTGAGATTTGCTACCTTCCACCAGAATTGAGGGGTTGGAAGGCCTGTATTTGGAGTGCCCACCTGCCATCCACTAGGGTCTTTAATGACCACTTAAAGGCATCGGCCCATAATTCTGGCATGAACCTAGGAAGGTTGATGGGTGCTAAGAGTCTGCCTGCCTGACCTGCTAAGTATTTTCAACACTTTATGCGTGCAATGGTTGGTTGAAGGGTCGAGGGTAAGGGCTCACAGGCTGACTATATTCAAATAACTTGACTATTAATGCCAGTGGAAAATGACTCCTATATTTAATGTATAAACTCACCTCTACCAGCAGTCCATTATTTTGCAATGAACATGATAATTATATGTTCGTAATAGATTGATCAATATTAATCATATATATTAAAGCAATTAAGAATTAAAATTATTAACTATTAAATAAGATTAGTATTCTGACAACTGAGAAAAGTGCTTTGAATTTGATTTTGTGCAAGATATTTTTCTATTTTAGTTGTACTTAAACTATTGGAAGTGCAGAAGACACAAGAATAATATTTTAATTCATTCTTTTCCTGAAGTTTCAAATGTGGTATTTAAATTGATTCTCATTTTCATTTGTCACTAGAGTAGATTATTTTATGCCCATCAATGAAAGCGCGTATCGTAAACAAATGGCTCAGTTTAAGATAAAGGCATACACTGTTAATCAGTACAGCCGATTGTGGCTTCATTAAAATGAAGCTATATTGATGTGCGAACCAATAATTAGTTGTGATTGCATAGAGATTAAGGCACTCCATTGCTTTAGGTTGATTGATTTGACTCTAACATTTTGAACTTGTTCAGCTGATGGTTGTGATCGGTTTTGTCAGTTCTTAGCCAGCATGTTGGTAAGACTTTATTACAATAGAAATAGTTCCATCTCACTCCATTCACACTCTGTTAACCATAATAACCTCTCACAAATGGATAAAATATTAGCTTGTTAATCTACTGCCCACCCCAAAAAAAAAGTCTTTTTATGTTTTGATTGTGGCGCAGTTACATTTTATTATATTCATGAAACTTTCCATGGAAATATAATACTTCTCAAAAGTGGCAAAAGGAGTCTGACATTCAATTATTTTAATTATAAGTTTCCCAAGCAAATCAGTAAACTTTATTAAATTGGTAGTCAAATTCAAGCAGGTTACTGAATCTCATTATAGTGGACACAACTTTGAGATGATAGAGTGAAAGGCAGACTGTTTTTATACAGCATTTTCATGACCACAGGGCATGCCAAAATGCTTGAGTCAAAAAAGTGCCTTTGAACTGTTGTCACTGCTGTAAGATAGAAAATTAATCACAATTAAGTTTTGTTTGGTCAATGCAGTCGTGTCGTTGCAACATCTACTCCAAATGGGAGACCCAAGATTGACCCAAAGTTGAGGGTTGACTTATTTATAATTGTTATGGTCAGCAAGACTCTACCACCAGCCCTGATTCTTTGCAATCTATTTTGCTTCAGCCCAGGTGGTTATAAGTTGCTAAAAAGTCCTCCTAAAATATACTTCACCAGGTCTTCTTTGGCTTGCTCCATCTTCTTTTCTCATCTAGTAACATCCAGAGCGGAAATACATGTGCTGCCAGTCTCCCTGTTCCAATGTTTGGCAATTAAAATAATTGAATCCCTACAGTGTGGAAACAGGCCATACAGCTCATTGAGTCCACACTAACCCTCCAAAAAGCATCTCACCCAGACCAATCCCCCTATTCTTGTATTTCCCATAACTAATTAACCTAGCCTACACATCCTACACTATGGGTAATTTAGCATGGCCAATCCACCTAACCTGCACATCTTTGGACTGTGGGAGCAAACCAGAGTACCTCCAGGGAAATGCACGGGGACATGGGGAGAATGTGCAAAGTCCACACAAACAGTTGCCCAAGGCTAGAATCGAACCTGGGTCCCTGGCACGATGAGGCAATAGTACTAACTGTTAAGCCACCATGCTGCCCAACTAGATCCGCGTGGTTCTTTTTTCATCCAGATGTTCTCTCACTAAATGATGCCCAAGATCTCAAGTAGGCAACGTTGATGGAAGACATCCAATTTACATGACATATTTATTGTTCTCTTGCTTCTCCATCGACATGGATTGACATTGGTACTGCACTGAACATAGAGTCGTGGAGTACTAGCAATGTACAGCACGGAAACAGACCCTTCGACCCAACCCATTTATGCTGACCAGATATCCCAACCCAATCTAGTCCTGCCTGCCAGCACCCGGCCCATATCCCTTCCTATTCAGATACCCATCCAAAAGCCTTTACACCTGAATTTATTTTTCTCTTGTTTGCTGTGGAGGTCCATCACTGAATAGTCACAAGAGGCTGCCTTTGCACGTTTTAACCAAAGACTATAAATGTTTGTCAAAATCATTAACTATATTACAGGAAAGAAAAAAAAATGAAAGGGGATCTCATTGAAAATATCAGAAATTAAGATTCATCCCTTTAATCCCAGTAACAAACTCTCAAAAAACATCAGACCTTCGCATATCACTCAACCTACGTCTGAAAATCAGATAAGTTGGGGAATTTTGTGTACCCTACATTAAAATCTTTAACTTTTGTGACAATTCCAGAATAGCAGAGCTTGATATAGTGTACTACCCCAATGTGTCATGACAGTGAAATGAAAAATGTGGCTAATTAAGAATCTTATTGTAAAAGAGTCTTTTGTGATGGGTGATCATGATATGGTAAAGTTTTACATTGTGTTTCGAAGTGAGGAAGTCTACTTCACCAGACAAAGCTCCAAAAGCTTGTGATTTCAAATAAAACTATTGGACAATAACCTGGTGTTCTATGCCTTCTGACCTCATCACAAAAGATAGTAAATTTATCAAAATAAGGAACAGGCAATGGCCTAGTGGTATTATCGCTAGATGTTTTAATCCAGAAACTCAGGTAATGTTCTGGGGATACTAGGTTCAAATCCCACCCTGGCAGATGGTGCGATTTAAATTCTGGAACTCCCTTCCGAACAGCATGTGGACTGCAATGGCTCAGGATGGCAACTCACCACCTTCCCAAGGACAATTAGGGATGGGCATTAGAATACTGGCCCAACCAATGATGCCCACATCAATGAGTGAATTTGTAAAAAACAAAACAACCTCCAAGATGCTTTGAAGGCTCCTAACATGCAAACATGAGCTGCAAGCATGCAAATCCACCAGGAAATGTACAAATGGCATTCAGAATCACGAATTGTTATGGAGCAGAAGGAAGCCATTCAGCCCATTGTGCCTGCACCAGCTCTTCAAATGATCATCACCAAGTGCCAATCTCCTGTTTTTGCTCCACATTATTTCTATCCAAATAATCAACTAATTCTCTGTTGAATGCCTCAACCGAACCCGACTCCAACCATTTCCAGGCAATTCCAGACCCCAATGACTTGCTATATGAAGAAAAATGATTTTTCTCATGTCACCCTGGCTTCTTTTTGCACGCTACTAAATCCAAGCCCCCTCATTCCTGGTCCTTTTAGCACCAGGAACAGCTTCTCTCTATGTGGCCCTCCCGATGTGGCCCTCACGTGATTTGGCAAAGCTCTATTAAATCTCCCATCAGCCGTCTTCTCTCTAAGGTGAACAGCCCTAACCTCATCAATCTATCTTTATCATGAAAGATTCTCATTCCTGGAACCATTCTTGTAATTGCTTTTGTACTCTCTCCAATGAAGCCATATTTTTCCTATCACGTGACATGCACAATTGTGCACAGTACTCCAGCTGAGGTCCAATAAAAGTCTTTCATAAGTTTAACATCACCTTCTTGCTCTTGTACTCTATATCGCTATTAATAGAGCCAAAGATACTGGCCTGTCCCCTTGTCCTACCACCTTCAATGACCTGTGCACATACCCACCAAGGTCCTTCTGCTCCTGCACCCCCTTTAGAAATGTATCCCACATTTACCCTATTGTAAAGGTATGTTGTCTTTGAAACAAATGGTTGTCAGTAGAAAGCCAAGAAGTCAGATCAGATTATTTCATCAATCAGTGTGTGTTGCTGATTTGATGAAATGGCACATTCTGACACACATTGTATCTTACCCTCACATGGCTGAATACAACATTAAACTTGATTGTTAAGAGGTACTGTAGTACACTGGGTATGTTACAATCATAATAATCCAGAAGTCTGAACTAATGACCTACAGTCATGAGTTCAAAATCCACCACAGCAGCTGGAGAGTTGAAAATCAGCTAATTAAATCAATCAGGATTTTTTTCTTTTAAAAATCAACTACTAATGGTAACAGCGACCATGAAGCTACTGAATCGTTGTCAGTTTATGTCTCTTTCATTATTGTCCTGATGAAATGTGCTGTCCTTACCATTTCCGTGTGAGGATTGTAGAGGTTCTGCCAGAGAATCTGTGAAGACTGATCTTGCTGCCCTTCTCAAGATAACAGCTTACATTCAACTTCCCATTGCCACTGAGGCTGTGTCCTTGCCCCACTGAAATTCAATAGCCTTTCTCCCGGTCAAATTACAACCACTGATGTTGCCATATGTACAGATGCTAGACCATACAAAAATTACAGAAAGGCAGTAGGGAAGTTAGCGTGTATACGTACTTGACTTTTGTGAACAATACTGCAGCCCCAAGTGCCTTGAGAATGTTGGAGATTTTCGCCTTACTGACTTCTCTCTGTCACGAGAAAATGAAATGTGTTCAGCTCTCTTGAGATGCAGAGGCTCTAGCAACTCATTTCTGCATCATTAGGTGGTAAATTGAGAGATGCTGTGCTTATTTCTTGCTCCAACATGGAAGAAATCAAAGGCATAAAAATTAATGGCCATGGGTGATCATCACAAGCACTGGCAGTGCCATTCTTGTCCTACTCTAAAGCTGTGGTTAGGGGCAATTTAATTTTGTTTGTTCAAGGAAATGCTAGCATCACTGGCTAGACAGGCATAGGGCTTATCCCTAACTCCTCAGACAAGATGGTGGTGAGATGCCATCTTGGGATGTAATGATGTGCCGTCAGGAGGAGAGTTCTAGATTTTGATGCAGTAACAATGAAGGAATAGCAACGTAATTCCAAATGTGGATGTTGTGTGGCTCAGAGGGGAACCTTAAGATGATCCCATGTAAGTGATTGATTGATTGATTTGGTTAATTGTCATGTGTACCTAAGTACAGTGAAAGACGTTGTTTGCGAGCAATAGAGGCAGATCATAGTAAGCAAGAAAAAAAACTTGGACAGAGTAAGCCGTACATGTTATACTGCACAGGACGAGCACTGGGCAAGATCAACGTTAAAAAGATCAGTATTATTTGAAGTTAGAGAGTCCATCCGTCCACCTAATAATGGCAGGGAAGAAGCTGTCAGTGCATTGTTCAAACTTCTATATCTTCTGAGTGACGGAAGAAGTTGTAGGAAAGCTTACTGGGTTACGAAGGGTCTTTGATGATTTTGGCATCCTTTCCACAGCCAGGAGAAGTGTAAATGAAGTCCATGGTGGGGAGATTGGCATCTCTCTTGGTCTAGGTTATGCACACAACTTTCTGCAGTTTCTAGCAGTCCCGGCAGAGCAGTTGCCATACCAGGCTGTTATACACCCAAACAGTCTGCTTTCTCTGGTGCACCTGTAAAGATTGGTGAGGATCCTGATGGACATGCCAAATTTCCTGAGCTACTTGAGGAAGAAGAAGCATCGTGCTTTCCTGACCATCACATCTCCGTGGGAAGTCCAGGACAGGTCGTCTGTATTTGTTATTCCTAGGAACTTGACGCTTTCAACACACTCAACCTCCGTTTCGTTGTTGTTGATGAGGGTGTGTTCTCCTTTCTGTCTGAAATCAATGATCAGTTCTTTAGTTTTGCTGACATTGAGAGAGAAGTTGTTATCATTGCATGATGACACCATCTCCTTTCTGTATTCTGACTCATTGTTCTTTGATATCTATCCGACCACAATGGTGTCGTCACCAAACTTGTAGATGGCTACATAGTTGCGGGTGTACAGGGAGTACATCCTCGGGGGAATCCAGTGCTTTGGATTATCATGGAGGGGGTGCAGTTGTCTACCTTCACTGATTGTGGTCTGTGGGTCAGGAAGCTGAGGATCCAGTTGCAGAGGTTAGAACCGAGACCTAGGTCTTGGAGTTTTGAGATCAGACTGGAGGGGATAGTGGTGTTGAAGACAGAGCTGTAGTCGATGAGCAGGAGTCTGATATAAGTATCCTTGTTAACCAGATGTTCCAGGGGTGAGTGTAGGGCTAGGGAAATGGCATCGGCTGTTGGGTCGGTCGGCAAAATGTATGGTTTCAAGACAGACTGAGAGATTAGAGTTGATGTGGTCCATGACCAGCATGTCGAAACACTTCACTGTTGTGGAGGGAAAGGTTTGGAGGGATATGGGCCAGGTGCTGGTAGGTGGGACTAGATTGGGTTGGGATATCTGGTTGGCATGGAGGGGTTGGAGCGAAGGGTCTGTTTCCATTCTGTACATCTCTATGACTCTATGACTCTATGATTTAAGTCTTCAAGAGAGGGTAGATAAAGATAAACTATTTCCACATATTGGAGATTCGAGAACGAGGGGCATAGTTTGAGAACTGGGGCCAGACTGTTCAGGAAAGATGTTAGGAAGCACTCCTACATGCAAAGGTGGTATTGTTTTGGAACTCTCTGCCACAAGTGGCAGTGGATGTTGGATCAGCTATGAGTTTTAAATCTAAGAGAGATTGTTTTTTGTAAAGAAAAGGTAAAGGAGTTAGGCTATAGATCAATCATGATCTCACTAAATGGTGGAATGGGCTTGAAGGCTGAATGGCCTACACCTGTTCCGATAATTCTACAAGAGTTTTGTGGCCATTTTATTTTCCTTTGAATACTTTTCAAGATGATGCGGTGCAATAGGGAGTGGCTTCCAGTCTCAGGCTGAACATTTCAGTGAGTTCTCAGACATCCACATCCTCTACCTAAAAGCACATTCCACAGGCTTCACAATTCCTTAAATTCCAACCCAACCCACCTACATCTGTGTACCCTTCCCATCCAGTCCCTAGCATATGAGGTGACTATGCCTGGTGTGATCAGACATTGGCCAAAGCCATTCCTTTGATGCCAGGGTATTCCTGACCGTGGATGGTACCCAGGCGAAATTGAGGACTGCAGATGCTGGAGATCAGAGTCAAGATTAGAGTGGTGCTGGAAAAGCACAGCAGGTCAGGCAGCATTTGAGGAGCAGGAAAATAGACATTTCAGGCAGGAACCCTTCATCGGGAATGAGGCTGAGAGACTCCGGGGTGGAGTGGCACCCTGGAGACTCCCAGCCCTATTCCTGATGAAAGGCTCCTGTCTGAAACTTTGATTTTTCTGCTCCTCGGTTGCTGCCTGAACTGCTGTGCTTTTCCAGCACCACTCTAATCTTAACCGTGGGCGATACCCCTCTTGTATGATAACTTTCCCAGCCATGCCCTACTGTCTCACTCTTTGCAGATCATGATTGTATTGCGCACTTACCCAGAGCCTGAAGGTCCCACTGCAAATGCCGAGCCTCAGTCCCATAACAATGGCTGCTCTTGATTGACATGATGGCAGAGTCCCAGACAAGTTGTGCCCACACACCTGACCAGTTCCGCTGCATCTCTCCAGCTGTATGGGCTATACTCTCTGGACCGAATGCTATGCAGCCACAGGACCCAAGCACTCAACTACAGATGAACAGATTTCCTGGGTAATAAAATCCTGACAAGATACCTCACCTGTCAGGAGTATGACGGAGTGCTGTCCACTTGTCCGGATGGATACAACTCCAATAACTCTCTAGAAGCTTGCTACCATCCAGACAAAGTTGCCCACTTGATTGACCTTTAGCGTGCACTCCATTCATCATCAAGGCATAACATAACAGTGTGTACCATTCACAAGATGCAGTGCAACAACTCATTCAAGCGCCATTGAAAGCAGCAACTAAAATCCGTAACCTTTGTTACTCAGGAGGGCAAGGGCAGCAGGAGACAAAATTAAGCAGATTAAGATAGCGGACAAAGACACACCCTTCCCTGATGCACTCCATGTTTTCTATCCTTGGTTTGAACAGAATGCCAGCGGCATGGTGTCACCTGCCCCAACATCTCCGGATTCATCTGTTCCCTCCATCACTACTGCAGACATGAGATCGGTCTTCCTGGGAATTCACCCAAGGACAGCGACAGGCCTGGACAGAGTGTCTGTTTGTGCACTGAGATTCTGTGGGAACCATCCAGCTGAGGTATTCACTGACATCTTCAACCTTTCCCTCCTCCAAGCCAAAGTCCACAACTGCTTCAAGAAGACCACCGTCATCTCCATACCAAGGAGAGTACATGCATCGTGCCTCAATGACTACTGCCCAGTAGCTCCGACCTCCATAGAGTCATAGAGATGTAGAGCATAGAATCAGACCCTTCAGTCCAACCCGTCCATGCCGACCAGATATCTCAACCCAATCTATTCCCACCTACCAGCACCCAGCCCATATCCCTCCAAACCCTTCCTATTCATATACCCATCCAAATTCCTCTTAAATGTTGCAATTGTACCAGCCTCCACCACTTCCTCTGGCAGCTCATTCCATACCCATACCACCCTAAACCTATGCCCTCTAGTTCAGGACTCCCTGACCCCAGGGAAAAGATTTTGCCTATTTACTCTATCCATGCCCCTCATAATATTGTAAACTTCTATAAGGTCACCCCTCAGCCTCTGACGCTCCAGGGGAAACAGCCCTAGCCTGTTCAGCTTCTCCCTATAGCTCAAATCCTCCAACCCTGGCAACATCCTTGTAAATCTTTTCTGAACCCTTTCAAGTTTCACAACATCCTTCCGATAGGAAGGACACCAGAATTGCACACAATATTCCAACAGTGGCCTAACCAATGTCCTGTACAGCCGCAACATGACCTCCCAACTCCTGTACTCAATACTCTGGCAAATAAAGGAAAGCATACCAAGTGCCTTCTTCACTATTGTATCTACCTGCGACTCCACTTTCAAGGAGCTATGAACCTGCACTCCAATGTTTCTTTGTTCAGCAACACTCCCTAGGACCTTACCATTAAATGTATAAGTCCTGCTAAAATTTGCTTTCCCAAAATGCAGCACCTCGCATTTATCTCCATCTGCCACTTCTCAGCCCATTGGCCCATCTGGTCCAGATCCTGTTGTAATCTGAGGTAACCCTCTTCGCTGTCCACTACATCTCCAATTTTGGTGTCATCTGCAAACTTACTAACTGTACCTGTTATGTTCGCATCCAAATCATTTATGAAAATGACAAAAAGAAGAGGACCCAGCACTGATCCTTGTGGCATTCCACTGGTCACAGGCCTCCAGTCTGAAAAACAACCCTCCACCACCACCATCTGTCATCTACCTTTGAGCCAGTTTTGTATTCAAATGGCTAGTTTTCCCTGTATTCCATGAGATCTAACCTTGCTAATCAGATTACTCCTTAATCACTCCAGTTCTGGGCAATGAAAGTCATGATGTCTCAGATGCTTGTCTGCCTCTACTCGTCTTCTTTGTACATTTACATGATGTACCTGATCGCCAATACCAGAGTCCTCTCCTGCTGAGCAACTGCTTGGTCTTTGGCAATCCTCCCAGGGTCCCTGGCCTGGATGTTTCTTCTTGAGCCAGCTGTGGAGCTGTTGCAGTGATGTGGTCACCAGATTGTGGTCCTACACTCTCCATGATGAACATTCCCATTGAGCTGGCAATATCTGAGCAAGTGGTGGTACAGGGGGTAGTGTTGGCCAATGCTTCCTCTGAGGTGTCAGTAATCTCTATTTAAGAGATCCAGAGTGGTGTTTCTGGGAAAGCTGGTCATTTCTCCACAGGAGGAAGGTTGTAGGGAGGCTGACTGTACCAACAAAGCATAAGAGAGAAACACGCCAACGGTTCGAAGTGCTCTGCACTGAGTGAGACTGACAATGCAGTTCTTTGGAGAGTGGCAGAGGTATGCGGAGTTGTACTTCGATGTTGAGCAGCGCCATGAACCTTCCTGGGAATTGTGCATGGTGAAATGGGCAGAGCTTCAATGTGAGAGACATTATTATGGGGCAAGGTAAGTAGTTAGTGCAGAGAGTTTGATAAGAAATAACAAGATCTGTTCAGTCTAACAGAGACAAACCCTCTTAAAAAAACCCGACTGAACTCGGACTTAACCAAGAAAAGGTGAGATTCGGTCCACTGTTCTTGGCTGAGACTAGTGGAGAAGTATTGTTCCATAACCAGTGTGGACAGTATATCCTATAAAAGACAGTCCTTCTCGCTAACTCTGCCTTCCTCTTCCGGCATCTTTGTCTTGCACCTGTTCATTGTTCCTGTCAAGATATATTGCATCAATACTTAAGAGCAATTATATTGTGCAGAGCTCTTAAAATCAGCATGTGTCACAGAACTTCCACAGACTTTTCCCTTAGGCAACTTTGAGCAACTCATGATACCACCACTTACAAACGCACAGCAAGAGACAACAGAAATCAATCAGCAACCAACCTGAAAGTATTTTATTGTTCCTTACGTAGTGCTGGCAATGGTGCGAGGGCAGAGCTACAGGAGCTGGGTAAAGGGAGTCCTTCCTGCTGCAGAATGTGAGTCCAGTTGTGAGATGTTAGGACAGGGTCTGAGCTGAAATGACACATGTTGATTGACATCTCCGGCTGCTAACACAGCATTTTTCGATTTGAGCGATCACGCGATTGATAATGGTCACACCAAAATGAAGTGCAAACTGTCCAGCAGCAGAAATGCATTTAAAAAACAGGTGTAAATGACAAAAAGTAGAGGGCCCAGCACCAATCCTATGGCACTCCACTGGTCACAGGCCTCCAGTCTGAAAAACAACCCTCCACCACCCTCCATCTTCTACCTTTGAGCCAGTCCTGTATCCAAATGGCTAGTTCTCCAAGTTGATATCTCTTGTCCCTAGCACCATTCTTGTAGATTTCACAGCTTTTTGTCGGCATGGTTTTCCAGGGTTTCAAAATGTAGTCACTGCTGTAACCGAAGTAAACGCAGCAGTCATCTCTTGGAGATCACAACCATAATAAAGTAAATTTCAACATAATGGTTTTTAGTGACGTTGGCAAAAGGTAAACGTTTGCTTTGACAACTTCCAGCTCTTTTTTGAATTATGCAATGATTTTTTTATTTTACATGAAATGACAGATGGGAATTTCCAATTAATATCTTGCCGAAAAGCCGAACCACTAGCAGTGCTGCATTCCTTCAGTATCACACAAATATATGTTGAGATCAAATGTCAAACAGTCTGGAGTTGAGCTTGAATACCTGACTTTCTGACTCAGATGCAAGACTGCTATCACTGTGGCAATGTTGACACAAATAAACATATTTCATTAAGGTAAATTAATAATAGGTTTTAAGAATGTGCATATTAAGAACCATATTTATGATTGAGTACATTCATGTCATACTTAGACCAGGCATTTAAAATTGTTTTGAGAAACAGCTTGATGGTTTCAATATTTTGTTATTGTTTAAAAACTATTAGACTATTTCAACCTACTTTCCATGCATATTGCAGGTTACCAAGGCCCAGCCTCAGAAAAGCCCTTTGAGACCAAAAACTGCACATTATAAATGGAAAACTTCAAGTGGTGTTCTGTTGCAATATGTTCAACTTATTACGTGGTGCTGGAATGTTTATCTCTTTTTCTTTCAAGTTCATTTCTATCGTGGTTTCACCAGACTGGATTTATTCAAAGTCTGAAATTTCCAATTTCCTAAGACGACTGAGAATAAAAATAACAGCTTCCATGCATTACTTGGCTGCTGTTTCACTCTCGCTGGCAGTTACTGAAGATGTCGCAATAGTCAGGATTTTGTGTAGAAAAGGGATTTTGAATATTGATTTTTTGAAGGTTCATTAGCTATATGCTGACATCATAGATTGATGTCTCTTTAAACTGGGTCTCAGACTTAACTATCAGGGGAATCAGAACTATTGACTTTGGATGTTTGTGCCGCGCATTCACTGGAGGATTTTTTTGCTGCTTTTAATGGGATCCATCAATTCAGCTCTGCTTTAATTATTATTGTTATACTACTCACTGGAGAAAAGATCTTCTGATGTCAAATTCTGGCCTTGTGTTAGCACAGGTTTCCCAGTCATTATATTATAAAATAATTTAAAAGAAAACATGAGTTAGTGACCTATCAAGACTTCCGGTTCACCTTGGAGAAGGACAAATGGTCTCAAAGATTCCGGAGCAGTATCTGTTAATACAAAAAGGCAGGAACATTAAATGATCTCTGTAGATGATGAAAAGGCATGCAAATGTTAAGAACATTGATCACTGCACGTCTGTGCTCAACCTTCTGCCCTCTGTTATATCAATACATTGAAAACATAATTTGTATCAGCAGTTGTTTCTTTAATTAAGATCTCTCAAAAATCTTTTTCATTGATTTATGCCATTAACTTATTGATTGGTCCCATTGTGCTGAGCATGTAGTTTCCAGTGAGATGAAATAGCTCAGAGCAAGATACACATGCTGTTACTTCCACTCTTGGCCAACTTCTTTGTCTAAAGAGAGTGTCTGAAGAGGAAGCATCTCATGTTGACCTGTGTGAAAGTCTTCGATGGTGTTGTGAATGAACTGATTAAAAAAAACTGGCTGATTCATAAATGAGGATGAAGAGACACTTACAGTTACAAATGAAAATAAAGGAAGGCTAATGGGGAATATTATCCTTGTGCAGCTTTGCAAATGATCGAATTATAGCATTCATTTGGTTATTACTTAACAAAACAAAAATAATAGATAATTAATCAGTATGCTGTATTACAGGTGGTGATGTGCCTAAAGCTATGCAAGTTTTTTTTTATCCAATTGAAACAGGGCAGACTGATCGACCTGTAGTTTTTAGAATGGTGGACAGAGGATCTTAATTGGGAAGGAGGTAAAGTTTCAGTTTGCTGACAGCAGTTAACATGTTGCTATTGAATGTTCAAAGTCTTTCATATGGGGTTGACTTTCTTATTCATGATGATCAGGAACCTTTATGCATTAACTAGCATTTCATTATTATTCATTAAAATCCCAGCCCACTGGAATTACATTCATGAGTACAATCTTGTTAGGCAAAAGGGGGAAATAGGCCAGTTCATAAACCCAATTATTTCTTGTTCCAAATTCTGTAGAATACACATTGCTTCAGTAACTTGGTGGCTTCAGAACCAAGCCATTCTTTTACATAAATATTTACTGAAACCTAACCAGGTCAACCAGCTCATGAGAAATCCCAGTCATTGTTATCTTACCTGCTGTTATGAAACACTTCGAGTGTAAGGAGGGAAATCTGACCAGCTCAACAAGCCTTCCAAAGTCAGGCAACTGCACGAGCAAAGCTGACTGGGACAGGAAAGTGAAGCTTAATTCAAAAATGGGCTTTAACTCATAAAGGGCTGTACTAATAATGTTCAGATGCAAAGGGTTACTGAGAAAAGAATCGTGGGGTGTAGAACGGAATGATTTATCAAGTAGATTTTTAAAATATATTGTCACTTGTACCTTGGTACAGTGAAAAGTGGATAATGTTGCCACATTCCAGATTAATGTTACATTGATATGACTAAAACCAAAACAGCTTGAAAAGGTCATCTTTCACTCTCTGTAGACTTCACTCTCTCTGCTCCTCCAGTTGACACCATCTGACATCATCTCCAGAGTCCTGGCAATGTCCTCCATTTCTACTGCCACCAGCGCCATCACTACCATAGCTACCTCTGAACTGGAGATGTCACATGCCACAGAACCCACACCTCCTCTGATGCTGGACATGGACGGACAGATCCGGGCTCCGAGTCAACCGAGATGGAGCCAGTACGAGGATACATGGGGCGGCATGGTGGCTCATAAGTTCACATTGCTGCCTCACATCATTAGGGACCAAGCTCAATCACACCCTCCCCATAGTGTTCAGTTTAGGTGCCTTAGCTGTGAAAATGCAGGGTTACAGGGATAGGTCTGGGTAGGATGCTCTTCAAAGGATTGGTGTGGATTCATAGGGCCACACTGCAGGAATCCTACTTTCTAAGTCACTCTGAGTTTCTAAGCCATTTGGGGTCCTGCAGTAGGATATCAAGAGGAGGCCCAAGGGCAACCAAAACTAAAAGAAGTGTTACTGATCTTGAAAGACAGTGATGAGGCAGTGTAGATGCATCAGAACTCACCACATGAGCCATGAATGGCCGTGCCCCATGCTCAGGAGCCAAACATTGCTGACCCCACCACCACCATATTAGAAACCATGGCGTTTGTAATCTCCTTCCAGGAAGGGAACAGATGTGGTTTGGGTTGGTGGTGTGGGGAGGCATGGGGATAATCCTAGGAAATACTGAAAGGATTTGTCTTGGCTTTCCTGCACAGGAAATCCTGGGCAGTTTTCAACATTGTTGGGTAGGTGCCAATATTGTGGGTGTACTGTAACAACTTAGCTGGGGTCCAGCTAATTCTGGAGCACAAGTTCTCAATACTGTTGCACAAATACCATTGGGGCCCGAAATCTTTGGAGTATTCAATGCTTCCAGCTGTGTCTTAACATCATGGGGAATGTATTGAACAGGGTAAAGACTGGCATCTGTGATGCTGGGGACCTCAGAAGGAAGCCACGATAAATGATCCATTTGGTACATCTGGTTGAAAATCTTTAAAAACACTTCATCCTTATCTTTTCTTTACTAATGTGCTGGGGTCACCAATGTGGGTAGAACTTGCTTCTCTTATTAAAAGCAAATTACTTCAGATTCTGGAAATCTGAAATAGACGCAGAAAATTCTGGAGAAACTCAGCAGTTCTGATAACATCTGTGAAGAGAGAAACAGAGTGAATGTTTCAAATCCAAAATGGTTCCCAAAATTTGAGAAATACTCTGCTCCTTTATTCATCCTTCCCAAGTGGATACCCTCACAGTTATCCGCATTATATTCCATCTGCCATTCTCTTGGTCACTCATTCAGCTTGTTGAAAGCTCCTTGAAGACTTTTTTTACCTTTTCCTCACATTTCACATTCTGTAATCTTGGTGAGTTCTGATGCATCTACATGGCCTCATCACTGTCTTTCAAGATCAGCAAATTTGGAAATATTACAATTGGTCACCATTAAAATCATTGATTTTAGATGTGAGCTACTGGAGCCCAACAATGAAGCTACCTAATTGGTCACAGCCTACAATTTGAGAATGACATATTTATTCCAATTTTCTGTGTTTTTTCCTGTTGATCAAGTCTTAATCCATGCTAGTACATTGCCCCAGTCCCACATATTTTAATTTAGTTTTTTAATCTCCCTTGTGGAGATTTTGAAAGCTTTCTGAAAGTCCAAATGTGCTACCTTCACTGGTTCTTCCTTATTGACTGTTCTGGTAATGTCCTCAAAATCTATGTTAGGTTTGTCAAGCATGATTTCCCCCTCATAAATCCAGGTTACTCTGCCAAATCATAAAACTATTTTCTAAATATCCAGTAATCAAATCCGTTATAAGAGATTCTAGTATTTCCCTCCTGACATCAGACTAACAGGTCTCACATTCTGGGTTTCTCTCTTCTTCCTTTAAGACCATAAGACCATAAGAGTGGAAGTAAGGCTATTTGGCCCATTGAGTCCACTCTGCCATTTAATCATGGCTGATGAGCACTTCAACTCCACTTACCCGCACTCTCCCCGTAGCCCTTAATTCCTTACGAGATCAAGAATTTATCAATCTCTGCCTTGAAGACATTCAAGATCCCAGCCTCCACTGCACTCCACAGCAATGAATTCCACAGGCCCACCACTTCTCTGGCTGAAGAAGTGTCTCCTCATTTCTGTTCTATTGACCCCCTCTAATTTTAAGGCTGTGCCCACGGGTCCTAGTCTCTCCACCTAACGGAAACAAGTTCCCAGCATCCACCTTTTCTAAACCACGCCTCTTGTAAGTTTCTGTTAGTTCTCCCCTCAACCTTCTAAACTTTAATGAATACAATCCCAGGATCCTCAGCCATTCACTGTATGTTAGGCCTACCATTCTAGGGATCATCTGTGTGAACCTCCGCTGGACATGCTCCAGTGACAGTATATCCTTCCTGAAATGTGGGGTCCAAAACTGGACACAGTATTCTAAATGGGGCCTAACTCGAGATTTATAAAGTCTCTAAAGCACATCATTGATTTTAACTTCCAACCCTCTTGAGATAAATGATAACATTACATTTGCTTTCTTAATCACAGACTCAACCTGCAAATTAACCTTCAGAAAATCCTGGACTAGCACTCCCAGACCCCTTTGTACTTCGGAAATATAGTGTAGTTTATACTCTCTTACAAATGTGGTGGTCAGATTTGCAAGCTTCCAATCTGCAGACATAATTCTGGAATTTGTAGAAAGATGATCACAGAAGGGTAGTTTGACTATGTCAAGATCTCAAACGAAGAGATATTCCTGATATTCCATCACAGATCAGTAATTGGATGATAGGTGACAATTTAACTTAGCAAGTCTAAAAGCATGACTGAGGTTAAAAGGGAAGAGAAGAAGAAAGAATAGTTCTTGCCAATGCAGCCAGAAATATGAAGTTCAAAAGGTAACTGCAGATAAGCAAGGCTGAAAAAGTGATTTAGTGCCATCAAACCATGTTGAAAAAGGATCTACTGAAGGCTTCGCAACACTTCCAACAGATATATGCCTGATCTCCAGGGAATTATCACGATGTTTATAATTTGGGCAACTCCCGGGGCCCTTAAAGGTTTTCCCCCACAATTCATCATTAGCATTAGCTTGTGGGTGACAAGGGGTAACTATAAAAATATCGCTGATAAGCCCAGTGTGAAACTGTCATTGATGGCAAACAGCACAGCAATGCTTCCTAGGAATCCACCAGGGCCATGATTGATTTATCTTCCTTTGCCCAGACAACTCAGGAGGAGCTCTCCAGTACTTGTTAGGCAGGGTTCCCAGGATAATGATTCTGCAATGTTTCATTTAAACTCTCAGAGGGTCCACATACACCAATCTGTTACGGACACTGACATCCGGTTCCAGAAGCCACTGCCACTCACAGATCTCAGAGATCCTGGCAGCGTCAGAATAAAGTACACAGAACATAAGATCTCAGAGACAGGATGCGAACATGAAATAAGTGAGATGAACTAGTCTTATTAGGATAGATGAACTAATCCATCTCCTCAGACAGTGAAGAAGGGGATTCTGACGGAGATACTGGGGAGCTAATGCTGATGATCAGGATGCTGAGGGAGCCAGGACTTTAGTGATATGAGGCAGACAGGCCTCATACAACTTGATAGTGGCTACATTTGAGAATAATAATGTTGTATTCAGCATGTGTGACAATCAAAGCTGTGAACCAACTATGGAGTAGAGACATTCCGGCCATCAAGCAAAATCATCTTAAATATAGTAATAGAGTAATACTACTACTACTACTAATAATAATAATATTAATAATAATAATAAATGTAACCCTCAGGCTGAAGAACCGCTGAAAATGCACAATGTTTTGAGCATCTAGCAAAGCAGTCCATCCATTCATTAGTACAAACCATTGTATGTAACTCAATTTTTAAAAATAATAGACTTTACAGAGGTCGGTTCGTAAGTACTGGTGTTCATAAGTCAGGCATTTGTAACCCAGGGAAAGCCTGTAGTGAATTATACAGGATTGCAAGGGGACTGTGTTTAAATGATTCAATCCTTAGTTTGCAAGGAGCATTCATCTATTGCAGAGATGTGGAGGGGCTAAACCATATTGATTAACTACCAAAACCCAAACATCTCACTTAAGTTCTCCCTTTTCCAGAGGCTATGCCCTTGCCAAGGGGTAATGGAAAATGACAGTCCCTGGTACTTTTTGTATTATTCCATATGATGCATAAGTGAGCATGACCAGTGATCAGTGCGCCTCAAGATACAGTTCATGGATATCATAAATAGTCAAGCACCTTAACAGATTGAAAGAGAAGAGGTCTGTTGCATGATGTGCTATATTTGTGTTAAGTGCCAGTTACACAGGAGACACCTGTGCACTCAAACTGCCGTCAATGTTGTTCAATTGTTCTCCTCGTACATTTTAATGCTGCCTTGACACCTACAGTTGTAAAGCTGCTGAGTGCTTTGCCTACTTGCATCAGATCACATTGTTGGGTTTCCTCACGTGGTCCAGGTTGTAGGGTGCCTAGAGATCCAATACAGATCATTCACCCTCTTGGAGCGCTGTTCTTCACAGCCCCCTCTTTCCAAGGTACCTTCATTAGTCAGGATGGCTCTTTATTGCATTCCCGAGAGAAAAGAACTTCTCTTCTGGATAGCCTTCAGGAGAACCTTTCAAGAGGCAGTGCTAAAGTACGTGCCGTTTCTTTGTCAGAGTGATGAGCCCAGAAAAGATGGAGCAAAATAATGCCTCTAGATCCTAGACTGAAGTGCTGTTTGGGTACCTTTTAAATATGTCACTCAGAAGTTGGAGTCCAAACAGTCAGAACTGCCTGCCCGCCCATGAAATGTGCTGCTTTATCCACAAAGCATATGCAATGAGTTGAGAAGAATAAAGTCTCACAAGAAAACCTGACCCATCCCCACATGGGAGTATCGTCCTTTAGACCTGCCTCCATACTTAGTTGCTAAACACCAAGATTCCACCCAAGGGAGCAATTACTGATAACAAACACAGTAACATTGAGCAACATGAGGCAAAATACCATTTTTATATTTCACACATTGAATTAAAATCTTTCGAAGCATGGACTGGGATATTAAAAACATTTGTATTGTGCGGACATTTTCATCTGGAAGTGGATGAAGAATTTCACAACTTATTTGACTTATACCTCTCACGGAAATCAATAAACATGTATTTTAACTTATCTCTCTGAAAGCTGAGCCATTATGAACCATTTGTCTGATGCACAAAATTAGAAGTGTTTTCCCCTTGTTAGCCAGAATCCCTACACACAATGTCTAGTTCAAGGTTATTGAAGAAGCTGGAAATCAGGTTTGTGAAAGAGGATTCTTCACTGCTATCACTAATACGTATTTGATAATTTTCTGTGATTTGTACTTTTGCTCTCACCAAACTCATATTAAAATAGACTCAGTTGTGATCTGCTTACATTTTTGGCATAATGCGTAATCCTTTTAAAAAAGTATTGTAATTTTAGCTGTATTAAGTAATGTTTTTCAAACAGACCTTTCTGCCTGTTTGGTATTTATGTTAGAGGGTCACCAGTTATATTTCTTATAGATAGTCAGAAGACATATTGTTTTATCATGGGGCAGTGGAGAGAGCAAATAAAAAAAAGGGAAATCCACTGAGTGTTGCTTCCAGAAGAGAGAGTCAGTGATACTAAGGTCAAATGTTTGCTTTCTCACTCTTAAATTTAGGGACAGCTTTGTGAGGCTGAATGGTCAAGGTATACACTGTCCAATACTCCATTCATCTGAATTATTGAAAAGACACAGACTGCTGTCAGGGAAGGAGACCACTAAAAAAAATAATCTGCCTGATTTTTTTTCAACAAGAGGTCTTAAGTCTATTATCCAATCTGCAGTTTAATTTGCCTTTTTGACTTGGTTGTTCGGCACAAGACACTGAAGGGAATGAAGAAAGTTGGTCTGCAAATTTGTAAAAGTCCCCCAGTTCAGAATGGTTAAATCGCACGGTACATTGTGGGAATTCTGAATTTGAACAGGACCTAGGCCAAGGGGGTCTGATTTTTAGATTTAATTAAAGGGCGGCACATTGGCTCAGTGGTTAGCACTGCTGGCTCGCAGGGCTGGGGTCCCAGATTCAATTCCAGCCTTGGATGACTGTCTGTGTGGAGTTTGCACATTCTCCCCGTGTCTGTGTGGCTTTGCTCCGGTTTCCTCTCACAGTCCAAAGATGTGCAGGTCAGGTGAATTGGCCATGTTAAATTGCCCTTAGTGTTAGGTGCATCATTCAGAGGGAAATGGATCTAGGTGGGTTACTCTTCGGAGGGTCGGTGTGGACTGGATGGGCCAAAGGGCCTGTTTCTGCACTGTAGGGAATCTAATCTAATATTGGTGCATGCACAGCATCAGGAATTTCCGATTTGATTCCACAAATCTGGATAGACATGAAATGGAGAAGGAACTATGCTTTCATCAAGGTGTTATACAATGCTAGGGATAGCTACCTACTGTGTAGGTGGAGAAAGGGGTAAATTGAACATTTAGTGCCTCATTACCAATCGTGTTACACTGTTGATGGAACCCAAGCTGGTAACAAACATTCCAATTTAAGTTCCTGGGAAGATTACCAAGAGTGTGGGGAAAATTATTTTAAAAGCTAGAAAAACAGCCAGGCTTATGGGCATTGCAGTTTTGCAGAAGATTGAGGTAAATCCCCTCTTCAGTATTAATAAGGGTCAGGATATAATTAAAAGAAATAATGTAACTACAAAAAAAATTGTTTTTCCAGAGCTACTTCTGTTTTAAAAGTAAACAAGTCATACTGAAAATGTACTCATCTTTAAGACCACTTGCTATTTCTAACGAACATAAAAAATTAATGAGTAAATGCATCTTATAATTTACGTGATTGGCATTCGTAGTATATTCAGTATGAAAATTCTTTCCAAGAACATTGTTAGTTACAGAATTAGCTGCAAATAGAATTAAAATGAAAGCTGGTTACATTAAAATTACTGTTAATGAGTCCCCGATTTATAATTTATATATTTATACGTTAAACTAGTTATGAACTACAAAATACAATTTACAAGTGTCAGATGTTTAACTTCATCCTGAATGCTCTTTCTGTGTAGCCTCAGTACCAAGTTTCTTTGTTTGCTATTTACATATGAAAATAAATGTTGTCTTGTCAGTGCTACTTTCCTCACACAATAACTTTTATGCTGGTGCAAATATTTCATAATCGCAGGGTCTTTCCAGTCACAACTCTACAAGTTATCAATGTTCCTTGAAATGAATCCCAGTGATTACTAAGAGTGTAAAAGGTACAGCGATTCAACAATTTTTAATGGGGCTCCAGTGGACAAGTTAAAAATGTCACACAGAAACTTTGCCTCTGGCATTCTGTGCTTCCTCTCCGAATTGATATTATGCTGTGGAGCATCTGCAACTATTGTGTTCTTGGCATAAGAACAGAGGTCTTGCCTTAAATGTTAACATTTAGTGGTGCTGATCTGGTCCTGATGTTGTGGAAGACTCACACCCTGCCACGTTTCTTTGATGTTGAAGAAAATGGACTTTGGCATGAAATGTTACATCTTTCATCAGGTCTACTTGTTTGCATGTTTTTAGACTGAACTGATTCCAAGAGGAAAAGCTGTTTGTTTTATTGCAGCTTGCTAAAGAGGGACTGGATGGACAAAAGCTTTGAAAGTACTTATGGTCATGAGTAAGCACAAGCTTTCAACTACCCTGAATATTTCCATATAACTAACCTTTCGTATTTCCATTCTGATAATTGTCTGTGACCATCAAATCTGTGTAACAATTATATTCTTCTTTTCTGATTAAATATCCTTGTTCCTTTTTGATCTGCGATTCTGGCTTTTTCTACTTAATTATTCTATTAATGGTATAAAATATTGCATAAATGCAGATTTCATGGAACCAAACATCAATAGGATTATTTGTGCCGCAGTAAAGCTGGCAGAGCAGGACATCTGGCAGGTGCAGAGGAATAGGTTCAAAGCAGGATTGTCAAATTTAGTTAGATCTGTACGTGGAAGTTCAATCTCATGACACTTGGCCATTTTGAGCAGCAAAAATAAGCTGGTTTCCTTTAACCATCCATTGTATTTCTTCTCTCATTTGTCTGCTGGGCATTAGAAGCAATTAGATTTATCATAAACTTCAGCATTCGAGCCATGTGCTGCAGGCATGTGGTACGGTACAGATTTATTTAACAATGCTTCACAGTTCATGGCCAGAAGATTTATAGAAATGACTTAACAATCCATACGGACATAGGACAGTGATGTAGCTAATAATCCTTCAAGATATTGTCCAGATTGAAGTGGTTTGTCTTATGGCTTTGGCAATGCACTTACATGACATTGCAATATGGAATATTGCGGTTGCGATTTGCATTTAAACGCTGAGAGACATGCTGGCCTAAACTGAAATGTGGAAATATGTTCCTTTGAGATTATCAGCTGTGGCTCTACGATGAATCAGTCATTCCAGGAGACTCCTGGACAATTCAGGAGCTTTGGTAACTCCAGCTCACAACAATCGCTCAGGGAAACCCAGAGAGGTCAGAGTTACATACACACATTTTCATCTTGCCCATGAATTTCATAGAGGAGTAGTAAGGGGACAGATGAATAAACAATTGGAGTTCTCACCAGGTTCTTGACTTTCTCAGGAAGACAGAGAGACAGAAGGATCTCTTACATGGGAAAAGCAGCAGCTGATTTTTTTTTACATTTGGAGGTCCTCTCGTTATATTCTTGATGTGGACAAATTTCCTTAGTTCTTCTGCCAGTGACACCAGTACATCAAGGATTGGCACACTGGGGTCAGCCAGGCAATACAGAGTAAAGGATTAATACTCAAATTGTCAACCCATTCCAGTTGTGATTCAAAGAATCGCATGAAAGTAGACTCAACAGAGAAAGAGAGGTGGTTCTGTTTATAGCCATGTGTTAAGGTTAATGGTGTAAAGGATGAGTTGCATGTTAACTAAAAAGGTAATCTTACCAAAAATTGAATTTAAGTATTCTCTCTAGAGCTTGTCAAGAATGTAGTCTCAGGACCCATCACCAAGATAACACGAGAAAATGTGCAACAATTAGGAAGCACACTTCCGAGTTTCACAGGCAATTACGATCATGGGTTTAAAGTTTTCATTCTGCTGTGTTCATTGTTGTTGCTTCTTGTTCCAGTTATTGGCATTAAATGAGAACTCAACATCCTTGCACCCTCATGTGCGCAATCATGTGCTAAATGTAATGGACTAAAATGCATTCATTTTGCCCCTCAGCCTCGTCACTGTACATTGTGCTGAAGTACCAAATGATGGATGTTACAATAGTTCAGATTAAGGGTAAGACTCCATTGGAACCTTTCTGAAGGGTGGAGGTAACAGCATCTATTAAGGTAATTCAGTCTTTCCTGACGTGTTCCTCATTGCACTTTGTATGTGATCCAAGATGTTCTTCTCCTTGCATATTCAAATCCTTAATTTCACAGGATAATCTGTGATCAGCACTTCAACCCTGGTGAACCACAATGTGTTTTGAAACATGGCACAGATGTCAGTGACAGCCTCTCTGGAGAATTGAAGTCTTTTCTAACACCCCCTCTCAAACATTTTGAGAAAGTTCCACCTGAAGCTGTAGACCGCTTCATCATGACAGCCTTTTGCCACACAGGAGGCATGTTGGTATGCCCCTCTGCAACTCTCTGCAATGGCAAAGAAACAAGTTCACTTGTGAGTCCTGAGGTTGTTGATAGTCTCCTGCCAGTGCCTGGACCTGCCTCCCTCCAAGCAGCTCTTCTTCCTTAATGGGTCATACGGTCTGGTCAGATAATGCTCATGACAGATGGTCTCTCTTATTCCTGCCCATCTAAGTAGATATCTAAGCCACCCCAGTCAAAACCTGACCCTGATCTCATTCCTCCAATCAAGTGCCACTGTCCCTACACCCCCCCTCAGCGCTGGTACTTTTTTCCCGTTCAGTCAACATCTGGCAGTTCCCTCAAGCCACCACCCCTTCTGCCACTACATGCTGCTAGTTTCTTGAGAGAAATGCCACTTAGCCCTTATTTTGTCATTGCTTTAGCTGGTTCAACCTCTGAAATCCCACGGTCCTTGTATGCCCTTTGGAAAATATCAAGTAAGCCACAAGATTGCAGTGACTTGATCTTTCAAGTACTTCAGCAGAAGAATTACATTGATTCTGAGTTTGGAACTGACCAATGGTTTCATATTTCTCTCAATCTCT
The DNA here is from genome assembly GCF_047496795.1 of Chiloscyllium punctatum. Classification (NCBI taxonomy): domain Eukaryota; kingdom Metazoa; phylum Chordata; class Chondrichthyes; order Orectolobiformes; family Hemiscylliidae; genus Chiloscyllium; species Chiloscyllium punctatum. Next base: position 11,487,760 of record NC_092746.1, read on the forward strand.
ATTAAGATTTCAGCTTAAAAATCTATCATTTATGAGCACTTATTTTGTATATTCATAACATTTTTTCTGAGCATTTTGACACCGTTGTGTAACAGTTTTCTGCAGGTTTTATTAAATCACTACTAAAATTGAAGGTAAATTGATGCAATGGTGGGAGACAACAGATTGTGATAGTACTGTGAAAATTCCACAATAAGCTTTGCAGAAATGCTGCACTGGGCTAGACCAGTTGAATTACAGTTACTCTTTTGAGACTTGAGGTTTCTGAGATTTTATATGCTGCTAATTTCAAACACTGTGCTGAAGATCAGCAGCTCTCTGATCCTTCAAACTAGGGAAGCTTATTGAAACCTGCAAAATACTAAAAGAGAAAGAAGGAGAAGATGCAGCTAAGTAAGATGTTTTCCCTGGTTGGGGGGTGTAAAACCAGAGGGCACAATTTAATGGTAAAGAGGGTGCCACTTAATCACGAAATGGGGAGAAATTATTTTCCTCAGAAGGTTGTGAATCTTTGAAATTCTCTACCACCGAGGCGAGTGGACCCTCAGTCTTTGAGAATGCTTAAGGTAGAAATTGATAGATTTCTGTTTCCCAAGGGTAATCAGAGTTATGGGGATAATGAGACAAAAGGCTTTGAAGTGCTCCATCAGCTATGGTTGTATTGATTGACAAAACAGACTTGATGGACTGAATGGCTTACTCCTGTTCCAAGGTTCCCTTGAATGATGTCAAACAAATGAGAGGAAGCAAAGCTTTACCCTAATTGTGTCCTGGACTAATAGACATATACAAGTGCAATTCTTCTTGGTAACAATGCATCGAGATCTAGAATAGAAACGTTAGCTGATATGTTTCTCTGCCAAAGAAGGGAGGGGAAGGTTGGCTTTCTACTAAAATGACAATGCAAGAAAGGGAAGATGCCTCCAAAGCATCATAGCCACTCTTCTTTACATGAAATATACACTTTTCCATATTGCATTATACATTTGTGTTCTGTTAAAGCATTAATATAAATTATAAACAAGTGTTCTATTTTAAAGTTTAGTAAAGATTATATTTAGAAAGTGATAATTTCCCAATTTACACAAAATGGTTCAGTGCAAGAACAGGAATACACACAATTGTGAGGATAATACAAGCCAAACTCATGCTATTGAGTCATAAACTACAAAAGGATTCATTCCTCTTTATGCTTTGTAGTTTGCCACAGTCCTGGTTTAGGTTGGAACAGAACAGCAGGAGCTGACACAGGCGTACACAACAGATAGACAATCCATGCGGAAAAGATTCATGAAAGTGCAGTCAAACTGCCGAGCTGTTAATGCTGGAGAGATCTTGTTGAATTGTATCTGGATCCTGCTTTGCCTTTCACCCTGCGATAACTACAGTGTATCCAACAGCCACAATCAATCAGCCCATCTGATAAGTTGTCAGAATCTCTGAAGTGTTAAATTCCCCTTCTCAGAAGAGTTTAACTGGGTGAAAGGATAAAGAGAAAAGAGAATGTATTTAGTCTCCATGGGCCCTGGTCTCGGCCTGCTCCAGTCAGATTGTGCTACCACTAACAAATTCGATATCTTTTAATCTGATCATCTGTACTCCAGTTTTCATGCTGTGTTTTCTTCATAGTCCCCTGTACTAGTCCACCCTGTGACTGTGTGATAAGATGCTGAAAATTTAGTCATCATCTGTGGTGTTAGAAAGCCCAGAGTACAGCTTATGATGTTCCCATAACCTCACATTAGATATGGACAGTGCCAGCTACTATAATGATTACATCCTGTACATTGCTAGTTTTTTTTTAAAAGGTTAGCTTTAAGAGATTATTTTAAATCAAGAGTGTTGCAGTGTGGTGATTTACAATGAGGTACACAGATCCAAGCAGCTTGGCTGAATCTGAGAATATACAACTAGAAGTAAAAAACGAGCAGTATTACAATCCTTGCAGACCTCTGGATTGTAAATAATAAAAAATGGATGCGACTATCCAGATACTGCTGCATGTTTCTATCTATTCTGTTCAGTAACATGGTAGTTATTAAAATAAAGCTATGCCACAAATTTATTCTATTGCACTTCAGCTCTAAGATTACCCGATGAGACAGTATTTACATGCCCATGTTATATCTTATCCGTGGATAATTGAAACATTAAAATAAATAATGCAATCCAGACATTTTTTTACTTCCTGCAAGCAACCAAACAACTGCAAGTTGCCTTTTCATAGTGCTTACAATTTATTCAAATATTCAAAGGCACTTTTCTGGAGCATTAGCAAACAAAGTTCAAGTGTACTGGTGCAAGCAGATGAGCTGAGTTGGTCACATAAGCAGCAACTTAAAACGGTAGAGGCAAGGGACTCAGGAAGAAATTTCAGAACTGAGGACTTAGCCAACGGAAGCCAAGGTTGCTCGAATAACTTTGCCATTTAGATAGCACCTTTAATGAAGTGAGATGACTTAAGTATGGCCTCACTTGAGCCAAGACTGCTAATGTTTCTGAAATTATCTTTGTTCTCATTGTTGAGATCAGTATAAATGACTTGGATGAAGAAGTAGAAAGGTGGGTTAGCAAATTTGCTGATGACATGAACGTTGGTGAAATGGTGGGTAGTGTGTTGGATAGGGCTGTTGGAGGTTGTAACGGGACATTGACAGGAAGCAGAACTGGGCTGATAAGTGGCACATGGAGTTCAACCTGGAAAAGTGTGAAGTGGAAGGTTGAATTTGAATACAGTATACAGGGTTAGAGGCAGGGTTCTTGGCAGTGTTGAGGAACATCTTGGGGTCCACATCCATTGATCCCTCAAAGCTGCCAACCAAGTCGATAAGTTGTTAAGAAGGTGTATAGTGTGCTGGCTTTCATTAGCGGAAAATTGAGTTTAAGAGCTCTGATGGTATGCTGCAGTTCTATAAAGCCCTGGTTAGACTACACTTGGAATATTGTGTTCAGTTCTGGTCTCCTCATTATAGGAAGGATGTGGAAGTTTTAGAGAGGGTGCAGAGGAGATTTACCAGGATGCTGCCTGGACTGGAGGGCATGTCTTATGAAGAAAAGTTGAGGGAGCTAGGGCTTTTCTCATTGGAGCAAAGAAGGATGAGATAGAGATGTACAAGATGATGGGAGGCATAGATAGAGTGAATAGCCAGAGACTTTTTCCCCGGGTGGAAACGACTAGAACAATGGGACATAATTTTAAGGAGATCAGAGGAAGGTTTAGGGGAATTGTCAGAAGTAGGTTCTTTGCATAGAGAGTGGTGGGTGCATGGAATGCACTGCCAGCAGTGCTAGTAAAGTCAAATACATTAGGGACATTTAAGCGACTCTTCGATAGCACGTAGGTGATAGTACAATGAAAGGTATGGAGGTTTGTTTGATCATAGAGTCGGATAAAAGGTCGGCACAACATTGAGGGCTGAAGGGTCTGTACTGAGCTATCCTGTTCTATGTTCTGTGCTCTATAAGGAAGGTTGTGGCGTTGGTTAGCCCTAGTTAGCTCTAATCAGTGCAGCTACATCCTCTAGACCAGTTAACACAGTGATGAACCCAGTAGCAGACTTCAATGATGTGGTAGTAAAGGTTCTGAGGGGGATATGGTAACTTTGACTGTCACTGGGAAGCAGGTCTTGCTGATTTAGTAAACAGGAGTTCTATCAGCAGCAGTTTTCAAATGTCTAGAATCGCAATGTAGTGAAGTGAAATCCTTTGAGACACTGCTTCAGAATGAGGTCCAGTGCTATCATGTTGGGCGTGCCCTCCTACTATAAGCCTGCTTCACCTGTTGTCTTGTGCGATGCACTGTTACCTCAGGCCTCTGCAGCTCTCTCAAGGTCTTGTTGTCACTGTTGTTCCTTTTCATGTAGTTGTTTATCAATCCAGGAATGTTTGTAAAAGTAGTGTTACAATACTTGTTGAAAGGCCTCTGATCTAAAGCCAGTTAAAAACAATGGGAAAGAAAAAAGCCAGGTGGAAACGAAAGATTTTTTCGGCAATCTATATAGTGAAGATCCAGTGATCCACAGAGCTGCAAGTGTGCTGCATGCAGCATGTGCCTGGAAGGGGAAAACAAAACTCCCACTGAGTTCTAATGACAGGTCTAATGCAGGATGGGCTCCCCATTCCATTGATACAAAAAAATGTATTGTGGTGCCAACTGTCTCTCAACGTCGCAACATTTGTTTGCCCTCCTGAACAAATTCTCTCCCCAACTGAAATTGGACAAGGAGAGAATGTGGCATAAACGATGTCCCGCATTCCTCATTTGCACAATACCTCTTAACTCCTCATTCACAAACTTAACATTGGGTTATCTAGATTAAAATTGGGGTTTAAGATGTTTGACCAAAAGCATGTTGAAAGCAAAGGTTATCATAAATGTTTTAAAAGCTGTGAATAAATGAATAACCACTCGTAACATCTGCCTCAATGAATGTAAATAGGGTGAGTTTGTATATGTTTGATATTCTCCTGCTATACTGAGTGGATAGCTTGTTTACATATTCAAATAAAAATCCTGCCAAAGTTTTAATACAGAACAAGTTTATCCCCAACATAAGTTGAATTACAAAATGTAGATTTGACATTTCTAATTCTCAGTTTTGTTTATTATGGCTTTTCCCTGCATTATAATATCCAGTTTCAGTCCATCCCCATTAATTTTGCTTTGACTTTACCTCTCCCTAATTTCCTAAATCCACCAGTTCTCGTTTATCTTTCCTTTCCAGGCTGATGCATACTACACTCTATTTTGAAATTCTTGTCACTTTAGGTTAACTACACATCAAGGAATTTTAAAACAATATGTTAGCAGGGTTTTTTTCATCCTATTTATGATCCCATTTTATTGATTATTTTGATTTTTGCAAGGTTTGTGCTTAAATAATGTATAAATGAAAAGGTCAGCTCAAAACATTGTAGACATTATGAAAGATCTGAGAATGAGCAGATTTTCTTAGTTCACAGGACTTTGCAATACATTTTCATTTAACCTGCCGGTGTTAAACATTTTCAGTTCATGTTGTTATGATAGTGGGAATTATGGACTATCAATATTTGATAAATCAAAAATAGGAGATGAGGTTTGTTTCATGCCTGACTGGGTAGAATAGTTTCAAAGTCATTTGATAAATATGTTAAGTTCAGTTTGGATGATTCGATTTATTCCATGGTGGTTTCACCAAAGAAGGGAAAGTGAAAAGCCAATGGCCTGACAGAACAGAGGTCCGACTGAATCTCTTAATCGTTATAAAGAGTGTAAGGGCATTCTTGAGAATGAAATCAGGAAGGCAAAGATAGGTTATAAAATAGCATTGGCAGATAAGGTTAAGGATAATCCAAAGAGATTCTACAAATGCATTAAGAGCAAGTAGGTAACGAGAGAGATGGTAGGGCCCCTTAAAGATCAAGAGGGTCATCTTTGTGTTGAATCCCAGGAGATGGGAGAGATATTAAATGAATATTTCAAAACAATTTTTACTGAGGAGAGAGAAATGGAGACTAGAGAACACAGAGAAATAAACGTTGATGTTTTAAAAATCGTTCACATTACAGAAGAGGAAGTGCGGGAGGATAATGGGCAATATAAAGGTGGATAAATCTCTGGGACCTAATGTATCCCAGAATGTTGTGGGAAGTAAGGGAGGAAATTGCAAGATCCCTTGCAGAAATATTTGCATCATATATAGCTATGGGTGAGGTGTCTGATGACTGGAGGGTGGCTAATGTTGTACCTTTGTTTAAGAAAGGTTGTAAAGTGAACTCAGGAAATTATAAACATGTGAGTCTGACTTCAGTTGTGCTTATATTGTTGGAGGTGATAATGAAAGATAGGAATTATGGATATTTAGAGAGGCACAAATAGATTATAGATTGTCAGCATGATTTTGTGTGAGGAAACTTGTGTCTCACAAACTTGATTGACTTTTTTGAGGAACTTAAAAAGATTGGTAAGGGCAGAGCAGTAGACATTGTTTACTTGGACTTTAGGGGCTTAGGACAAGGTTTTGCACGGTAGACTAATGAGTAAAGTCAGGTCACATGGGATTCAGGGTGAGTTTTCCAATTGGATGCATAATTGGCTTAGCAGCAGGAGTCAGAGAATGGTGACGGAGGGTTACTTTTCAAACTGGAGTCCTATGATCAGCAGTATTCCACAGGGTTCTGGGTCTTTTTTGTTTGTTATTGAAATTAATGATTTGCTTGAGAATATAAAAGGCATGATTAGTAAGTTTGTGGACAACACCAAAATTGGTGGCATAGTATAAAGGGAAGAAGGTTTTCTACGATTACAATGGGATCTTAATTAAATGAGTCAATGGGCTGAAAAATGGAGATGGAGTTCAATCGGGACAAATGTGAGGTATTGCATTTTGGTACAATAAGCAAGGGTAGGGCTTATACAATTAACGGTAGGGCCCTTAGAACAGAGGGACTAATGGGTTCAGGTACATTATTCTTTGAAGTTTGTGTCACATATAGACAGGGTGGTTAAAAGGGTGTTTGGTATGCTTGCCTTCATTGCTCAGTCCTCTGAGTGTAGTAGTACAGGACATTGGGGAGGCCTCTTCTGGAATACTGTGCCCAGTTCTTGTCGTCCCATTACAGGAAGGATGATAGTAAGCTGGAGAAGGTTCAGAACAGATTTACCAGAATGTTACTGGGAATGGAGGGCTTGAGTTATAAATAAAGGCTGGACAGAGTAGGACTTTCTTTCACTGGAGTGTGAGAAGTTGAGAGCTGATATTATAGAAGTTTATAAAATAATGATGCATATAGATTGAGTTAATGGCAGTTGTCTTTTCCCTCGGATGAGGGATTTCAAGACTGGGGGGACATTTTTGAAGTGAAAGGAGAGAGATTTAAAAAAAGACATTAGTGGCAAATTTTTACACAGAGGGTGGTTTATGTGTACAATGAACTTCTTGAGGAAGTGCTGGATGCAGATACAATTACAGTGTTTAAAAGACATTTGGATGAGTAAGTGAATAGGAAGAGTTTAGAGGGATATGAGCCAGGCGCAGGAAGGTCAGGACTACTTTAGTTTGGGATTATGTTTGGCATGGACTGGTTGGACTAAAGGATCTGGTTCCATGCTCTATGACTCTACAACACACCTAAGAAAGCTTTTTATGGGAAGTGGTAGACTAATGGCAGGAATACAAATCTTAAACTGTATACAGACACTGGAGAAAGTGAGGACTGCAGATGCTTGGAGATCGGAGCTGAAAATGTGTTGCTGGAAAAGCGCAGCAGGTCAGGCAGCATCCAAGGAACAGGAGAATCGACGTTTTGGGCATGATGCCTGATTCCTGAAGAAGGGCTCATGCCCGAAACGTCGATTCTCCTGCTCCTTGGATGCTGCCTGACCTGCTGCGCTTTTCCAGCAACACATTTTCAGTACAGACACTGGAGTACATATTCGCTCTGAGACAACAGCATGTCTTAAATTTGAATTTCTCCAACAATTAAATTTCATGATGCAGGACATATTCTGTTCAGTCAGCCATCAAGATGTGTGCTCCATATTGGTATATTAGAAGGAAGATCACCAAAATCTTGATGATCATTCCTAATCAGCATTTTTAAGTAGCGAACTTGTGTGAAATTGGAATGTTTTTGTTGACCAGTTGCTGAAGAAACTTAAGATGACCCAATGCACTATGAATCAGATTTCATTGAAGAAAATCCATCCCTAGTAACACTGGATGATATCTTACATTTTTAGTTTTCTTTCTGGAGTGGTTGAAAGTAGGAATTCAGGGGCGATGAAGATGAAGACAACCAGCCACAAAATAAAATTCTGGTCCTTAATTTGCTCTTTCAGAAAGAATGGGAGTGAACGCTACCCATATCAATGATTTATTGTAAGAAGCAATCTTGAACTATGCTTTAGTCTTTGAAGACAGCAAAGAAAAAGAAAATCTATCCTGAGAAGGATGAACATGGTTTTCTAAAAAATGACAAAGATGTATATCACTTGGTTCATTCTGCCGGAGATGACAATGACATGCAACAACAGCTTTTGAATCTAAAGTCTAGTCTGGGGATTAGTAATCCACAAAGCTGCTTATTATAGATCTTAATAGTTCCATAGGTATTATTGTTAAAATGCTTCATTATTCATTTATTTTTTAAGAGTCCATGTTAAAGAATTGTGAAAATGGTGCATTTGAATACCTAAGCGTGTATTTTTTTTTGAAAGGGATCAGTGAAAAAAACATTGGGCCTTTTTGTTTGTAACATCACTGCTTTCAAGCCAGACAATCTAATTGCTTTGACTTGATTACTGGAAATCACATGGCTGGGTTTATGGCTATCAGGAATTAAACTCTGTCTAGATTTTATTGGGGTTCAACCTTCTGAGGGAGAGAGATATCCAGGTAATCCACGTTTCTGAGAAAACCTTTTTATAAAACAGTGTGAAACTTAAAAAAAAAATCAGATGCAGTTCGCAGATAGTGAAGAGGATACAGGAGGATATAGATCAGTTGGAGGCATGGGCAGAAAAAATGGCAGATGGAGTTGAAGCTGGACAAATGTGAGGTGATCCATTTTGGAAGGTCAAGTACAGGTGGAAATTATACCGTGACTGGCTGAACCCTTTGAAGTATTGATATGCAGAGGGATCTAGGTGTGCAGGTCCATAGATCACTGGTGGTGGCACTGCAGGTAGATAAAATAGTGAAAAAGGCTTATGGCATGCTTGCCTTCATTGGAAGTTGCATTGAGTATAAGGATAGACAAGTTATGCTGTAGCTTTATAGAATTTTAGTTAGGCCACAGTTGGAAAATTGTGTACAGTTCTGGTCATCACATTACTAGAAGGATGTTGATGCTTTGGAGTGGGTACAGAAAAGGCTTATCAGGATATTGCCCAGTATGGGGGAATTTTAGCTATGAAGAAAGGTTGGATAGACTAACTTTGTTTTCACTGGAACACAGGAGATTGAGGGGTGACCTAATAGAAGGTTATAAGATTAGGAATTGCATGAATAGAGTGGAAGGTGTGAGGCTTTTCCCCAGAGTGGTGGGGTCAATTACAAGGGGACACAGGTTCAATGTGCAAGGGGGAAAGTTTGAAAGAGATATGTGAGGCAGGTTTTCCACATAAAGGGTGGTGAGTGCTTGAAACGTGGTCCCAGAGGAGGCGGTGGAAGCAGGCACAATAGCAGCATTCAAGAAACACCTTGATGAATGTGTGGATATGAAGGGAATAGAGGAATATGAATCCTGTAAGTGAAGACAATTTTAGTATGGAAGGGCAAAATATGGTGGCACAGGCCCAGAGGGCTGAAAGGCCTGTTCCAGTGCTATATTGTTCTTTGTTCTTGAAAAGCCTCTGAATTACTGAATAAAATGCATTTAAAGGTCCCAGTGACAACCACCTGTGTTTGTAGCCAGGATGCCAACTGAAAGCCATCTTGAATATTTTATTTCATACCTTTTTTTCTTCAAAAGCTAACCATTATTGGCTAAATTGTTTTTATTGAGTTAATCTGTGCAGAGAAAGTTTGTTACTTTTTCTTTTAATTGGAGTATGCATATATGTGAACATAAATATTTATCTCTTATTTAAAACTGTGTGTTATCCAATGTACATCATTGTTGAATAAGTCTATTTGCACAATACAAAGACTGTCAACAATTAAAGAAATTGGCTAATCCTTTTTCAAGAATTTTAAATCTAAGCAAATGTATCTAATTGGCCATATTAGTAACTGGCTAAAACATTTCATTGCGCACTGGGATGAGTGGAGTGATGGAGCTCGAGGGCCACAGAGCACTCTCCAATCCAAATTATACCAGTATATAAGGAGTAGTTTCTCTGAATCTACAAGTTTCCTTTGCCACTATAATTGACATTATATGCCATCAGACATTCTGCAGACGTTTCAAAGATATTATGGTTTGCAGAGGAATAGACCCATGCTGTAAGTTTGTGCAAGAAAATCCACTACCTGCAGAAAGTGAAACTTGTGCAATATTACCATCATTCTTCCTTACCTTATATCTTTTTGGTTCACCTGAATCACTATTTCTCTCTCCAATTTCTGCAGCAGTAGAAGAGACACCTACGCATTTCTTCAGAGCAAATTACTGCAGATGCTGGAATCTGTACTGAACATAAAATAGTGCTGGAGATCACAGTGGGTCGGGCAAAATCATTAGAGAGAAAGCAAACTAGCATTTCAAGTCTAGATGACTCTTCATCAGTGATGAAGTGAAATGTGGAGGGGGCAGCATTTATGCAATAGTTGGGGGGTGGGAGGTTGAAGTGCTGGGGGACAAAGGCTGATGATAATTTAGATTAAGTGATCCAAATGTGGGAATGACAGAACAATGGTGTGTCTAACTGCCAGACTGGAAAGATCAGACAGTCCCACTGGGATGGGACGGAGAGGCGAAAGGACGTGGTGACCGAGAATAGAAAGCTAAAAGGAAGGGATGGAACGTGTTCACAACTTGAAGGTGTTGCACTCAATTTTGTAAAGGTTGTAAAGTGCCTAGTTTTAAGATGAGATATTGCTCCTCCAGTTTTCACTGTGATTCGTTGGAACATTGCAACAAGTCAAGGATAGACAAGTGGGCGTGCAAGCAGGAAGCTGTATTAAAATGACCAGCTATGGGAAAGTCAGGATCATGCTTGTGCAAGGACGGGAAATAGAACACCATGGAATAAATGCTGCCCCCTCCACACTTCACTTCAACACTGATGAAGAATCATCTAGACTGGAAATGTTAGCTTGCTTTCTCGCCGTGGATGATGTCTGACCTGCTGTGATCGCCAGCATCTTTTGTTTTCACCTATATGTTTCTTCACAGCATCTGATTGGGCTTCATTTGTTCAGGTAGGAGCAGCCAATAGCTTACCTTTCTCCAGTCTTCTAGAAATAAATAAAAGCAGAGGAATTAAAGAACTCTGTACATTATTTTTTTTTCCGCAGGGATTAAGAAACACATATCTTAATTGGCTGATGTCAGTGCATTCCAAGCAAAAGAATGTAGAATCTTCAACATCCTTCATGAGATCAAGTTGGAGGATTAACTTTATGATGATGTCACAGAGCTGCCCATCATTGAGCATAAATTGCACAATTTGGGTGACAAACTAAACTCGAAACCCTCACATGAGAGTATGGTCATGAATACGAGAAAGATTAATTGTTATCTAATGTTAAGATCAGAACCTGCTATGCCTGTGATTACTTTTTATAGCGAGACTTATTATAATCATATAATAAGTAGTGTTACTTCGAAGTCTAAGACTGAAGATAATGTTTGACTTGGCCTTCGACTCGACCAGCCATTTCCCAGAACACAAACGCATAAGGTGGCATCAAACCACATGATAGAAGATGGTGGCAGCCACTGGATACATTGCCAAGAAAATCAAAACTAGATAGACTGGAGGTTGGAAGAACACAGCAAGCCAGGCAGCGTCAGGAGGTGCAGAAGTCAACATTTCGGGTGTAACCCTTCTTCAGGACTCCTGATGTTGCCTGGCTTGCTGAATTCTTCCAGCCTCCTGCCTGTCTACTTTGGATTCCAGCATCTGCAGGTTTTTTATTGTCTCTAGAAAATCAAAACAGCAGTGAAGTTCAAGAAGTGTCGAGTGAAGAGAAGAATTTTTTTTAAATTCAAGAACTTGTCAATGTAGTTTTAAGACCCACCTGCAGCCAGAGTTGGTCAGCTGCTATCAAAGAAATATCTGAACAGAAAACTGGAAGTTTCTAAAAGTCTTTTACTGACAATGACAGGGGAAATGAGTAGTAAAGGAAGCAGTAAAGGACACTAGCAACAAAGGGGGTAAATCCAAATTGAGTACCTGTGAAAAAGAGACAAATTACTTGATAACAAAAGCAGATTTGATCCCGTAAGGGAAAGGATTAAAGTATTGTTTCTGGACTGAGAAAAAAATAGGCTGAGGAGCATACTGAAGACTTCCAAGAGGGAGTTAGCAAATTTCTGAATAATTTACTCAATGACAAAGTTAAGGACTGCAAGTTAAGATAATTCTTCAGGTGCAGGCTTAAAGAAAATCAATTGGAAAAGGCAGAAAATCGTGAATAAGGATCATTATTGCAGTTCGAAGAATTACAGCATGAAGACTGAAGTTAGTGAAATCTTTATTGCTTTGATGGTTTGAATGAGAAATTCAATGTTTTATTTGGCAACTAAGATGTTTAGATATTTTGTTCATTAAAATATTTAAAGTTTGCAGAAATAGAATGTTGAAATCTGATCACAGTGTTAAATTCTGCACAAAAATACCTCAAAGGCAGAGAAAAAAAAATTTTGAATGATATCATGACAGTAGTAGAACTATCAATAGCTTTCAGTTTTAACACTACAACAACAATCTTTATAACAACAATGATTCAACAACAACTTTAATCCGTTAAGAATACCACAAGGCAATAAAATGAGTGCAGTGCAAGTAGATCAAAATTCTAATAATATTCTTCCAGTTCTAAAAGTGCTTAGCAACAATGAAGTAATGCAATACAATTAATCAATATCAATCCTTTCACCAGAAAAGTTTAAGCTTACTGATCTATTCGATAGATCAGCAAACTTGAAAACATTATGGCAGTGACGATTGGAGACAGCAGCAGCAGCAACAGCAACAGAGTTGGCTCCTCCTGATGACCAAAGGTGGCAGCAAGTTAAGCCAGAACAAGGCATCGGCTGCTACAGTATGGTAGGCCCAATGTTGAGTTCGGTAGCTTCAATGGCGGCAGCATTGCCGAGATCGGCCCATCGCGGACTCATGGAGGAGATGATGTCAGTGGAGGCGAGATGGCACAAAGAATGGTGACATGGTTCCTGTGATGGTGGCAGGATATGTTTGGGCCCGCGTACCTGACAGCAGAGGCATTCCATCTATGGCAGTTTTCGGGAACTCGGGGGCACCTGAGTGTTTGCACACTGACGGAGGGACTTTGTAGCTTTGTTTTTCTCATAATAAACTCATGTAAATAATATATGATTTATACAAAATCAAAGTCTTTGGGGGAGGTGTAGAATAAAATAATAGTATCCTTTATGTTAACAGGCAGTCAACATTATCTGTGATCTCAGATTACATGGAACTGCAATCTTGAGAAAGAGGATTCAATGGAGACCTGATACAGCTAGTCTCTGTAAATTATATAAAAAGACAATAAATGTCCATTATTTTACATGAGCATGGTTTCTAGTTTTCTTCTATCAAAGGCAATCTGAGCTCCATTTTGATATTTATACATTTTGAATGAGATCCTATGCGCAAGTCTTAATTACCTGTTCAGGTAAATGGTAAAGACTGCATGGTACTATTTGCTTGGAAACTCTCATGGAATCCTGACTAGAGTCTGTCTCAGTACTGGAACAGTAGAGAAACAGATTAACTGGTTATTTATTTTATATCTGAGGTATGAGATCTAAAATGTGAACAAAATGTCTGATGATTTTGCCCATATTATAATGATGACTCAATTTCAAAAGTACATCATTAACTGTGAAACTCTTGCGATGTCCTGATGTAATAAAAAAACTACATAACTGATCTTATTTTCATCCTTGTTGCAACACCTGATGCTGGATTGTCAGTTGAAGTAAAAATAATTAAAAATTTCTTCAGTCACCCCAAGGGGTCATTCTGCCAGTCAATATGATTGCAGTTCCTGCGGCCTCCAGCAATAGTTTAGCTTCCATTTCTAAGTCACACTCAGAAACCGCCCATATAATGGAACTCACTGAGGGACATTCACTGAGCTTCTAGGTGTTGAAAATGCTTGTGTCCTCTACTGTTGGGTACTGTGAATATCTGTCATTGAATAGCTTCAGGCTGCAGTGCTGAATTATGTATAGCACCATTCTGCAGTGTTTTTTTTTGCTCAATAGCTCAAGTGGTTCTATGCAAATGAGATCAAACTATATTCATAAAAGTAGACATCTTAAGACTAAATATAGGTAATGCAATTAAAGGACAAGGATGGTATGACATACCTACCAAGACAAATGGTAATACTCAGGATCAACCCATCTACCTTCATCAGTATTGATTCAGACAAGAGACATATCTGTACTGGAAACAAAACAAAATACTCAGGTTCAGCTGAGAATTCACAGACCCCTCCTGTTTTGGACATTCAAAGAAGTCTGGGAGCATCAAGTAAATATAATTCTTTTGATTGATGTTCAGTGAAGATAATGATACTTTTAGCACTGGGTTATGTTATCAAAGTGAGAGCTTGATTTTCAGGCAATTCTGCCCTTGATGGAATATTGTGAAAACTAGGACACCCGCAGTGTTCATCAGGTATCCATCCTCCTTTTATCAAACAAATACCATTACTTCCTATAATTTGTGGAAAGAACACATAAATGCCTTTACTCCTTTTACACTAAAACCAAAGTTAAATTTAAAATAGAGGCTCTCATAAAGGATGAATTACTTCAGAGAATCTTATGGACTACATTTTGTGTGCTACTTGCAGGCAAAAAAACCAATGTGTGGATCAAACAACTGGCCCGCTGATTTTCCCATCTCTACCCTACTACACTTTTAGGGACAAATATCAGGCTATGCATCCATGGTTCAATTGCAGTCCTTATGTGGAAAACTAATGTCCAATTCAGGGCATCATCCATCCATTGCTCCAATTTAATGGGCAGAAGGAGAACTGTTTTCAAGGCGTAACCAAGGAGACCCCAATCCCACAGTTTTACCTCCATGTGTCCACCCTCACCACCGCTCTATCCAACACGTACCTAAAACCACTCATCTATGCCTGTCAACACACCTCCACACCTCAACAGGATTTGGGAGCATCCCAGATTCCTCTTCCTCTCTGGTCTCCAGCATTCGCCACCAATCCTGATATGGAGCACAGAGCAGCTCGCCACATCTTAACCAACAACTCTGTGAAACAGGACTTCCTCCTTGAGCATGATGAGAGTGCTGCCTCATATTGTTTGAAGGTTCATCACTTGAAAAGTTAAAGCATGGCAAGCCAGCCAAGTAGAGGTAGGCTGAAATTTATACTCATGTGCGGGAAGTCTGCCCTCAGTGAATAGTCCAACTCAAAATTCTAAATGTTTTTAACAAATAACTTGTCTCATCTACCTTCATAAAAAATGTATAACACTGTGATTTGCAATGATTTTCTGTCCAGGCCTATTTTCACAGTCTATAGTCAATTCAGTATGTCCTTCAATTCGCACACAATCAAAGTCAGATGAAATTAGGCCAGAGCTGTCTCATTTGTACCCAGAGTGACAGCAACATCCCCTGCTGCAGGAGTTTGCAGTTTAAGACAGTCCTGTTCCTTTTTCCACTATTAATCTTTTATAAATGAACCAAAATAGCAAAAGTAAAACATTTTGGTGTCCTTACTGGCATCTGCTTCTGAAAGAAACGCTGAGGAAAATGTAACACTGTTAAATGGTATTAATTAAAAATCAATTTTACAAAAGGCTCAAGAATGGCGACACAATACAACACTTTTCACTGTATTTTGTAACAAAATGCAAATGACAATAAATAAATCAGATCAATTGTTTTGGCTCCCTCAGCTTTCACTTAAGACTATGTTATATAGAGAAGTCTGTTGGAACATATTGGAATCAATGATGCACGATTGGAACCTGATTGCAACGTTTCTCATGGCAAGTAAAAGGAACAAAATGTTTGAGAAAATTATATTCATAACTTAGTAAGTTTTATAATTCTTCTTTTTGTTGGGGAAAAAGGAGATTGCCAGGACTCAGCAATCATGGAGGGCTTAAGAAGGACCAGGGGAGGTCAGCTAGCTAAGTCGGTGAAAGTGAGGACTGCAAATGCTGGAGGTTAGAGTCGAGAGTGTGGTGGTGGAAAAACACAGCAAGTCAGGCAGCATCCGAGGAGTAGGAAAACCAATGTATTGGGCAAAAGCCCTTCATCAGGATGGCTTTTGCCCGAAACGTCGA
Source organism: Chiloscyllium punctatum (assembly GCF_047496795.1). NCBI lineage: Eukaryota > Metazoa > Chordata > Chondrichthyes > Orectolobiformes > Hemiscylliidae > Chiloscyllium > Chiloscyllium punctatum. The sequence continues at coordinate 11,503,711 of NC_092746.1, forward strand.
TTTCAAAGCTATTTGGATGCTGCTTTATCTGCTGTGCTCTTTCAGCACCACTAATCCAGAATCTGGTTTCCAGCATCTGCAGTCATTGTTTTTACCTGATAGAGGCTGATAGCCAGTCACCAATTCACCCTTTATTTACATGTGCAGAGTCCTTGACACTGATCCAGCTCCTTCAGAGCCAACTCTCAGATGAACAGGATGTTTGGCATTTCTGTCAGCCAGGTCTTCCTGATTGGACCGGATTAACAGCCCCAGTCGAGGAACTCATATTGTATGACTACACCCCTGGCTGACCTTGTTTCAATCATTACATCCATCCCCTTGTTGTAGCTCCTCCTGGGGCATCCTAGCACCGGGTTAGGTTCCTCCAACTCTGCCTTTGATAGGGCGGCATTTAACGTGCAGTGGCTTACCCAGACCTCCTCAGATAGAAATTCATTCTCCCCTTCAGGTGGCAAAAATGTCAAGGCAGTATGATCTGCAGTGTCCATTTCAAATCGGAAGTATCTTCAACACTCGACAAAGAGCACATAGGTCCTGGTAAAGTCAGAAAAGTTGTCAAGGAGCTAGACATGTTTTGCTCCTGCACTGTTTGAGAGTTTGCAGCTTCCATATGGTCCATGTGCTTGTTCAGGACCATTGCACCTACTGGACCTTGATATATCATTGGACCATGCCTCTTACGCATGCAGGGTCATTCCTGTGATTCTTATACCAAACTTTGTCCCCTGTAATAAACTGATCCTCTTGCTTCACAGAGTCTTGTCGAAAAGGACAGCACTGGAAAAGCACAGCAGGTCAGTCAGCATCTGAGGAGCAGGAGAGTTGACATTTCAGGCATAAGAAGGGCTTATGCCCAAAACTTCATCTCTCCAGCTCCTCGGATGCTGCCTGACCTGTTGTGCTTTTCCAGTGCTACCCTTTTCAACTCTGACTCGCCAGCACATGTAAATAAAGGGTGACTTGGTGACGGGTTACCAGCCTCTGTCAGGCTATCAGCCACTTACCCAGTTGATGAAGGGCTTTTGCCCGAAACATTGGTTTTCCTGCTCCTCGGATGCTGCCTGACCTGCTGTGCTTTTCCAGCACCACACTCTTGACTCTAATTTCACTTTCTGCAGTCCTGACTTTCTCCTAAAGCAGACTCTTACAGAGGGCATTGGCATTCCAGATACCATTTCACCCTGCACTCCTCTGTGCCCTACCCTCCCCCACCACCTCCCCGCCACTCCCCCCACCCCCTCCAGGTCTGAAATGATCAGATTCAACAGTCTTTTCCCCATTAGCAAATCTGCTGGAGCTATTCTACTCTGGCCATCGCTGAAATAACTCCACAGAGGCAGGTATCCTGTCACCAAGTCCCACTTTATTTATACATGGAGAATCCTTGTCACTGATCCAGCTCCCTCAGAGCCAACTCGCAGAGTGAATAGAACCTCTGACACCCCTGTTTATATCTGTCAGCCAGGGCCTCATGATTGGACCAGGTTAACAGCTCCAATCAGGGAACTCATATTCTATGAGATCCACCTCGCTGACCTTGTTACAATGACTACAGCTAGATTGGCTAGGAGAAAATGAGAACCATAGATGCTGGAGATCAGAGTTAAGAGTATGGTACTGGAAAAGCACAGCAGGTCAGGCAGCATCCAAGGAACAGGAGAATCAATGATTCAGGAATAAGCCCTTCATCAAGAAGGCTATGCTTTTTCAGCACCACACTCTCGACTCTACAGCTAGATTAGACATTGCAACAGATTAACATCAACAAGGTTACATTGCAGTTCCAAGTGAGCTAGACTTGCACCCTGACTCCTCATCTTACAAGTAATAAAAATATTTAACATGGTTGGCTAATATTCACCACTGACCTGCCTTCAGATGCAAAACTCAAAATAGAGTGACACAAAAGGCTTTTTAAAAATGTATTAATTACAGCAGAAATTGCTGTTAACTTGCCAAAGTTCTCTCAGCTTAGTCTAAAATCATTTGGACAGATTTTCAACTTGTCACACAGATATAAACCTGGTGCTGTAAAATGTTTTTGTGTTAGACAACCTATTCTGATTTGTAATGAGATTAAGTGAAGCTTTTCTTGCCTTAAGCATTAGCCTGCATGTGACATAGTGAAATAATGTGATCTTTAACTGTTAGATTTCTGGAAATGCAATCATTTGCAATTCCTGTCAATGATGAAAATGAAGAGCTGTTATTCTTCCTCAAAAGAGGCATTTCATAGCTCCAGATATCTAAAAGTGTAGAGAAATTCTCTTGCCCCTTCGGGCAGGGGCAAAGAGATATTAAACCCCATTGAGCTGTCACTGGAATCGTCAACCATCTCATGAAGACAAGAGCCAATCAGGACAATCGTGGTCTCAATTACTGATATTTTCAGAGAAGGAGATAAATTTTTGCTGGCATCACAGAAGCCACCATCTCCCCCATCATGTAATGACATTGACAAATCTGGACATTGCTGTCTGCACACTGTTATGAGGTCCTCTATTTTGAGATTTGCTATAGTTTTACCTCTACCTGAGCAGGGCTGACCTCTCCTGGTAGTTGGCCATCCCTTCAGGCCTTCTGATTCTGACCCTCCCCATGTCGTGCCAACCATTCCTACTTGGATTGTGAGTGTGAAGCAGTAAGTTTGAAAACTGTGTCCCATATACCTGCACTGGCAGGGTTACAGCAGGATTGTATGGGCCCAGAACCCATATTTGGCCCTGATGTCCCACAATCCTTGGGGAAATTCATTCCTTCTATTCATTTTCAGCATTTTTGTTTTGGAACTGTCCCGAAATCCAGTTCTGTTTTGGTCTATATCAACTTCAATTTAAACCTAATATGGGAAAACATGTCTTAGAATGCAATTACACTACAAATTCTGTTCTTATTATAAATGCCGTGTCATTGTGAAATAATGTTGTACTGATGCTAAAATTATGACTCCTTAGAGAAAGTTAACTTCACTTTGACACTACACAGAGCTTAAATTCAGCTTGATGATAAACAAATTGAAAAATGCTTGGTTTATTCCTTTGGTGTTCTGAACACTGTATTTCAAAATGGCCAAGAACAAATTGGTCTGATTTTGTTTCCTCCTAGACTAACTAGATACTGACATAATCTTCACTTTGAAAAACAAAATTGAAATATACAATCTGAGGTCAGAGTAGATCTGTGAGAATTTATAGCCAAACACACAGGAAATGCTCTCTCAGGGAACTCAGTTGAGAATTCATAGGCCATTCTCATTCGAAGAACTTGTAGGGGGAGTAGGCCAGTAAGCTTTCCTATTTCTCCACTTAATACAATCATTGCTGATCTCATCTCAACCTCACTTTCCTGCCCTGTCTCCATAACCCTTCAACCTATTACTGATTGAAAATCTGTCTAACTTCTCCATAAACTTATTCAGTTTCACTGCATTCACTGTACTCTAGGTAGTGAATTCCACAGATTCCTGACCCTTTAAGATAAACAATTCCTACTCATCTCTGATTTAAATCTGTCATCCCTTTGCCTAGAATTATGATCTTTCATTCGAGATTGCTACACTTGAGGAGACATCTTCTCCATGACTACTTTGTTAATCCCCTTTAACATCTTATGTACCACATATATATAGGGCCCTCTCATTGATCTGGCAATTGTTGCACAGAATTCATTCATCCATTGATGAGGAAGAACATGACAGACAGCTAAAGATTTTGAAGCGTGCCGTCATAAGAACGGGATGCGGAACTCAACACATCGATTATCAGTTCTGACGTGTCATAGTGAAAAACTACAACAACCATCTCAGAAGACAGACACAGGATACAACCAATAGAGTGCTCTTCATTGTCCAGTGCTTCCCCTGAAGGGAGAAACTACGCCATGTTCTTTGCAGCCTTCAACATGTCATTGATGATGACACGTACCTCACCAAGATAACCTCTACACCTTCACTTCTCACCTTCAAACAACCACCAAACCTTAAATGGACCATCACTCACAGGAAACTACCCAGCCTTCAGGACAACATCCACCGCACAACTCTGCCACGGCAACCTTTGCAAGACACGTCAGATCATCAACATGGATATTACCATCACATGTGGGAACACCACTCACCACGTACATGGCAGGTATTCATGTGACTCGGCCAATATTGCCCACCTCATATGCTGCAGGCAAGGGTGCCCTGAGGCAAGGTATATTGGCAAAACCATGCAGACGCTGTGATGAGTGGACACCACACAACAGTCACTAGGCAGGAATGCTCCCTCCCATTGGGGAAAACTCCAAGGTTACCTTTGAGATACACAACAATGCAGAATTGTCGAGCAGAAACTGTAACCAAGTTCCATACCCATGAAGACAGACACAACCATCATCTTGGATTCATGTTGTGCTATGTGTGACCCCACCACACTTCTGTATCTGTAAATTCTTCCTTACTGTCCTGTTTTGACACTATCACCTTGATAAATTGTTATGATCTCTCCACCTTAATTAATTTTACTGTTTTGGATTACCTATTACTTTGGTTAGACCCTTGGCATGTGACTCTTATACCTATTATGTTGTACCAAGCATTTGGTATGTTTCCAGTACCATCTTATTTTTAATTTTTATAATTATCTCTCTGACTCGTTTAATCAGATTATCAATCATCCCTTCGCTTGTTTTTCAACTGTCAACACTTTACACACACCGTCTAACACTCTTGATCACCTGTCAAGTCCTATTATTTACCTGTCAACACTTCACTCACATCATTTGTAGGATTGTTTTATTTCTCTGCTCACTGATCGTTTTGCCTAGAAATTCTTTTTCTGTGTGCTTCTTTCTCTCACTCTACCTGATGAAGAGTCAACGCTCTGAAAGCTTGTGGTTTCAAATAAACCTGTTGGACTATAACCTGGTGTCGTTTGACTTCTGAACCCTGTCTGTCCCAGTCCAAAATCGACACCTGTTGGTGGCACGGTGGCTCAGTGGTTAGCACTGCTGCCTCACAGCACCAGAGACCCGGTTCAATTCCTGTCTCAGGTGACTGTCTGTGTGGAGTTTGCACATTCTCCTCGTGTCTGCGTGGGTTTCCTCTGGGTGCTCCAGTTTCCTCCCACAATCCAAGAACGTGCAGGTTAGGTAAATTGACCATGCTAAATTGCCCGTAGTGTTAGGTGAGGGGGTAAATGTAGGTGGGTTGCGCTTTGGCGGGTCGGTGTGGACTTGTTGGGCCAAAGGGCCTGTTTCCACACTGTAAGTAATCTATAAGTAAACCCCTGCATCGTAGCATCAAAATAAAAACTGGAAGACCTGCAAATGCTGGAAATCAGAAACAAAAACAGAAATTATTTGGAAAGCTCAGCTGGTCTGGCAGCATCTATGTAGAGACATCACAGTTAACATTACAGGTCCAGTGACCCTTCCTCAGAACTGTTGCTCTGAGTTCTGAGGAAGGTTCATCAGACCTGAAGTGTTAACTCTGCCTTCTCTCCACAGAGACTGCCAGACATGTGGAGATTTTCCACCAGTTTGTTTTTGCTTCTTGCTAGCATCTACTTCTCTATGAGGATGAGAATGTGCAGCTAGCCTGTTGGATAGTTGCTGTCATCTGTGATGCAAATATTGACCTCCAGGAGAGAGGGAAATGTGTTAGTGAGTATAGTGCAATATGTTTTGGTGAAGAACGTTTTACGCTTGAACCACTGACTGTATGTGCAAGATTTGATATGTGGGTGTGAGACTTACCGATGTCAAAATTGGAAGAAGGTGCACTTGTTTATGAATGTGAGATTTCACTTGATGGAGATATTTGTAGGTGAGTGAAGGGGATATGATATTTTGAGCAGTTTTTGAGGTCAGCAATGCAGTTGGTTAGAATTAAAATTTGGAGATGCATTCATTAACCTGACCACTGAAAGGAGGCAATTAAATTACTTTCAGCACTTCATCAAGTTCCTCAGGACTACACTTCTGGCATTGATCTGTCCCAGTTTTTGCTCCCATTGTCCTCTTGAGAGATTTCCCGGGAAGTCTCCTGGCCATTGTATGTATAGGGCCTCATTCCTCCTTGTCAAGGCTTCCAGTGTTGCATCACAGAATGCAAACTCTGCCAGGTTGTGCCATTCCTATGTCTTATCCATTTACCAGTTATTTATGGAATAAATTAATGCACTTCTCTTTTAAGAGGTTCAGGATGACTTTAAGGAGATCAGGTTGCAGGAAATTGACAGGGTGTTTCTTAATGCTGGCTGCACATTATATTCATTATAATAAGTAGGTAGCAACAAATTTATGTGCTACCTGCATCAAAGGAATGAACACAGATTAATCACGCATCGTGATCCCTACACTTGTTTTCAGGCTTTATCCAATTTTTCTTCCAATGTAATACAATCATTTAACAGCATGTTGTAGAACTGTGAGGGACTCTGATGATTGCAATTTGTAAAAGCTAACAATTCCCTCAGCAAGCATTATAAAATTATAATTCAATTCTTCCCCCGGCTACAGACAGTAGGAAGTTAATTAATTTGTCTATGAGAAGGCACATCAACAGGTCAATTAATAGGCCTAAGAGACTGTAAGTTGCTTCATTTGGCAAGGCACAGATTGTGTTTTAGTTCTTCTCTTTGTGTTCAACTAATAGGAAGTGGCGTAAAGAAATACAATTTGATATCTTTCTCTAGACGTGGACATGTTTGAGGAAGGCTGGGTTCCTGCTTCATTCAAACGAGTTTTGAATTTTGACTACTTCTTTCCAAAATGCAAATAGACTCAATTTTTGCATGGCAGCTTAGTGGTTAGCACTGCTGCTTCACAGTGCCAGGGACTCATTTTCGATTCTAGCCTCGGGAGAGTGTCTGTGTGGAGTTTGCACATTCTCCCCGTGTCTATGTGGGTTTCTTCCTGGTGCTCTAGTTTCCTTCTACAGTCCAAGGATCTGCAGGTGAATTGGCCATGCTAAATTGCCCATAGTGTTAGGTACATTAGTCAGAAGGAAATGGGTCTGGGTGGGTTACTCTTTGGAGGGTCAGTGTGGACTTGTTAGGCTGAAGGGCTTGTTTGCACACTGTAGGGAATCTAATCTTTCGGGAGTTAAGATTTGATCCAATGTCTTTGCTAGACTAAGAGGAATCAATTATCACATTGGAAAATTACAGATAAATATAAATCAATTTTTTACTTTAGAAGGAAAAGAGAGTAGAATCTAAAGAAAAATCCGCAAAGCTAGAATGTGTTTTCATTAGCATATTAGAACTAAAATCACAATAAAATGTAACACACTGTCGCCAAACATGGGGAAATTCTAAATTAGGCTTCATGTGCCAACAGCAGTGGGCAAAAGCCTGATGTGACTCCAATTTAGCAGGACCAGGGAGTAGCACTTTCCCAGCAGCGCCGAATTATGAGGCCAAGCAGAGACCTGGCAAGTCAGAAGGCCCATTGTGCACCATTAGTGCTGGCGAGGGCTGTGGCTTCAGCCTCACACTCACAAAGGAAGGCCGCAACCAAAATCCAGATTTCTTCAGCAGTTTTCCCATCAAGTGGTGGATGCTTCTAAAGTGAGTAAAATGTCTGTCAAGCACAAATTAGCCTTGAATTTGTAGCTGCATTGACTTTCCAATGGCTAGCTATGCCATCATGATTCCTGATGCTGACATGATGCTGTTGCAGAGGTTAGGCTTTGGACTCCATTTCAATTCCATCTTCAACTATTTGCCATCACTCTCTCCTCCCAGTCCATTACTAATGGACTGGGAGGAGAGAGTGATGGCAAATAGTTGAGGAAGGAATTGAGAGGGAGCCCAAACCCTTTTCCAGCAGCTTACTCTTGGCTCAGTTGACAAACTACTGAGCCAAGAGTGTGGTGCTGGAAAAGCACAGCAGGTCAGGCAGCATCAGACTTTTGTCCGAAGCGTCGATTTTCCTGCTCCTTGGATGCTGCCTGACCTGCTGTGCTTTTCCAGCACCACATTCTTGGCTCTAATCTCCAGCATCTGCAGTACTCACTTTCGCCTAATTTGATATCTGACTTATTCTCTGTCATAGGATTGGCCAGGATGGCTGTTAATAACACCACTTACTGTGCCCTTGGATAGGGGACCCTCAAAACTATCTCTGACTCTGCCCAAATATAACATACGTGGAAAATCACAACAATTCATCCTCTCTAACATAAAAGAATTCCAACGAAAACTTCTATTTTTGCAAGCAATCTAGATGAGTACTTTATTTGATTTTGAATGCACGTCTCTCACATTTACTGGTCTCAATATGCCCACTAAGAAGAAATTTGACTTTACAAAGCCATTGCAATATGAAAAATACTTACTCTCTGGTCTGACACACCTTTATATATGCAAATTATGTCAAAGCCTCCGTAAATATGCTTCACTTGGAAAGGAACAAATGGTTCTGTTACAGGCGATTCTTGTAAATTAATGCAATGTATTGTCTTGTTGTTCAAAATCACTGAACATAATGAAGTAGAATTTGCTGAAGATATATGGATGATGCACACTGCTATTAATCTGCAAATTTTGTGGCAAACTCTGATAGAGAATAGTTGTCCTGCGAATTGTAAGGTTGCACCTGTTACTGATGATTAGCAATAAGACTTTGTCAACTTCATGAAAACAGCATCATGTCCTTAATGACACCATGAATTTTAAAAAGTTGTAATAGCTTCAGATTTAATCATTAGTTGAACTAAACACAGAAAGTAGAATCTAATAATTATGGAGCAAGTGCCACTTAAAGTGGCAAGAGGTATAAACAACTACTAGCATAAAAAGTGTACAATTGTTAACACAGAGACTCATTCCTTCAGGTAGTGATTTTTCCTTGGAATTTTATAAAAAAAAGCTTTCCTCCCTGTGCCTCTTTATTTCTGAATGATTTTTTTTCTTTCGTTTCTTTAGGCACTAGCATCATTACTCTTTAAAATTAACAGGGGACCATTTTTAGGACCCAGTTTCACAATTCTTGACATTTTGATTCCTCCTGATCAGCATCTTCACCTAAAAATATGCTCTGATAGATTGTCTGTGTACCATGTTTCATTAACATCGATTCATTAATTGGTGAGACGTACTGTTTGTAGACAATTAGACTAACAGGGTTGAAAACGCGAGTACTGTTTGCCATCAGTCGCAAAGGGAATAAGAAAATCGTCAGCTTTGAAAGGAGGCAGTCTCCCAGTAGAGGGAGGAGGGGGAACTGTGAGGGCGTGTCTAACGTGGGAATTCTCTGAACAGCTTTAAACTTGAGATTTTGGAACAGATTTGCAGCTCAGGTTGTGGATCAGGTTGTAACTTTGCTCGCTGAGCTGGTAGATTTGTTCTCAGACCTTTAGTAACCATGCCAGGTCACATCACCAGTGAGTCGCTGGTGAAGTGTTGGTGTTCTGTCCCGCTTGCTATTCATCTGTCTTGGTTTGTTGTGGCAGGTGGTATCATTTCCGAGGTAAAAACAATGACTGCAGATGCTGGAAACCAGATTCTGGATTAGTGGTGCTGGAAGAGCACAGCAGTTCAGGCAGCATCCAAGTAGCTTCAAAATCGACGTTTCGGGCAAAAGCCCTTCATTAGGAATCGGGCTTTTGCCCGAAACGTCGATTTTGAAGCTACTTGGATGCTGCCTGAACTGCTGTGCTCTTCAAGCACCACTAATCCAGAATCCGGTATCATTTCCGGTTCTGTTTCTGAGAGGTTGGTAAATGGGGTCCAACTCTATGTGTTTGTTAATAGGAGTACCAGTTTAAATGCCAGGTTTCCAAGAATTCCCATGTGTAAACAAAGACAGGCACGGGAACTCCTAGAGGCCTGGTATTCAAACCCGAAGGGACACTTGCTGACTGAAGAGGCTCAGTTGGCTTGGCAGTGGGGGTGGGGGGGGAATCCATTCAGATAGCTTCCTACTAGGGATGTAATCATGGCAGAGCCACGAAGCCAGCAAGTACCCTCCTGGATCCTCATGCCCAACTGTAAGGCTTCAATCCATCAAAATCATCTCAAAAGATGATGTTCAATTTCGACAAATGGCAGCAGATTTCGATTACATCAACATTAACATACATACTGAATAATTATATATAGCATAACAATTTCATCACAGAATAGCAATGCAATCTTTGTTTTAATTCATAATCAGTATGGAATAGAAAATATGACTTCCCTACAATGTATTTCTGCCCAAACTTGTTAAGATGACATTATAATTTTTTTGCTGCAAATGAGTTAACTTAAAAGAAAAGACTGGCTAACAACATCTTTGAATTGAATGCAATGCAGCAAGCAAATTACAAGCTCATCTTTTGTATGCAAACTTTAGGGGTAGAAGGTAAACTTAAAGCCATCTTTGCCCTGGACCTTATGATTTTGTTTGTTACATTTTTATCTATTTTCCAATTTTACTCAACTCAAATGATAAAGTAATTGCTACTCTGATGAACATATGGCTAATGGTTATACCCAGCAATAGGTTGCTGGGAATCAATAGACTGACAATATTTAATTGTCAAGCATGTTAAGACCCCAAATGGCATGCAATGAACAAAAAAAGAACATAAAACGCATTATTAAATTTCATATGTGCAGTGTCAAATTGGGGCTTCAGTCACCAAGAACATATTTATTTCAAAACCCTTTATTAAAAATAGAACAGGAAAAAATGAAAGTAACTGGAAAATATTTAATATTGAAAAAAGAAATTGCTGAGTAGCAACTCAGTTGCAGCTTCCCATCACAACTGAAATTTAAATTAGGCGATAGGAAGGGATTATTGCCCCCACCATTTCTCAATCCTTCCTCTTTCAGATGACAACTGACCTTCTGTGAATTTCAGCAGCAACCCAACTTATTCTAGATTGTGAGATTTAGAACTCATTGTGTTCCCTGCAAATCTGAACTTGCATACCATTTGTTTCTATTGGATATTTTCAGCAATGAAAATACGTAACGAAACATTAATGGGTCAAAATTCTTTTGGGTGCAGAGGTATGTGGCTAGCTGGATATAGGTTTTCCTTGAAGGAAGTCTTGACTTTCCTCTGGCCCTTATGCTGGTCAGGAATGCTTGCAAAATGTCAGCTAAGTGTGTACAAAACCCAAGCCTGGTTGTGGTTGGGCTCACCCTTATAAACAAAGAATGGAGTTTGAATTTCATCTTACACACCATTTTCATTTGGTTGTGCAGAATTTTTGGGAACACGTTAAAAGCACGATAGGTTTGAGAGTTCATGGATAAGATAGAAAGTTGAGGGGGTCTAGAGTATTCTGAAAAGCAAGGGTAAAGTGGTTTCACAACTTCAAATGTCACTATACTGTGTTGTATTGTAATGTAAATGTATTTTCAATGCAGTGATTTGTCACAGACATCGGTCCTTCAAAGGTATATTGACACTTACATTAATCAGTTTTCTTTATTTTCTCATATGCATTAGAGGTTCCTTGTGAACAGCTTCTTCAAAACAGAAGAAAAAGGGCAAAGCAGCAAGAACATGGATGTTTTTTCTAAACCAACCTCCAAGAAACAGTCAGAAGGCAATCAACGACAGACATCCACTTCTGCAACCAACAACTGCACCCGAAGATGGTGATGATGATGACCCTCTGTCCCTGCATTAACAATATTTTTTCAATGTAATGTGTTAAAGTTGCTTTTGTTTTTTTACTAAATATGATTTAAACCTTTATTCAGGTCGTGCTATACTTTGTGTTATGCTTTTGAGTGATCATGAGTGGCATTCTTTGCTGGTCTGCCCATAACCCCACTTTTCCCATAGGCCCTATTATTTATATTAAGTGATTTTCTATTAATCTAGGTTTCGCTAGAACACAACTAGAGCATTAAACGAGAACTACCTGTACAATGTTTTTCTTCCCCAGTGCAGAAAACATCATGATGTAATGAAAAATGAAACAACATGCCCTGACAGTTTGCTTCTCCATCTTTTCTACTTTAGTTTATATGGCTCCTGTCGATTAAAAATATGACTGCTAACAAGAAATTTCTGCTTGAAAGTTCTATGTACCTTCGTCTTTAGTTTCTGATTTTGGTATGGAAGCAAATTCCATTCTGTAAATGATCTAATCACCATTACATTTTGCTTGGAAATTCGTATGAGGCTTTTTGTGTTTTGTTCTTTCCTTGCTAAAGTGCAATCCACTATTCAGACAGCTATGGCAATCCTGAATGCTTGGCTGAGTTTCAAATGTCGTGTTTCAGTGCAGTAGGTGCTCCATTCATCAGATAATGAATTGTAATTTCAAAAAGGTCTGATAACAGATTGTTCATTTACTGCGGTTTCTGGCTTGTTGTTACAAGCTAATAAGCGGCACGGGCAGCACGGTGGCACAGTGGTTAGCACTGTTGCCTCACAGCGCCAGAGATCCGGGTTCAATTCCCGCCTCAGGTGACTAACTGTGTGGAGTTTGCACGTTCTCCCAGTGACTGCGTGGGTTTCCTCCGGGTGCTCCGGTCTCCTCCCACAGTCCAAAGATGTGCACGTCAGGTGAATTGGCCATGCTAAATTGCCTGTAGTGTTAGGTAAGGGGTAAATGTAGGGGTATGGGTGGGTTGCGCTTCGGCGGGGCGGTGTGGACTTGTTGGGCCGAAGGGCCTGTTTCCACACTGTAAGTAAGTAATCTAATCTAAGCTAGTGATACTATCTCCAGCCAGGCAACTGGAAAGGCATCGGGAAAAGTCTCACATGAAAACTTGGCTCACAGTACAGTCGCTGTTATGTGCACAACTGTTCCTTTTTTTTAGTGAGAGAATGAAACGTTTTGTCGATTTTTTAAGCCGTTTAATTGTGTACTGGAAGGGAACCAAGTCTAGCAGGTAAATTGCCATTTAATACCTCACACCAATTGCCCTCTGGGTTTAAAGAGGTTTAAAAAAGAAACAACTGCGGATTGATTACTAAATAACCCGCCACAACCCATGCTAAATTGCACATGAAAATTAACAAATTATCTAAATATACATAAACAAAATGCAGTAAATGCTTTTTTTTTATCCCCAATTTGTTACATTTTGTGAAGTGTAGTCTACACAGACTGAGTAGCTCAGCTAGCAGGTTTGGGGCTCTTAACCTCAGAGTGATTGTTTGAATCCTGCATGAGGTCATGATGTTTTCTTAAAAGTTTATCATTTTTTCCCTAAGTATATTACAATAAAGTCTGTAGTTGTCTCAGTTCATTTGAATTGGAATTTTATTTACTGAAATTTCTTAATTATACCTCTTCATTATTTATTGGCTTACCAGAAGCATATTTTATAGAGATACAATAGCTGACGAAAATAAATTGTGAATCCTTAAGGACTGCTTAGACCTAAACAAGGGTTACCTTTATTGCTAGCCTATGTCAAGCCAACTTGTCAAGTTGACACTGTGGGTGAAGTTTTCTGGTAATGCATGGAGCATTTCAAAAGGTGGGATCAGGAATCTAAATGGGAAGGAGGCAATAATTAACTTTGGTGTTAATTTCTCAGTACATTTTGGGCAGGTGACTTTCTCAGTCCTCATGTTTGCTTTCATCAGCACGTCATGAATACCTACTATCACCCAAGCTACTAGACCTATGTGCATGACACAATCTTGTTTTAATGGACACAAAGTTTTATAGCTGCACCTGGACAGGACCTTATCCAGCATTTAGGTGTCCTATTTTAGAAGCAAAGGGACTGCGATTCAGTCTCTATATCACAGAAGCATCACTCAACCTCTGTTCATCGACCACACCCACCTCTAGAAACACCACAGATTTGCCAAATAGCTGTGGTGCACTTTAGCAATGTCTTCCTGATAGTTTTCCTGAAGATCATCCAAGACAATCCCTAATTTCCCTAAGGATGCTAAAAAGCGGCCATTGCAACTGAGAAACGCAGCCGTGACTCGGAGAGCATGGAAATGCAGCATGGAAATTGATCCTTCATTCCAATTCATCCACGCCAACCAGGCATCCCAATCTGGCCTCATCCCGTTTGTTCAGCACTTAGACCATATCTCTCTAACCTTTTCCTATTCATATACCCATCCAGATGCCTTTTAAATGTTGTAATTGTTCCAGCCTCCACCACTTCCTCTGGCAGCTCATTCCATATAAACACCCTCTCTTCATGAAAGCAGTACCCCTCAAGTCCTTTATAAGTCTTTCAACTCTCACCTTGAACCTATGCCCTCTAGTTTTGTGCTTCAGCACTGTAGGAAAAGGACCGTGGCTATTTACCCTATTCATGCCCCTCATGATTTTATATGCCTCTATAACCACACCTCTTAACCTCCGATGCTCCAAGGAAAAAAGCCCCAGCCTATTCAGCCTCTCCCTGTAGCTCAAACCCTTCATTCCCGGCAACACTCTGGTCAATATTTTCTGCACCCTCTTGAATATAACAACACCCTTCCCATAGAAGGGCGACCAGAATTTTTCCCAGCATTCTAAAAGTGGCCTCATCAATATCCTGTACAGCCGTAATATGACATTCCAATTTCTACACTCGGTGTTCTGACCAATGAAGGCAAGCACGCCAAACGCCTTCTTCAGCACACATCAATACCCCTGGTTGCCTCAAGAGGGTCTGGCTCCAGTGCTTTAAGAGGGTGTATGATCTGGTGTGCTGTGCCAGGATATGAACCATAGTCTACTCAATGTTTTATGACTGTAAGGTTGCCACTGCCAGGGACTGCCACGCAGGAGATTGAGTGCTGGACAACTCCGTCAGATGCCTCATGTGCAATTAAGGTAGGATAGTGAAGAAGATATTTGGCATTCTTTCCTTTATTGGTCAGAGCATTGAGCACAGGAGTTGGGAGGTCATGTTGCGGCTGTACAGGATATTGGTTAGGCCACTGTATGCAATTCTGGTCTCCTTCCTATCGGAAAGATGTTGTGAAACTTGAAAGGGTTCAGAAAAGATTTACAAGGATGTTGCCAGGGTTAGAGGATCTGAGCTACAGGGAGAGGCTGAACAGGTTGGGGCTGTTTTCCTTGGAGCATCGGAGGATGAGGGTTGACCTTATAGAGGTTTATAAAATCACATGAGGGGCATGGATAGGATGAATAGACAAAGTCTCTTTCCTGAGGTGGGGGAGTCCAGAACCAGAGGCATAGGTTTAGGGTGAGAGGGGAAAGATATAAAAGAGACCTAAGGGGCAGAGGGTGGTACATTTATGGAATGAACTGCCAGAAGAAGTGGTGGAGGCTGATACAATTGCAACATTTAAAAGGCATCTGGATGGGTATATGAATAGGAAGGGTTTGGAGGTATATGGGCCGGGTGTTGGCAGGTGGGACTAGATTGGGCTGGGATATCTGGTCGGCATGGACAAGTTGGACCGAAGAGTCTTTTTCCGTGCTGTACATCCCTACGACTCTATGACTTCATTACAGCAACTATTGTAGCAAATTGGCATCACTGTGGTACAACCTCTTACACATCGGCCAGAGCTCACATTAAAAAAAGCATGAAATGAGCTACAGCACTCAACAGTTCATGCAACCACCAGATCGTTGACTTTTTATCACAACCAGGAAGATGTACAAATCTAATATCTTTTCACTAAAGGCTTGCACCAGATAAGGATACGACCATAAAAGACGGTTTTCTGAGTTGAGCCTCCTTTTGAAATCAGGACCACTTGCCCAATCCAGTAAGGTTTGCTGGATTCAGCCAACACGTGCAGTCTTGTTAGCCTGGTCAGGCGTTAATCCTTCCACTATAATAAAACAAACACTAAACCTAACTGCATACACCTGAGGCTACTCATGCTGATCATCATGGAGTGGTTTCACCCCTAATACTCGAAATTCTTGCACAAAGGAACAGTCTTGCAATGATGGAACCAAGTAACAGACCAAGTTTACACTCACTGAGTCTGACAGGAAGATGTTTAACCCACCATGTACGTTTTCATAATTGGTTTATGAGTGCACAGTTCCTGTTTATGCCCATGAATGTAATTTCAGCGGTTAGGGTGTTAATATGTATTCCTGACATGCTAATTAATGGCAGAACTTGTTCCCAACCATGAGAAACATGACCCGACTGAAGATCTGCGAGACCTTAGTAGCAAAACTTTAACACGTTATGGGAAAACTGAATTTTTGCTTCCCACCCAATCACATTCCCCCGTTCATTCTTCTAAAAGCTGTGGAGGGGCCCAAAACAATTACATCCTTAGTCTCCGGAAAAGAAAATTCCACTGTCTGTCATTGCAGATGGTATTCCCTAGCGTTGTGGCACAAATATATTCAGCCTTACAAACATCATTTCTTTTCACACGGTGAACGATATGTCATTAGATGTCAAGGTATTTTCTTCCCAAAGAATATAAAATATTTTCTATTGGCATTCATGGAAGTTTAAGTCTATACATTTGAAGGCTATCACAGGGGCATGGGAGCACAGAGGTGCTATGAGGTGACATGGATGTTCTGAAGAGGTATAGAGGGGAATCAGGATAGCTTTAAGTGGCTTGGGTGATGTAAGGGAGTGGAACTGTTTTTGAACAAGTAAAGGGGTGAGAGTGAGGGAGTCTTTAAGCATTGTTGAGAATTGTATACCATTTTCGAGAACTGAGGCAGATATTGCAACTGTCCACTTTTGGTACCCATAGTCCTCACACACCCTAGTACTCAAACTGCCCTATGAACCCAATCCAGTGTGAAAAGAGAAAAATGACAGGTGCAACTGGTAGCAGTACAAGTGTATGGAGGAGGTGTTCCTAAATGAAGAGAAATAATCAACCGAGCATCTTTAAAATATCAGAAAGTTGCATTGCTTCATACTGTCCTTCCACTTATTTTAATTTTCCTTTCGCAGCATGAAATTGTGCTAGTTTAATTGTTAACCACTATGATATCTGTCACAGAACTACAGTCTCAAAAAGGGTTTAGTTTTACCTATGAGCAGTTGAACAGGTTTTGTGTAAGTTAAAGTCAGGCACATTATCCAGGACAGAAGATCAAAAATGTAGACTAAAGGCTTAACAGTGAGACAATGTGACGAAGGATCTGACAGTAAGGGCACTTGGTTTTAGTGAAGAGAGGATTGTTGAAAGTGAAAAATCTAGATACACCTGCAGAGAGGATTGCTGCGGTGTTCACTTAAACAGCTGCAATTGCAACCCAACTGGTTTTAAAACAATATGATTACAATTATGAAGTTCACTATAAAACGGATGTCTATGATTTCTTCAGGTTCTGAGAACAGTAAAGCTTTTCAGCAAATGTTAGGTTTAACTATTGTATTAAAAACATGAAAACTGTCATCTTCAGCTGGATGTGCCAAGACTTTATTTTACCTTAGCTTAAGTTTTTCTATGAGATTAGCCATGAGCACTGACAGCAACCTTAACTGGAAAGATTTTGCCTGTAGTCTCTCCTCAGGCAATATGCTGGATTCTGCAACATGCTCACAGCAATCCCATCTCTGCTCGTGGCAAATGCAGGATGATGAATAGTATCAGTTTATTCTTTAAGATTTTAACAACCTTTCTGGAGTGGAATAAAGCAAAGATTCAAAGCTAACATAAAGTATGCTTGCAAAAACCAGAGTTATCCAGTGAAAATATTTATTTGACAATAATAATCTCAGCCCCATCATTTCTTATTATTTTCTCAGTACCTGGTCCTAAAATTATGGTTCCTCACAACAGTGGTCTATGCATCATAATGGAAGCCTTTTTCCTGGTTGTCCAAGCTGAAAATGTGTTGCTGGAAAAGCGCAGCAGGTCAGGCAGCATCCAAGGAACAGGAGAATCGATGTTTTGAGGGCTTATGCCCGAAACGTCGATTCTCCTGTTCCTTGGATGCTGCCTGACCTGCTGCGCTTTTCCAGCAACACATTTTCAGCTCTGATCTCCAGCATCTGCAGTCCTCACTTTCTCCTCCTGGTTGTCCAACCCAATATTGATCAACCTCAATTCCTGAAAATGTTTTATGTCCTCCAAAATCTTCATGCTAAGTTGCTATGGGGCTCCTTTAAATGTATCCAAATCAGGGTCAGGAACACCGGCTTAAAGATATTCCACAATTTTCAAGTTGTACCATACTTTTACTGTCTAAACTATCTACAGTTGCACTAAAAAAACTCACTAAGGCCTCTTTAGCAACTTCTCCCAAACTTGTGTCCTCTGCCAGAAGTAAGATGGCAAGGTTTGTGGCAGGGCCAAACAGGGCTGGTGTCTGCTGCAGGTACCAATGAGTGGCTTTGTACCTACCTTCTTTCTCATTATCATTGGTACCAGGAGGTTGGTTAGCTCAGTAGGCCAAGCAGCTGGACTGCAATGCAGTGTGATGTTGATATCACGGGTTCAATTCCCACACCAAGTGAGGTTACCACGAAGGACTCTCCTTTGCACTTCTCCCCTCACCTGAGCTGTGGTAAACCACTGCTAGTACTCTCTCTTTAATGACTTTTCTAGGATTATAGTGACTTTATGTTAATCACAAGTTATGCCCAACTTCCATTCGTCATCCTTTTCTGGCTCCAGTGGCTGTGGTCGACCTGAAAGGTAAAACGATTGGTTTTAAGGATGGAAATTAGAGATATGCAGAAGGATAGGAAAATGTGTGGTTGTTTGTTGTGTCACAATGATGCTGATTGTTGAGGTTATCAACCATTAAATTGTCCCATTAACCCAATATTATGAACAACAATTGATTAAACTGCAGCAGATAGATAGACTTCTTAATGTCAGACTGTTCCCCTAAATATCGGGATTGTACAATTATGTACAAATGCTGCTTCAAGCAAAAAAAGTGCCATGAGATTTCAGACAGGATTTCATGGCGGTTGTCTAGGTGACGTCAGACAGCTAGAGTTATAGATCTGGTAGCATGAAAGAAGAAGTATCAGCAGTTTGAAGTGTTTTTCAGCATTAAATATCTTTTTAAAATTATTGGGTTTTTTTTGTTTAAAATGTTTGTTTGTTAGGTGAGATAATGATGCCTATTAAAATTTTCTAAGTTAGCGGCTCCTTATGAGAGTGCATTGTGTGGAGTTTGTCGTAAATCTTGGAAGGTGAAAAATGTGTTGGTGTCCACAGTTCCAAGGAAAAGGTGGAACAGCAACAGATCCATTACCTTCCTTAAGCAATCCAGGTAATTGAAATTCTTCCAATTTTCAGATGCAATGTTTGTGGCATCACTATTCTCCACATAGTGAGTCCAAACTTCTTTTTAAGATTTCCTCTTTATGTTTTGTAATTTTTCGGTGCTTTGAATCCAGGAGGATTTCCAAATCATTCCTTTTTTGAGAATTTTAAAAATCTTGTCCCATTCCTTTTGTGAAATCTTGCTTTGTTCGTCGCTTTTCTCCACCATGGCCTGCTTGTGGAAGAAAATAGTGGCTCAGAATCGTTCATCATCTTCTATCACAGATATTCGACAATTACTTGTGTCTGACGTCAAAGTAAATGCTCCAGATCCTGAAAATCAACAAGTTAACAAAATACTATTGAGCTGAAACATTACCCACGAGCTGAATTTTCCCATTTCTTTTTGGTGACATATGATGTTTTGGGGAATTTCTTAAGTGTTTCTCTTGATGACCCATGGCCACTGTTCTCGCACAACTTTCCACTGCTAACCTAATTAATTATGCTTTTGAGCTCTATGTTGCCCCTCTTGTTCAATCATGTAGCAGAAGCAGAAATGCTTCTTGCTGCCTATATATCTTGTGTAACACATGCTACTGGCCTCAGATTTAAACCACTTCAAATGTTGCAAGCCAGAAACTGTAATGTATAGTCTACTGCTGCCACACTATCTTTGGGAACAGGATGACAGATGGAAAAGAGACATGGAGGTAATGGTGAATGTGGGAGTGGAGAGGAGACCCATCCTCTCTTCTGAGAACCAGCTTAGGAAACGTAGCAGGCGCAGTCATTTGGACCCAAATAGTAACCCAGATCTGTACAGCTTCACACAATAAGAGAAAATGACAGCAGTTCTGGCTGATGGTTAATGACCAGAGCGGCATGGTGGCTCAGTGATTAGCACTGCTGCCTAACAGCTCAAGGGATCCGGGTTCAAATCCAGCCTCAGGTGACTGTCTGTGTGGAGTTTGCACATTATCCCCGTGTCTGCATGGGTGCTCTGGTTTCCTCCCACAGTCCAAAGATGTGCAGGCCAGGTGAATTGGCCATGCTAAATTGCCTGCAGTGTTAGGTGCATTAGTCAGAGGGAAATGGGGCTGGGTGGATTATTCTTCGGAGGGTTCGTGTGGACTTGTTGGGTCGAAGGGCCCGTTTCCACACTGTAGAGAATCTAATCTTCTGTACTCTGAAAGGGTAAGTAATATTCTCTCTGATCCCTCATACTCACTTTGGGAGTGCACTGTAATATCAGCAGGGCTACTGGTCGACAGCTATCAGTGCAGTACAGAAAAAGGCCATTTAGCTCATTCAGTCTGTACTGATGCTGTACCTCTGAATAACATGCCATCCAAACCGACAGTCCATCCTATCCCTGTAACCTCAGATTTACCATTGGCAAATCCACTTAGCCTACACTTTCCTGGACACTACGGGGCAATGTACCATGGTCAATCCACCTCAATCTTTGGACTGTGGGAGGAAACCGGATCACCTGGAGTAAACCCACGCAGTCAAGGGGAGAACGTATAAACTCCACATAGTCACCCAAGGCTGGAATCAAACCCATTCCCTGGAACAATTATTTTCTTTTGCTGGCTCGGTGACTCAGTGGTCAGCTTGGCTGCCTCACAGTTATAGAGTCATAGAGTCATAGAGATGTACAGCATGGAAACAGACCCTTTGATCCAACCCGTCCATGCCGACCAGATACCCCAACCCAATCTAGTCCCACCTGCCAGCACCCGGCCCATATCCCTCCAAAACCTTCCCATTCATATAACCATACAAATGCCCAACAAAGAGACATTGGAGTGCAAGTTCATAGCTCCTTGAAAGTAGAGCCACAGGTAGATAGGATAGCGAAGAAGACATTAGGTATGCTTTCCTTTATTTGTCAGAGTATTGAGTACAGGAGTTGGGAGGTCATGTTGTGGTCGTACAGGATATTGGTTAGGCCACTGTTGGAATATTGCATGCATTTCTGGTCTCCTTCCTATCGGAAAGATGTTGTGAAACTTGAAAGGGTTCAGAAAAGATTGACAAGGATGTTGTCAGGGTTGGAGGATTTGAGCTCTAGGGAGAGGCTGAATAGGCTGGGGCTGTCTTCCCTGGAATGTCGGAGGCTAAGGGGTGACCTTATAGGGGATTACAAAATTATGAGGGGCATGGATAGGATAAATAGACAAAATCTTTTCCCTGGGGTGGGGGAGTCCAGAATGAGAGGGCATAGGTTTAGGGTGAGAGGGGAAAGATATAAAAGAGACCTAAGGGGCAACCTTTTCACGCAGAGGGTGGTATGTGTATGGAATGAGCTGCCAGAGGAAATGGTGGAGGCTAGTACAATTACAACTGAATGGGTATATGAATAGGAAGGGTTTGAAGGGATATGGGCCGGGTGCTGGCAGGTGGGACTGGGTTGGGTTGGGGTATCTGGTCAGCATGGACCGAAGGGTCCGTTTCCATGCTGTACATCACTATGACTCTATGACTCTATAACTGGGAGGCAGCCATGCTAACCACTGAGTCACTGAGCCAGCAAAAGAAAATAATGGCTCTCATCCTCTTAAACTACTAACCCTCATTGCCCTCTATGCTTCCTACTCACTCATTCAGGACACCTCACTATCTCTCAGTCCCTGCACTACCACTTTTCCATCCATTTTGGTCTCACTTATTCTCTCCTTTCGATTCATTGAAGGAGAGTCATATAACTGGGGACAGAGGACAAAGATGGACATTGCACGTTTGACGTTTTCATCCCGAGGAGAAGATGATCTTCAAAATGTTTGGAGAGCTCAGAGAGCATTCATGTGAGAATAGTGATGCCCAACAAGCTTCACTTTGCTGTGTCATGTTACATTCCCATTACCACCAGGGTTAGCAAGTTCTTAAGATGCTCAAGTCCTACCTCTATTGCATAACTAATGTTGTTTTCTTTCATGTGGGGTCCAGCAGCAGCCACATAGTATTCACTCTGAAGAGGCAAACCCCTCACCCCATTAGTCCCCACTCTATCTCTGAGGCCCAAACCGCAGGTGTCTCGGAGAATGCACTGGCAAGGCTTTCTCCTGCAGCCTTCACCAGCTCAGAGACTTCCATCTCAGTGGGCTCTAAATCTAGATTGGACTTTGAAGCATCACTGGCATGTCTCCACAAGGAAGAATCGCTTCAGATCTCCGGCACTTAGGGGACTGCTAAGACCAAGCACCTTCTCTGGACCAGGCCAAAGATGTTCTTGGTGACTAAAACCTTTGTCAAAGTGCATAGATAAGGACAGCAGATTTATCAGGTAGACTTGGTAAACTGGATCAAATCACCCACATAATCAGTGCTGTGCTGGCTCCAGCTCTGCTACAACTAGCTGTGCCCACAGACAGTTTGATAATTGCAATTGAGATCCAAGTCCAGCAGAATGCTTGGTGGCTGATGGAAACACACAGATCTGTACCCCATTGGTTTAGCCATTGTTGCTGAGAATTAGCAACAATGTGAAAGGGGTACAGGGGACCTCACTCTCATTCTGGGGGCTCATCCCTCTCAAGGTGACAGGTTGGTGGCGGCAGACACGTAGATGTAGGAGGAATCACATGTAGGTCTCCCTAGGGGTTTCCCCTCTGGACACTCTACCTTCACCCTGCCTGTGATATAAAACTTGCAGCCTGGGAAGGAGAGCCTGCATCTGTCTCAACATGTCAGGTCCCTGTAGCCACAAATACTCCGCCCTGCCCCAGCCCCGATCATCTTTCCAAAGTTTCCAACAGTGTCCAATATAAAGCAAAGAAGGAAGGAACATAGGGATGGTGTGATTGCACTATAGACCATGCAGCCGGGATTTCTCAGGATACTACCTGGCCTGGAGGGTCTGAGCTATGAAGAAAGGCTCAGTTTTTTTTCATTGGAGCAGTGAAAGTTGAGAAAGGATCTGATAGAGGTGTATACGATTATGAGGGTGATAAATGGGGTGGACAGGAAGTCACTTGTTCCATTTGCAGAGGGGCCAATAACCAAGGGGCACACATTGAGGGAAGTGTTAGAAGGCTAAGAGGAGAGTTGAGGCAAAACTTTTCCACTAGAGCTTGTGGGAATCTGGAACTCGCTGCCTGAAGAAGTAATTGGGTCAGAAACTCCTGTAATATTTAAGCAGATTTTTATGCACACTTGCATTGCTATTTCCCTCCAGGGCTCTGGGCTAAGAGCTGGAAAATGTGATTTCTGTATAAAGATCTTTATTCATTGACATAGACATATTGGGCCAAATGAGCCTCTTCTGTGATGTAAATATCAATAAGTCTCTGAATCTTTCCAACTTTCAAGGTTTTGCATCACAATGAGCTGAATGGGCAATGGGTAAAAATTGGCAAAAAGCAAATTCTGGCATGCTCAACAGATCAGAATTAGAAGAGTATAGATGCATTGGAGGGTTGGGGAGCTTCAGATGTTTGCAGAAATCTGGTGGTGTGGAGCCAGGGAAAGCTTTGAAAACATAGTTTGAGGTTTTAAATTGTCTCTTATTAAGTGCCTTTTAACCAGGAACATATGAAGGCCAACAAGCAATGGAGTGATGGATGAATGAAACCAGGTATAAGTTATAGAGTTGATAGCAGTTTTGAATGACCTCAAATTTATTGGTGGAGAGGTGCGGAATGTTAGATTGGGTAATCCAGCCTGGAGTTTCTTGGAAAGCGATGGGTAAGAATTTTTAGCAGAAATGGGCTGTGCCAGAGGCACAAGAGGCTGATGTTTCAGTGATGGGTGTATTTGGTGATCCATGGTTAGAACCTCATCTCCGGGTTAAGCATGACTCCAAGTTTGTAATTCTGATTCAGTATCAGGCAATTGCCAGGGACAATGGTGGAATTGGTAGATAGGGAACTCAGAAACTGTGGTCTGGCAGGATACCTGACAATTTAGAAATCAGGATGATACTTGTCGTCAAAGTTCACATAGAAACTTAACCTGTTTATGAATGATGTTGCCAAGTGGAATCATGTGGATACAAAATAGGACGAAGTCAGAATACAACTGCAGAGGTCTATGTGGATTAGAGTCTGGGAGGGGGGACCAGGGGTGTTTCACTCTTTGTCATTATATAGTGATGTTAAATAGCCTCAAGAGAGGGCATTGCTAACATAAGGCACAGCCTTTGAATAACTTGAATTCATTCTGTAAGTTTGATAACTCTTCAAAGCCTCATCTCTTCCAATTCTAATTTAAATGTAGTCCTTTAAATATTGAGCTGAGATTGGGTTATGGTTGTCTATATCATTCCATACTATAACACATTTGATGCTCAGATATCCATGTTGATATCAGACATATCAACATAGGTTTATTTATGTTTTTCATGCTCACTGTTGTTCCTGACTACCACACTCTTCATTCAGAAACTGTGTATGCATTAATAGGCCTGTGATTCTATTTGTGAACCCTAATTGTTATATTGTCACACTGTACAGGCAGGTACATACAGATATGGACATATATGTATACCCATGTGAGCACAGTTTCAGTAAAAAGCATTGGGAATTGTCCTCAGAACATGAATTCAATTGCACCACCCTATAGCTGGCCTTGCTGAGATCTGCTAACTCAGCAAACAAAGGGATGCAGATTTCTGAGCCTGCACTGCTCCATTATTCCCTGCATAAATCTCCTGAACGTTTGAAGAATTCCTTGTTTTTTTTTCCAAATACAACATCTGATCAGAATCATAACTCCCATTTTCTTCTCCTGCTCATCCATCTGAAGTTTGCCATTAGTTTCCGACCTTAGAGTTTCACTAATAATCTTGCAGTGTGAGCAGATCTTGAAAGGATTCAATTTTTAAAAACGTTAGCTCAAAGTGAAGCACCATTATTTATTAAATCATATGCCTACACAGTGGGGTAAAAATTAGCATTCACTGTTGCACACTTTCAAGCCTAAAACAGACACAAATCATATTACTTTGGCAAGAGAACAGTCTCTGTGGGAAATCTGTGCAACCCTTCGATCAAATGCCTGGTAAAATACAAATAGCCAAACAAACTATTTTGTGGTCATATTGATTGGGGAATAAATATTGGCCAGAATACAAAATGGAATTTCTTTGAAAATTGGCTTCACAAAGAAAATAGTGATTGGTGATTCCTGGATACTTTTACCCCTCTATGGCATCAGGCAAATTTTTAATAGTTTTTAATGGTAAAATGTCAGTGGAGTAGAGCTTCTGAGTCTGGGGCTTACCCACTCAGTTCACTTTTTGATTCTTTAATTTTTCTCTGTCTTCTTTCATTTTTTAGTTTTATTTTACCTACCTCTTGGTGAAGAACTCGGTTCAGTGACGGCACCAGTGGCAATGTGTAGGCCCAGCAGTGTGGAATTGCAGCAGCGACAGCGGATGGGAGGTTGAGTTCCTCGGCAAGTCAGAAGTTGGCCCTTGGGGAGAAAGAGCTCAGCTCAGAGGGAGCAAGCCTTTATAGAGGTCGCGATGGCAGCAATTGTGGGTCCAGTGGTGAGTGATGGCTCCGGTGCCCTCCGGGAGAGGCAGTTGCTTCGGCGATGGTTTGGTAGGTCTGGTGTGGGAACTCCTAGAATGGACTGTGTGAGGAAAGTACAGCAAAGAGGAGGAAGTGTGGTTCTTGTCTGGTTAAACACGTTGGAATACTGTAATGTTTGACTTTTAGCTTTGGGTCTTTATTTTCCTACTTAATGATAAAAAATACTGTAATGTTTAACCTTTAACTTTGTTTTCTTCTTTCTAACTTGTTCTTAAGATTCTGTACCTAGGTACTTGTATATCAGATGGTGCCTTGTGTGACAGCATTATACACTTTTCACTGTACTCCTGTACTTGAGTACATGTTATAATAAAATCTAAATTTGGTCAATAAACAAATTTCTTTTAATTTAGCAAGATTCTTCCAGTGTTACGGTTTAAACTTTTTTCTTCATTCTCCAGGATCATATTTTCCAGCATCAGAAGAACCAACAATGACAGGTATCTTTGAATCTCCTTCGTAGGCTACAAAAAGGGAATGGGAATGGAAAACTATCAACTTCAATTTGAAATTCATCTCCTATTGTATTGTGGAATTAGCTGCCTAAAGGACAGCTTGAAAAAGTATTTTCATAAATCCAAATTCAGAAAAGGAAGGTCCCATAGAATGTTACATGACCAGCTCACAGTTGCTGACAATCTTGTGTGCTATGAAACTTACTATTTCTGGGGCTGAGATTGCCATTCTAACAGGTAGTTGTTGTGGATGTGGTTTACTTACACAGAAATGATGACCAGTCATTATAAATATTCAAAGTGGGACTTATTCCAAAGTAGTCAAGCACTACAATGTGGAAACAGGCCCTTTGGCCCAACAAGTCCACACCGACTCTCCAAAGAGTAACCCACCCAGACACATCTCCCCACCTTACCCCTGACTAATGCACCTAACACTCTGGGAAACTTAGCATGGTCAGTTCACCCCACCTGCACACCTTTTCGATTTTGGGAGGAAACTGGAGCAGCCAGAGGAAACCCACACAGACAGTCACCCGACGCTGGAATCAACCCGGGTTCTTGGCAGTGTGAGACTGCAGTGCTCACCACTGAGTCGCCATCCTGCTCAGTAGTTTGTTCCATCCTCTGCTCACAATATATCGAAAATAATATCAGCTGTTTGCTCCAGAGAAAGGAAAAATACTTCAAGATTGGTACAGAGAGAACCACTCAGCATGGAAACAAACCCTTCATTCCAACCAGACCAAGGTAATCATTTCCAACACTAAACTAGTCCCACCTGCCTGCCCTTGGCCCACATCCCTCCAAAACTTACCCTTCATTAATTTATCCAAACGTCTTTAAAACATCGTTACTTTACCTGCATACATCATTTTCTCTGTCAGTTCACTCCACACTGGAGTGACTCTCTGTGTAAAAACGTTGCCCCTCTTATCTTAAATAAACTTCCTTTCACCTTAAAAATATGCCTCGGGAAACACCCTTGTCATTCACCTTATCTGCGTCCTCATGATTTTATAAACCTCAATAAGGTCACCTCTCAGTCTCCTACTCTTCAGGGACAAAAGTCCCTGTCTTTCTCGTCTATTTTTATATCTCAAACACTCCATTCTTGGCAACATTCTGGTAAATCTTTTCTGAACCCTATCCTTCCTATAATGGGGTGAATAGAACTGGACACAGTACTAGAAGAGAAAAAAAAACTTCAGATGCTGGAATCCAAGGTAGACAAGCAGGAGGCTGGAAGAACACAGCAAGACAGGCAGCATCAGGAGGTGCAGAAGTCAATGTCTGAGGTATAACCCTTCTTCAGGACTGGGGGGGGGAGGGTATTAGTTCTGAAGAAGTATTATACCTGAAATGTCGACTTCTGCACCTCCTGATGCTACCTGGCTTGCTGTGTTCTTCCAGCCTCCTGTATCTCTACAGTACTAGAAGATGCTCATTAATATTTGCTATAACCTCAAAATGACATCCCAATTCCTTTGCTCTGGTCTTTGATAAAATTACTTATATTTATCTTTTATCTAAGTTCTCTTACTAGCTATCCTGTCCAACTCCCTTGAAGGATATTCACCAGAGTCCAAATAATCCCTTTCATTTTTCTTTCCTCAAATGTTCATAGATTTTGTCCCTAGTATCAAACTTGCAATTGAGAACATAAATAAAATCATATTGTCAGCACTGCTTTTAAATGTTACAGTTTAAAATAAATATACAGGAAACTATTATTGGGGCCTGAAGGACATGGGCTTTGCTGAGAAATATGGCATAATCACATGAGAAGTCCAGTGAGGCCGATCACAATGTCAGAAACAACTTACTACATCTTTAACTAAGTTCCAGGCATCAAGCTGAAATGCTTGCCACACACAGCAATTTGCTTAGTAAGGGGGGATTGTTGCTTATTGTCAACTTTCTTAACAGCAGATCTTCCCTTCTAATATGTAGCTTTTAGTCCTACCACCTAACCTGGTGCATGTGTCCCAGAGATGTTCCTGCAATCCAAGCACCTCATCTATTGTGACTGTTGCTCTTGATGTGGTCTCCTCTACATTGAGGAGGCAGGATGCCAACTCCTAAAGTGTTTCAGGGAACATCTCCAGGACACATGCACCAATCAACCCCACTGCCCTGTGGCTGGCCACTTCAAATCCCTCTCTCACTCCACCAAGGACATGCAAGTCCTGGACCTCCTTCACTGCCAAATCCTAGCCACCTGACGACCAGAGGATGAACACCTCAATTTCCAATTTGGGACCCTTCAACCACATGGCATCAGCATCGACTTCACTAGTTTCCTAATCTCTCCTCCCCCCACCTCATTCCTGATTCAATCCTCCAACTTGGCACCACCCTCTTGATCTGTCTTACCTGTTCATCTTCCTTCTCACCTATCCGCCCCATCCTCTCCTCCGACCTATCTCCATCACGCCCTCACCTGGATGCAGGTGGGTTTAAGCTCGAGGCAGACTAGGAATGCAGTAAAAAGGAAGGACAACTTAGGACATCTTATGATTTCTAATATCTCTAATAATGATAAGAAAGTTAGTATTAAGGCACTTTACCTGAATGCTCATAGCATTTGTAACAAAGTAGATGAATTAACAGCACAAGTCATTGTGAATGATGATGATGTGGTAGGCATCACAGAGATGTGTTTGCAGGAGGTTCAGGACTGGCAGTTAAACATGCAAGGATTTACAACTTATCGAAAAGACAGGGAGATGGGCAGAAGGGGTGGGGTTGCCTTGTTAGTTAAGAATGAAATTAAATTGATGCCGTTGAATCACATAGGGTCAGATGATATGGAGTCTGTGTGGGTGGAGTTGAGGAAGCACAAAAGTAAAAAAGCACAATGGGAGTTATGTACCTATACAGTCCTCCCAACAGCGGTCAGGACCAAGGGTGTAAGATGTACCGGGAAATAGATAGGGCATGTCAGAAAGGCAAGGTCACAGTGATCATGGGGACTTTAATATGCAGGTGGACTGGGTGAATAATGTTGCCGGTGGACCCAAAGAAAGGGAATTCATGGAATGCTTACGGGATGGCTTTTTGGAACAGCTTGTGATGGAGCCCACAAGGGAGCAGGCTATTCTGGACTTAGTGCTATGTAATGAGCCAGACTTCATAAAAACTCTAAAGTAAGGGAACACTTAGGAGGCAGCAATCATAATATGGTAGAGTCGAATCTGGAGTTTGAAAGAGAGAAGGCAAAATCAGATGTAAGAGTGTTGCAGTTAAATAAAGGTAATTACAGGGGTATGAGAGAGGAGCTGAAGAAAATTGTCCGGAAGCAGAGCCTAGTGGGGAAGACTGTACAGCAACAATGGCAGGAGTTTCTGGGTGTAATTGAGGACACAGTACAGAGATGCATCCCAAAGAAAAGAAAGATTATCCAGGGGGTGGGGGAGGGGGAAGTGATTAGACAGTCATGGCTGACAAAAGAAGTCAGCAAATGTATCAAAGAAAAAGAGAGAGCCTATAAAGTGGTCAAGAGCTGGGAAATCAGAAGACTGGGAAGCCTACAAAACAAACAGAGGATAACAAAGAGAGAAATAAGGAAGGAGAGGATTAAATATGAAGGTAGGCTGGCCAGTAATATTAGAATGATAGTAAAAGTTTCTTTCAATACATAAGAAACAGACAAGAGGCAAAAGTAGACATTGGGTTGCTCCAAGTTGATGCTGGAAGCCTTGTGCTGGGAGAAAAGGAAATAGTTGAAGAACTTAATAAGTACTTTGTGTCAGTCTTCACAGTGGAAGACATGAGCAACATCCCAAAAATAAAGGAAAGTCGGGGCAGAGTTGAGTATGGTACCCATTACAAAAGAGAAAGTGCTAGAAAAGCTCAAAGGTCTAAAAATTAATAAATCTTCCGGCCCCGATGTGCTATATCCTAGAGTTCTGAGAGAGGTGGCTAAGGAAAAAGCAGAGGCATTGGTTGTGATCTTTCAAAAATCACTGGAGTCAGGGAAAGTCCCAGATGATTGGAAAATTGAGGCTGTAACCCCTTATTCAAGAAAGGATCAAGATAAAAGATGGAAAATTATAGGCTGATTAGCCTAACCTTGGTTGTTGATAAAATTCTAGAATCCATTGTTAAGGATGAGATTTCTAAATTCTTGGAAGTGCAGGGTTGGATTAGAACAAGTCAGCATGGATTTAGTAAGGTGAGGTTGTGTCTGATAAACCTGTTAGAATTCTTTGAAGAGGTAACAAGTAGGTTAGACCAGGGAAACCCAGTGGATGTTATCTATCTCGACTTCCAAAAAGCCTTTGATAATGTGCCTCACGGGAGGCTGCTGAGTAAGGTGAGGGCCCATGGCGTTCGAGGATTAGATGTCTGAAAGAAGGCAGAGAGTTGGGATAAAAAGTTATTTTTCAGAATGGCAGCTGGTGACAAGCGGTGTCCCGCAGGGTTCAGTGTTGAGACTGCAGCTGTTCATTTTATATATTAATGATCTGGATGAAGAGACTGGGGGCATTCTGGGGAAGTTCCCTGATGATATGAAGTTAGGCAGACAGGCAGATAGTGCTGAGGAGGTGGGGAGGCTGCAGAAAGATTTAGACAGTTTAGGGGAGTGGTCCAGGAAATGGCTGATGAAATTCAACATGAGCAAATGCTAAGTCTTGCACTTTGGAAAAACGAATACAGGGAAGGACTATTTTCTAAACAGTGAGAAAATTCATAAAGCCAAAGTACAAAGGGATCTGGAAGTGTTAGTCCAGGATTCGCTAAAGGTTAACTTGCAGATTGAGTCCGTGATTAAGAAAGCAAATGTAATGCTGTCATTTAGTTCAAGAGGATTGGAATATTAAAGCAGTGATGTGCTTCTGAGACTTTATAAAGCTCTAGTTAGGCCCATTTAGAATACTGTGTCCAGTTTTGGGCCCTGGACCTCAGGAAGGATATACTGGCACTGGAGTATGTCCAGCGAAGATTCACATGGACAATCTCTGGAATAGTCGGCCTAACATATGATGAACAGCTGAGGATCCTGGAATTGTACGTTTTGAAGGTTGAGGGGAGATCTAATAGAAACTTCCAAGATAATGCATGGCTTAGAAAAGGTGGATGCTGGGAAGGTTAGATGGGGAGACTGGGACCCATGGTCACAGTCTTACAATTAAAGGGGGTCAATTTAAAATGGAAATAAGGAGACATTTCTTCAGCCAGTGAGTGGTGGGCCTCTGGAATTCATTGTCACGGAACGCAGTTGAGGCCGGAACGTTAAATGTCTTCAAGGCAGAGACTGATAAATTCTTTTTCTCAAGGAATTAAGGGCTATGGGGAGAGTGCGGGTAAGTGGAGTTGAAATGCCCATTAAATGGTGGAGTTGACTCGATCGGCCAAATGGCCTTACTTCCACTCCTATATCTTATGGTCTTATGAAGGGTTGATGCCCAAAATGTCGATTCTCTTGCTCCTCGGATGCTGCCTGACCTGCTGTGCTTTTCCAGCTCCACAGTTTTCAATACAATAGAGCATGAGACTCGGTGAGAGGTGTATGAAGTGGCAGAGATAGAGTGAGTGTGAGGTATTGGAGAAAGGATGGTGGCATTTACTCTTGTAGGAGGTCATTGACTTCTTTTTCTCACACTGCTGTGCATCCCTCAAAACAGCTAAGACTGCACCGACACAGGTGTCGACCGTGTACGTCGTTGGCATTGTCAGGTATCATGGCCTCCACTGCAGGTCTGGGGAGAGTGGACAACCCACCTCTGCATCACTGTGCAAACCAGATAATCTAGGTCCCTTGCCCATAAGGTAGCGTTCTAAATTTCCCTTCTCTGCAATGCCTGGGGAGAATATCAGGAACTATGTCGGGCAACAGCTTTGGACGAACAGTGCTTGTCTGAGTGGACAATAGACTTTTAAAGATAGTGCTAGGGTGAGGGACGTGAGCCCATTCTGGTGGCCAGTAGATACATGTTTATGCCTCCAACCATAGCTCCCACCTCCCCCAATCAGGCTGGAGGTTGGGTAGGGATGGGCAGAGAATTAAAGTCAGTTGAAATGATGGAGAGTGATTTGCCAGCTACCTTTGTGTTTTCACTAGGGTGTTACCAAATGGGCAAGGCAGGTGCTGGGCAATTCATCTAACTTTGGCATAATTCCTGCAGTAAAGAATTCATGTTCTCCTCCTGAGACTGCTGCCATTTTATTAGGGTAAGACCTGATAACCTTATTGCAGATTCAATGTGGTAGTGAAGTGCTTACTTCTTGATTCTTGTCCCTTTTGGCCCACCCTTTGCTCAACAAATGCAGATCATTCCCCCCTCCCCCCACCTCATCAGGGAATGTCTGTTTGGCCTCGGCATAAAGGCTCTTCTGACCTCAGTATCTTGCTTTTAACAATAATTCCCCATAGTGGACTATCCAAACAATGGCCTTTTCTCCTGGTAATGCTGCTGTGACTCGAAAGTTGGGGAAAAGCCACAAAAGTGCTAATTATCAACCCCATAACCAAGAAATCAGCTCAGAACCTCGCGGCCACACAGAGTTGGAGTTACCCTCAACATTTTGGATCTGTTTCCTTGCTGTACCTCTCTATGACTCCATGATTTTAGTGAAAGATTGTGGCTACCACCTTGTGTAAGTACAGTCAGTAGATGAGTTATATTAATGTGTAGCATAATTTCCAACCTATTGCATTTCAGACTTCTTGGGTTGTTGCCTGTGTTCTTTTAATCTTGTTTTTTTTTGCTGATTTATATACATGGAAGCCTAGATCTATCTGCTCCTCCCCAGCTCCTAGTTTCTCATGATAACTGAATGTCTTTCTTGAAATCTATTCTGTGGGTTTTTGAAAATCATGTTTTCTGCAGTGACTGGTAAAGACAACATCTAGGAATCTAGCTTCAAGTTATTACTAAATTTGACAGGATGAGTGAATGAGGCTGATACAACATTCAAATCGTTGAATTGCAACCTGGATTAATGTCAATTCCTCTTCTCACTCCATTGTATTCAGGAAAGCCTTGCAACCAATTGTCATGGAAATGTAATTAGTATGGTTTTAAAACTTTTGAAAATCTACATGAACATATTCTTCCCGAAAGAATAATGGAGTAGTCTTGATCTCTACAAGATCATTATTCTGACATTATTTCATTTTTTTTATCACTTTCAAATTGAAAAGAATGACATATGTAGAATGCTACAAGCTCTCAGCATAGACTAGATTCCGACATAACACTCAATCAGAATCAGAAGCATAATCATGACTGCCAAAGTGTACAGTTATGATAATAAATAATATTTTTAGAGTTTAATATTTTCACAGTACAAGAATGGTAATAGCATCTGACCAATTGCACACAATACTAACTTATAGGCTTTAATGATTAAATCCACAGCGTATTGACAATAAAAATTATCAAAGTTAAGCAATTCAATGTGTAAAAGTTAAAGTAAACTGAAACACCGACTTCACATGGATATTACTATATCAATCTAAATCTATGTGCAATTTTTGAATAATGATACTCATACAAATGAAAATATTATAGGTTCAATTCAAAATGATATCACATTCTTGCTAACACTGAGCCATTCTACCTAAAATTGTTATGTGCTGTGCACTGTTTTTTTTCCAGAGATACTGCATGTCCGAGATTTCTCAATGGCACATTTGAGAACTGATATACAATGTGGTGCATAGTTCAGACTCAGCACGTGGTTTCTTTTAGTTAGCAGTTCTTGGTCGGAAATGCAGGAGTGCTAAAATGGGCCACTGTGGTCCTCAGCTGGGGACTTGAGAGTCAAGCAGATTTCAGTCTTTAGTTTACTAGCTAGTGACATCAGCTCAGAAAAAAAAGCAATATGTGAAAGGTCCAGGTTCCAGTATGATACCTTCCACACTTCATTACTTCTTGAACATTACAAGTAAAGAAATATCACTTTGATCATACAAAATGAGTCTGCCTGCACCTAGGGAATTGTAACATACCATAGCATGGTTCACCATCCTTAAGAAAGGAAAAGAAAAGATGTAGAAAACAAAATTCCAAAAAGAAATTCCAATGCAACTTGCATCAGATGGAGGCAGCATATTGCTTTTGAATGATAATACACAGTGCCTACTTTTGGCACCAGTGAAATCTGTTATACATCAGCGTTTAAATGCTTATTGCACACCATAACTGTTCTGTCTCTGGAGTGTCAGAAACTGCATTACTTTGAATTACAAAAATCAAAAGTTTATGCAAGCCATTTCCCCCATGAGGGTTCTGCATTTTTTATGTTATAATCTCTCTATTATCCCTCACAAGTCTTATAACCATTAAGTTATTGAAATTTCTCAACAGATGTCATTTGAAGATGAATGTTAGCACTCTGCTGTATGCTTAGAATGGAATTCTTCTGTAACTACTTTGATTTAAACTGTCATAAAGAGAATATTCAGCTGTATAGAGACAGAAAAGCCAGTGACAGCAGCTCTGTTTGTTAACCCTTACATAACTAACATTCTTACATTTGACAACTTTTTGATACTTTATCATGTTGTCAAAAAGTCAGACAGCAGAATTGTGTTCTTGAACACTTATTTAAACAGCAAAAGAATGTAAATTTAGTTTTTCAGGCAATATTAAGATTTCATCCAAAGGATTGAGAGGAGTTATACTGAGAGAGTTGCAGACATAAAGGAGTACAAGTTGAATTGTTTTACCTCTTACAGAATCCTTACAGCAGTGAGTTTTCACATCTAATGGGATGCAAGGTCAATTCCCCTGGGCTATTTACGAGACCTTTGAATCTTCAAAATGCGATTTCTTTTCCTAAGAAGTGCCCAAAGCTGATTATAACCAAGATCCATAAATTTTTTGGATGACGTTGAGTAACTTTCATAAACTCAATTCCTAATGGAACACAGCTTCTATCATAGTTTATTATAGTAAGAGAGGATGGTTTTGTCAGAGTTCGTTGATAAGAAGACTAATTTCTCTAGATACTACAGGTCTGTCATCTGGGAGGCAAAACTTAAGCCAGTGGGTAATAAAGTAAAATTCGGTGTTTATATCTTCCATTGAAACTCATAAGCCTTTAACCTTTCTTTTCCAATTTACATGTGGAAAGGTGATGTGTAATTTTTTTGAAGTCTATATTTTTCCAGCTTCATTTTTTTTAACACACTACTCGTATTTGCATTCCAGAAGTAGTTTATAAACTTGCTTAATAGAGATGGAAACCTTTAATCTTCATTTACATCAGAATCCACAGAATAATTAATGTAACTAATTAATGTGTTGCACCAATGAAACTAGAAATGGCTGACAACTTAACACTGATTCATGCATTTTATTGACACTTCACTGTGTTAATTTTGGCATTATTGACAGGTTTACCAATTTAATCCCAGATGGCCACATTAAAAAAGAATACCTCTGTTGCTGCAGAAAATGCAATTGTTCACTGACAGTTGCACTTTAATAATGTCAATTGTGTGAATTTTGATTGTTTTTCCAATGTGTTATATAAGGTAAAGCATTATGAAATATCCTAGAGCAATTCAGAGCCTGTAACCTTCATATATTTCTATACCGTGTTGTTCATATTGTTTTGTAGATCTTTTTTCCCTTATTGGCTAAACAAAGGGTCAAAGCTAACACAAAAGATAGCCTACAGACAGGTGATATACTCCAGACAAGGATTAATTAACACCATTGTTTGCACCACCATATCCATCTTTGTAACATCTGCAGCTGCAAAGCTCACACATACTGACCTATTTCATCATTC
The DNA here is from genome assembly GCF_047496795.1 of Chiloscyllium punctatum. Lineage (NCBI taxonomy): Eukaryota > Metazoa > Chordata > Chondrichthyes > Orectolobiformes > Hemiscylliidae > Chiloscyllium > Chiloscyllium punctatum. The sequence goes on from NC_092746.1 coordinate 11,539,556, forward strand.
TTCTGAGAAAGTTTATGTGGATCTTGTTGCTGCATTATATGCAATGTTTTAACTACCAATTTGTAATGCAGCAAAGATTATATATTAATGATTGTTACTTGTGTTACTGCTGAGGTGAGAGGAGAATACGACAGGATTTTGAATTCACATTGAAATACGTGCATTGAATATTACTTGTCTGACTTTACAACATCTAGAAAGCATTGTATTGACTGAGAAAAATAAATGGGGTAGTCAATTGCAAAAAGCTTACAGGAAATGATTATTTTTTTCAAAGAGAATGACTAACATTATATCTTTAAATATGTTCCCTTTATCTTATTTGCTATTTTATCACTGTCCTCAGAATGTTCTCTGCACACATACCACATTTTATCTGTAAGGAAAGAAATAAATAATGTTGGAAGCAGCATGACACTGAGTAGTGTAGTGGCTCAGTGGTTAGTGCGACTGCCTGATTGAGTCAGGGCCCCAAGTTAATTTCCAGACTTGGGTGACTGTGTGGAATTTGTTAGTGGCTAACAATAGGTAATGGGCAATGGCAAACTATGTGATAACAAGACCGGGTGTGTGGGTTTGGGGGCTAGGGCATGGGAGAGTTCAGGCCCTCAAGTTATTGAACTCGATATTGAGTCCTGAGGGCTACAGGGTCCCCAAGAAAAAATGAGGTGTTCTTCTTCCAGCTTATGCTGAGCTTTGCTGGAGCGCTGCAGCAAGCCTGAGACAGAGATGTTGGCCAGGGAATAGGGTACTCTGTTAAAGTGGCAGGCAACTGGAAGGCTTGTAAGATCTTTGAGTTTTCATCACAGGACTGGAAAATGAATATGTATGCTAGTAACTGCATCTAAAATACTTTTTTTACATGATATAGTTTATCCCATGGTTACAACATCTAAACAGACCCTTCGGCCCAATAAGTCCACACTGACCCTCCGAAGAGCAACCCACCCAGACCCATTCCCCTACACCTAACACTAACGCCAATTTAGCACGGCCAATTCACCTAACCTGCACACTTTTTGGGCTGTGGGAGGAAACCGGAGCACCCAGAGAACCCACACAGACACGAGGAGAATGTGCAAACTCCACACAGACAGTTGTCTGAGGCAGGAATTGAACCCAGGTCTCCGGTGCTGTGAGGCAGCAGTGCTAACCACTGTGCCACCGTGCCACCCATAAATATTCTATTTAGGTGGATATATGAAGTTTGTCTCACACCTTTATCCTCCCAATTATGATGACCCCACTGCTGATATTCCACTTGCATTTCAAACAAATAGATCATCAAGAAATTCATATGTTTGACCAACCTTTTATAATACAAGTAGTTCTCAGTCCTGATGCTGGATATGAGAAGCTGCAACTGGAAGTTAGTAACCCTTGGTACTTACCTATGTAAGATGTCCTGAAATAATGACAGCATGGCTAATATAACTAGGATAAAGGTTAAGCAATGTTTTGATACTTGAAACCTAGGTAATTAAATAAGGCATAATAAAATTGCCAAGGCAGGTTATGTGTTGCAGCTTGTTCAGGCTGATGAACACCAGTGTAATCCGAGGCAACCACATCTGCAGTAAGTGTCCACAGATTGAGTAACTTTGGCATCATGTTGAGGAGCTGCAGTCTGAGCTTTGGACATTGGAATGCATCAGAGAGGTGAGAAGGATGGGGCGGGTGTTGGGGTGGGGGAGTAGGGAAGGGAGGTGGAAGTGGTATGGGTTGCAGTGGATGAAGAGTGAGGAGAGTTAGTATGCGAGGACAAGTTAAAGAGAAAGGACAAGATATTAACACAGGCGAGGATATGGCTAATGGTATCCAACTTGTGTCAAGTAGGAGCAGAATGTACAAATCTAACAGTGCATCAGCAAAAGTAGGGAAAAATGTCTTTACACTTACAGAAAGGGAGAAAGGCATGAGTGAAGAGGGAACTTGAAATTCAAAGATAAAACTTGAGGCAATAGAATAGCATAACAATGTAGACAAAGGCAAACTGAGCTTAACAGGAAGAGACACCAGTTTGAGTCATAATAGTGTACCAAAGAGGAAAAGCCAAGCAGGGAGTATCAATAAAACACGCAATGGTAGTTGCCTTATCTGAATATATGGCACATTTATAATAAGGTAGATTAACTACTGGCACAAAAAAATACCATAACAGACATATAATTACAAGATGACCAAAGGTGGGAAATAAATATTGTTGGGGATACAACATTTCAAAGAAACAGGCAGAATGGAAAAGCAAGAAGATTAGCCTGACAATAAATAAAGACATAAGAGTGTTGATGAGAAAAAGATCGTAACTCTGAAAATCAGGAAGTAGAATCAGTATGGGTGGAAATTAGGAATAGCAAAAGCTATAAAATGCTAGTGAAAGTAGTTTACAGTTAGTTATAACAGTATATTACTAGAACAGATGTTGGACAGAGCATTAAACAAGAAAACAAATGAGTTTGTTACAAAGGCAATTTAACAGTTGAGAGCTATTTTAATCTTCCTATAGACTGGATCAATGAAATTGGCAAAGGCAATGTGGAAGATAAGCTTGAAAAATGTTTGATCATAGTTCTTTATGATTTGAACTAACTAGAAATTAAGCTATTTCAAATTCAGTATTGTGCAATAAGACTGCATTAACTATAGCAACATCGTAACAAAAATCATTTGGAAAATACTGAACATAATATGATTGAATTCAACATTATGTTGGAAATGACATACTCCAGTCACAAACAGAAGTCTTAAAATTAAACAAAGTCAATTACAAGGTCTGAGGGAAGAGATGGCCCGTGTTGATTAGGTTAATAGGCTTAAATGTATGGCAGTAACAAACAGTGAGAAGCATTTAAGAATCAATTCAAAATGTTCAACAAAAATAAATTCCATTCAAAAACAAAAGTTTAAAGGGAAAGATCCATCCATAGGTTACAAAGTAGGTTGAAGATACTATTACCAAAACATTTATTAAAATGGAAAAGAAAGAGTTTGGGCGTGAACAATCGTGAAATATAAAACCAAATTGTTTGAACTTCTACAAACATATAAAAAGTAAGAGAATTGCTAAATTAAACATTGGTCCCTTAGAAGTAGACAGTGGAGAAATTATTGTGAGGAATGAGGAAATGGCATAAACACTGAACAAATATTATGTGTCTGTCTTCTTAGGAGAACATGCAAGTTACATACCAAAACCAAAGCATAACTTTGGGGCTAATGAGTGTGATGAGGTAAAGATAATTAACATTTTAAGGGAAAAATCACTGGAGACTCTCAAGGGACTAAAATTTGAAAACTCTCCAGGATCTGGAGGCCTATATTCCAGGATTCTAAAAGAGATAATGACTACGATTTTCCAAAATTCGCTAGGTTCTGGAATGGTCCCATCAGGTTTGAAGTTAACAGATGTACTTCAGCTATTTAAGATAGAGAGAGAAAGAGAAAGAAGAAATAACACACTAATTAGCCTGACATACCAAGTTCTGGAATCTATTATTATGGAAGATTTAACAAAGCATTTAGGAAAGTATTGTATGATTAGAGCAAGTCAACATAGTTTTTGAAAGGGAAATCCTGTTTAACAGTTCTGTTAAATATGTTTGAAGCAAACTTTCTTTTAACTGTCACCTTATAACTGGCACTCTTCATAAACTGGCGTGTTTCTGTATTATCATGATTCCTGCGATGTCCGAGTAGTCAGTTCAGGGTGAGAGTGAGAAGGTTCTTTGGTAGTGAGTTTTATTTAATGTGAAGTTGCATTATTATTTAATTGAGTTATGCTGTAAATAAAGTATAACAGAGTATAAAGTATATATCATTTCTATTACTTAACGTGTGTTTTTACATTTATTATGTCGTCTTCTTGATCCTGATCCCATAGTTGCCAGTTACTTAAACATTTGATGTAACAGGTTAGATAAGGGGGTCGCATTAGATGTAGTATACTTGGATTTTCAAAACACGTATAATCAGATGACACAAGAAAGGTTAATGCATAAGGTAAGGCTTCGTGGAGGTGAGGCTAATGTATTAGAATGGATATGAGATTGGCCAATAGGCAAAACGGACTAGGAGAAAGTGAGGAATGTCGATGCTGCAGATCAGAGTCGTGAGTGTGATGTTGGAAAAATACAGCAGGTCAGGCAGCATTCGAGGAGCAGGAGAATCGATGTTTCGGGCATAAGCCCTTCATCAAACCAAAATGTTGACTCTCCTGACCAGCTGTGCTTTTCCAGCATGATACTTTGACAATAGACAAAACATTAAGAGAAAGGATAGCTGGGGTATTGCCAAGTGGCATGATACAAGATTCAGTGTTAGGGCTTTAGCTATTTCCAATCTATACTAAAGACATAATCAAAGAGACAGAAACTGTTATATCTCAGTTTGCTGATGATGCAAATCTACATCAGAATGCCAGATATGGGGAGGACTAACAGAGTTTGCAGCGAGATATGTCAAGTTAATAGAGTATAATGTGGAGAAATGTGACTTGCAGAGGAGATTTACAAAAATGTTGCAGCCATGAAGCAAGATTAGATATGCTGGTGGTGTTTTTTTTAACAGGAGAGGCTTGGAGTGAATTAGTGGAGGTGTACAAAATAATAAGTAAATTAATAAGTGTGTGGATAAAAGGTGTACTAATTAGTGCGTTATTCACTTTGGTTAGGTGAGAATTAAAAAAGGAAAATAATTTTAATAGGTATGAAAATTGTAAAAGTTTTCAGAGGGGTTTGGGTGTATTCTTACAAGGATAAAGATAGTTTGCAGATAAAATAAGCCAATTAGGAAAGCAAATGGTCTTTTTTTGCAAGGGGCTTAGAGTACAAGAATAAAGTCAACTTGCTATAATTATACAACTATAACTGGAATACTGTAGTTTTGGTGTCCAAGTATAAGAAAGTATATATCACCTTTGAATTCAGTACAGCAAGTGTTCACATGATCAATGCCTGGAATGAAATGTTTATCCTAAGATGTGTCAATAAATAAGGTGGATCTATATTCTCCGGAGTTTAATAATAGATTTCTTACAGTGCAGAAAGTCTGCATTGACCTTCTGAAGAACATCCCACTCAGACACCCACCCTATCCCCATAACCTCACATTTACCACAGCTAATCCACTTTACCTATGCATCCCTGGACAGCGAGGCAATTTGCTTTGGCTCATTCATCTAACCTACACATCTTTGGACTGGAGAAAACCCACACGGTCATGGGGAGAACATGCAACCTCCGCACAGTCAGGCCCTGAAGGTCTGGAATTGAACCCAGGTCCTGAGCACTGTAAAGCAGCTGTACTAACCACTGTGCCACTCATTTAGAAGAATGAGAGGTGATTTCACTGAAACATTAAATATTGCAAAAGTGTTTTGACAGGAAAAATAGACTTTTATCCCTCATAGTTGGAAAACATAGAACAAGGAGTCACAGTTTCACGTTAAGAATTTGAGCCTTTATGAGATGAGGAGAAAGTCTTCACTCAAATGCTGTCAATTAATATATTCAAGGTGAAGATCAATGCTTTTGCTTTTACAGTGAATTAAAGGGGTGAAAGTAGAATTAAAGTTCCATATTAGCTATGAGTAAATGCAATTGTGGAGTGGGCCACATATTTTATTCCTGCTTTTATTTCTTACTTTCTTATGCTTTAATTGTTACGGCAGAGAAGGGGACCATTCAGTCCATCACATATGATCAGGCTGTCTGCAAAGGAATCAAGGAATATCAAAGTTGGGAGTTTGTCTGGTCTATTGTTCTTCCTTTTTCTTATGTTCTTATATTTACTTGTCCTATTTCCTTCTCATTTTCCTGTAGCATTAGAAATGCTTTCACTTAAGTTTCTTATCCAGTTTCCTTCTGAAAGCCACGATTGAGTCTGCCTCCATCACATTCTCAGGCAATACATTCCAGATCCAAACCATATGTTGAAAATTATATAAAACTGTCAAGTCATTATTGGTTCTTTTGCCAATCGTATTAACCCTTCTGGTTGTCAACTCTGCCTCGAAAGGGAATACTTTTCCCTTATTTGCTCTGTCCTGAGTTTTGAGGCTTCAGTCAAATCACTTCTCAACTTTCAGCTTGGTAAGGCAATCAACTCCAGTTTCTCCAATCTATCCAATAACTATACTCCTTCCTCCCTTGAACCGCTATCATAAGTCTTTCTTGGGCACCTTCTGAAGTCTCATGCTCAGATCTGGAATAAATATTCCAGTTGATGCTGAACATAAACAATCCCATGATAGTTAAAAAAAAATGAAAACAGCAACAATTCTTCAGACAGTTAACATATCTGACAGTTAACATAAATTATGTTGCTTAATTTGACATTTAGTTCATTAATAATTATGCAGCCTCAATGTGTCTTTCAGGCCAGCCTGGAGCAGAGAGAAACGTGATAGAAGATGTCTAATTGGACGGGAGAGTAAACTTCAGATTCCCAATGGTACCATGAAAGCATAGAACCCAAGAAAAGTTACAGAACAGACAGAGGCCATTCATCCCATCTGCTTTGCTCTGGCTGAGTTAACGAGCTGCCCATTATAAACCCACTTTCCAGAATTATAAGTTACAGTATTTCAAGTGCAAACTCAAGTTTCTTATAAATTAACTGAGGGTTTCTGCGTCTACCACCAAACTGAACAACAAATTCCATCCTCAGGGTAAAAATGATTTATTTCATGACCCTTTAATCCTTCTACCAATCATCTTAAAGCTGTGCCCCTTGGTAATTGACCTCCCCATGAAGGGAAGCAGGTCTTCCTTGTCCACTTTATTCAAGCAGTTTATTATATTGGACACCTTAATCAATTCACTCCTCAGCCTCTCATGGTCTAAATAAACACTGCCAGCATATCTAATCTTACTTCATGGTTGCAAATTTCAATAAGCTGGCACCATTTTTGTGAATCTCCATTGTACTCTGTTTGGAGCATTAATGTTCTTCCTATAAGGTAGTGACAAAACTTATAAAACTCTTATATAATTCCTGCATTAGCTCACTACTTTTGTATTCAATCTCACCCAATGAATGAAAGCATCCTAAATACCAGCTTTACCACATTATCTACCTGCCCTTTCACCTTCAAGGTATGCACTCCAAAATCTCTCACTTTACCTATATCTCTCAATGCCCTCCAATTTATTGTGTATTACTTCTCTTCATTTGTCCTTTCCCAATGTATAACATTTGAATTCCATTTGCCGCTTCTCTACCTACTCAAACAACAATTGATATTATCCTGCAGTTAACAGCCTTTCCCTTCACAATTGACAATCCAGCCAATTTTTGTGTCCTCTGCAAATTTCCCGTTCGTACCTTCCATGTATAAGTCCCTATCATAAACGCAACAAACAGCAAGGGATACATCGTGTAAACCTTCACCATACAACAACAGCCTGGCAATGCCCATTCTGAATCATGGTCTGTTAATTAACGAAGGACATAAGGAGATACTGGCTCATGGCCGGATCACTGCCCAGAGCAGGCAGAAGTAGTGTAATGAAAGCTTCAATGATGCAACTAGACATTAGGCAATTGGTGGTTTCAGGCAGAGAATGGTACAAATAGGCATTTCGCTGCTCGTTGGATGCTGCCTGAACTGCTGTGCTCTTCCAGCACCACTAATCCAGTATTTGATTTTCAGCATCTGCAGTCATTGTTTTTACCAAATAGGCATTAAGCCTGTTAACTGGTACATTAGCTTTTCTCAGATGACATAGAAGGCCATCCTGTTGTGATCCTGGAGTAAGTGGGCTCTGGTCTGCCGAGGCTCTTCCTGCATTGGTGCAGATGAACCCTGCTCATCTGACTTGACGCAGACAATGCAGTCACTTGTGGAATGCCAGAGGACACTTGAGAGTGTACTGACCTGACAATTGCTGGGCATCTGGCTGTTGCACCTGCACCCTGTGCATGTGCCTGAAGAGAAGTTAAGCTGCCTCACTCCCTCACTTTTCAAGCTGTTGAATGAGTGCATGCATAGACCAAATAATGACATGGAGATCCCAGATATATCTGGCAGCTATTGATTATTCTGCTGGATTTGGCTCCCATGGTGGTTTCCACCCAATCCATGAAGGCAGTTATGCAGTCACATGCCGGAGCCAAGATTAGATTTTGGGCAGACTCCTCTGCAGTTCTCAGAGATTACATAGTCTCTAGCACCTCTACCTGATGATCGTTTTGTTGTCTCTGCAATGCCATCATGTCAGTAATAGCTGACTCTGAAGGCATGGGACTCAACAGAGCCACTCAGCAGATCACTGCGTGCCAGACCCTTCTGCCTTAACTTCTTCCATCAGTGGTGGGTTTGTGTCAGTGCTGCTGTCAGTCAATTGTGACCCTGAACCTCCTCTAGATAACCCAAACTCTTCCTCTTCAGAGATACTGGTGGAGGGGAGTCAGGGGGATTTCTCCACTTATGCCTAGCTCTGGATGCTGCATAAAAGAATATAAATATTAATTAGCTTCATGAGCTGTTACCTTCACACAAGATGTATATAATTCATTGCTGCTTCATGTACAGTTGGGATTAGCAGACTGGATGCAATTTTACAAGGAAGTTAACCAAGTCCAATCTGCCCTACGACAGTGTCCAAACCACCCTACTGTCATGCCAGAGGGGTCACCTTTTGCATCAGAAGGGGTTAGATTTCTGATGTCAGGCATTCCTTTAGCTGCCTGTTCTTCTTCTGCAGCCAGCATGGAGAGGTGTGGACTGACTACCCTCCATGCATTTGTTGTGAGAGAATGTGATGGCAGAACCCCTAGGGCTGTCAATCCCAGTGTGTCCCTTACTGGTAAGAAAAATATCCTTTGGCATTTGAATAGTTAAAGCTGCTGAATAAATGCTGCTTTTTTTTAATCAAAAAGTTGGATTAATGTGCTATAAAAAAAACTCAAGCAATATGTCATCTCTGTTATTAAGATATATTGGATATATTGTTAAACCCTAAAGCACCTTTTCTGTTCTGTCCTTGTCTGTCCATCGCTTTGTTGAAAATCTACTGCATGCTTTACTTCTTTTCATTCTGATGAAAGGTCACAGACCCAGTGGTGCATGACCTGCTGAATCTTCTGCAGCATTTCTGTTTTTTACTGCGTACTCTGATCCTGTGCAAGACTTGCTAACAATGTCGTGAGTACAGTGGAACGCTCAGAGTTATATTTAACTCATACACAATCAGTTAACTTGATGCACATGATGGTGATGTCTTCCTGAGTGAACACCCCTCTGCAATTGCAACCTGACAAAGCTTCTTGCCCCTATGAACATGACTTTGTATTTTGTGGACAATGACAAAGGCCTTTCAGAATGCAGCATATTGTTCGTCCTCTCGTACCACTAAAGGCAAGTTCTCCTGTGCCTCCCATGACTACTATCCACAGTTGTTCCTCTGTCCAGATGGGCTTAGTCAGACAGGGTGAACCTGTGCTACCATTCCTAGGTAAGTACACATTCCTTCTTTCCTGAATGATCTAGAGGTAACCTCCAGTGAGACATTACTTAACGCTGCAAGACTTTCTTGTTGATCTGAAACATCTCCAGGCTTCGGCGGGCAAACCGATACTATAGAGAATGAAGATCTCCCCAAGCTGTCCTCTAAACACGTCACAGGGCCTTCAACCCAGAAGGTCTCAGCCATGCCATATGATTCACCATACTCCACAGATTTACATACACAATAGACTGAAAAGCATGTGATCAAACTAGACAACTGGAGCCACCACCCAAGAGAAATTAATTCCTGTCAACCGCCTGAAGCCAGGCCAGGAATACATTACAGAAAGATCCTACCTGTACACTATCAGTTTATTCCATACTGTACACACTCATTGGCTGTGGGAAATTTGCAATCATCTAGGATGTTTTAAAGTTCAGTTCCTAAGAGGCCTGTGATGCAGTAGTAGTATCCCTACCTCTGGGACAGACACCAAGATTTAAGTCCTACTTGCCACAGGTATATATCATAACATGTCTGAACAGGTTGCCTGAGTACTTAATTCCCTTTTACCTCTTAGTCTATATGGAGGTTTGACCAGTGGAATGGTCAGCATCATTTTGCTGGTAGAATCTGCCTGGTAACAACCAAGGAAGTAATATTCAAGCAAAAATAAAGTTTTACAGCGGATACATAGCATTAAGTCTTTAATATGAAAGTTAACAATGGAAAATAAAGTATTGCTGCTGTAGGATGTCATGTTATTTCCGTTTCTGTGATACCAAGGGAGGTATATCACCTCCCTCTCTATTTCTAACTACATTATGTTGTAAGCTGCTTACTATCAGTGTCACATCACATAATGGCAGGGTTATCAATCCGGGGAAGTGCTTTTCCATGACATTAAGATATGTTGCCCATCACTCACCATTTGAATTACAAGTTGATGACTCAAAGTTCTAGCTCTAGAAAGACCAATTTTCCCACACAAAATGTTAAACTTGAGACAAGGTTATCAGGATTACTTTTCAACACAATCTGCACCAAGCAGCTCAATATCTTTATTTGTGTATTGAAATACAATCCAGAAGCATCAGAGGATTTTGTTTTACTGTTACAGCATCTATTTTGTAATAAAGAAAGAAAATGAGATTTAGTTTTGCAAAATCTATTGAAATGATAAACACATCTGATGACACTAATAAGGCCACATATTCAATGGGTTGACCTATTGGAATAAGTTTAACTATAGCATTTCGAAGTCAAAATACTAATTGCTTTCTATGGGCAGATAAATAGCAGAAGTGCAGCAAAAAAATTGTGGGGCAGAACAAATCACATGCTTGGAAGGAGAGAGCATAGTTGAGGTATTAATACTATCTGTCTTTGCCAAATAAGAAAATATTATCAAAGCCGTGGTGAAAAATGAGGTAAGTAAAATACTGGATGGGCTAAAAATTGATAATGAGGAGGCATTGGTTAGATTGACTATTAATTAAATTATTTAATGATTATTAAAGTTGACCTGACAATCAGAATTGAGGGCAGTGTTTGAGATTATTGAGAGGAGTAAGGATGGAAATGGCAGAGGTACTGCCATAATTTTCCACCCTTCTGTAGACACAGCAGTAGTGCCAGAAGACTAGAGAACTGTGAATGTTAGCCCTTGTTTAAACAAAATCTTCAATGTTGAAAATCTTCTCGTAACAGTAATCTGCTGTCAATCATAACTTATCTGGAGACAGGAAGTGAGGTAATATTCCTACAATTCGGTGCTCAGAATGCAACAGCAAGATGTCCCTGTCAGCATCCCAGTCATCTTGTATCTTTTAATCTTATCTGCTAATAATGAATGCATTTTATTATTTTGCCAACTTTGTCACATGCTTGGCACTTCTACAATCAATATAACAGATTCGAAGGCCATTGGTTTTCTTGACATATTAGTGATTTTGACTTGTGCACTACACAAAATTTTAAAATAAATTTCAGATATATTTGCAAAATACACTTGCCTATGCAAGAATTCTCTCACCAATTTCATTGCATAATTTGTTATTACTATATCACACACTCATTAACATTTTAATTGGAGTTGTGCACACCTTTGTACATAGAGAGTGCCTACTGACACCAATCCTCAAATGATAAATTTTGACTGCATATTATTTAAACATATAAAAACCTTCATTGTTAAACATGCCTCTACACACAGTATAAAGCTTAATTTAAAAAAAATTCAGTTAACAGGCTTGTTTCTCTTCATCCTTTTCTTTTTACTTTTTTCCCATGATTAAAGCTTGTTAGCTTTTTTTTATCATGCTGCATTTCAATTTGTCACAGTGTTGCTGCTCCTATTACATATACTCTGGATGTTCATTCTGTATATATCACTCTAACAGTTTGGGTTGTTCGCCATTTTCCTGGATATACTCGCAATTTTCATTTTTAATTCATTAGTTTCCTGAATTATGGAGCAAACTGTTTTCATTTATTGCAAGAAGATATAGCTAAAAGTTATGTAGCTGAATTTGACCAGTCCACAACTAAAGTGACGTATTTTATTACCCTCAGCTGAATTTTGTGAAATTCTGACCATTACTTAGCACAACTTCTTTGTTGAAAAGTGAATTCCAGAATAAAAAGCGTTTCTTGATCTGTCATTATAATTACATTGTGGTACTCAAGTGTCACAGGATAAAAAACATTAAATTGCACTTTACAAAATTCAACTCGAACTGCAGTGGTATGAGCATCATTAGGAGGTGAAAGAAATAAATTGACAATATTATTAATTTTAAAACTCCTCTCAATGCTGATGACATATATCATAGACTCGAAGACATTTACAGCATAGAAAGCCATTCGGTCCATCCTGTCTGTACCAGTCAACAAAGATCTAACAACATTAATGCCATTTTCTGGCACTTGGTCCATAACGCTGGAGATTACGACAATACAAATGAATATCTAAATATTTATTAAACATTATGAGAGTTTCTGCCTCAAACACCCTTTCAGATAGTGAGTTCCAGAATTCCACTGGCCTCTGGGTGAAAAGATGTCTCCTCAGCTCTCCTCTTAACCTTTTATGTCTTACCTTAAATCAATTGTCCCAATCATTGACCCCTCTACTCTTGGAAAAAGTGCCTTCCCATACACCCAATCTATGTCTTTCATAATCTTTTACACTTCTAGCAGGACTCCCTCAGCCTTTCTTGTTCCAAGGAAAACAACAGCATTCTATCCAATCTTGCTTCACTGCTCAGACTCTCCAGCCCTTGCAGCATCCCAGTAAATCTCCTCTGCACCTTTTCTAGTGAAATCACATTCTTCCAAGAATGTAGTGATTGGAACCTCTGCTATACTCTTGTTGTGGCTTAACCAGCGTTTTAATACAATTCCAGTATAACCTCCCTGCTCTTGTATTCTATGTTTTGTTTAATAAAAGGAAACATCCCATATGCCTTCTCAACTAATTTAGGTACCTGTCTCACTACCTAAAGGAATCTATGTATATACATATACCAAGGTCTCTTTAATCTTCTGTCATTCCCAGGGTCCTAACAGTTGAAGTGTAATCCCTGGCCCCATTAACCCTCCCCAAGTGCATTACCTCACTTTCCAGTTGAATTCCATTTGTCAATGCTGGAGTAGTGGTGCTGGAAGAGCACAGCAGTTCAGGCAGCATCCAACAAGCAGCGAAATCGACGTTTCGGGCAAAAGCCCTTCATTCTGCCCAGCTCAACAGCTTAAAGTTGTTCTCCTCACCACCCTACCAATTTCTGTGTCCCCTGCTCACTTTTTAAATATTTAATTCTTACTCAAATATTCATAATGTGTTGCTAATGTGTAAGTATCTGCACTAATCACAAAAATTGAATATTATTAAAAAATGACATCGGGGTGAATCTTTTTTTTTTGGTGAAGTGCAAGTCATGTTAGTTTGTGTGAAGGATTTCCATCTGTTAGGTTGAATGGGTTTTCTCGCCATATCTTACCAAACCGCTGCATTAATTATCTACCATGCATCTATGGTACTTGTTACATCAGATTTCAATCCTGATGGTGTGCAGTTGCCCCCCACAGTTCATGACATTTGCCTAGAACATGACAGACAGGGTAAAATTAGTATCCCACTTTACAATCAGAATCCTGGAGGTGTGCTGGATATGATGGTGTAAACAAGGGAACCAGCAGTGAGACTATGGCATTACCAATCTCGTCCTAGGTTGCCAACTGGGTTGAATTAGTCTCAGCCATCCAGAGGAATGCCTAGCTCTTGTGGGAGATTTATGTCTGTACCAGATGGCATGATAAGACAGCAGCAAATGACCCAGATATCTCTGGCTGAAGGGGTAAACAGTCAAGACAAGGCAATGCAAGGTAGGAATGCTGTGAGTATCCACATTGACATAGATTATTTGAGTGCTGCGTGAGCAAAAAACAGAGATTGGAGATGCAGCCTGGTCCAGTTCATGGGATGAGTGAGTATCCCTGAGTGTACAGAATCCTTGCTGCAGCATTGCATGATGTTAAAAATAACACAGCACCGGGTTATAGTCCAACAGGTTTATTTGGAAGCACTAGCTTTTGGAGAGCTGTTCCTTCATCTGGTGGCTCTTGATGAAGGAGCAGTGCTCCAAAAGCTAGTTCTTCCAAATAAACCCATTGGACTATAACCTGGTGTTGTGTGATTTTTAACTTTGTCCATTCCAGTCCAACATCGGCATCTCCAAATCAGCATTACATAATAGTTACCAGTTAAGCCTGAATTACCTAAGCATCCTGTAAGTCGATTGAAGTTGTGCCATGAGGGTTCATAGAGCCTGGCACATAGTGAATGCCAACGTCTGGGGACATGGGCCCATGTGGCTCGTGTCCATGAAGCATGCCCTAGGATGTTAGTGCCCAGTTTCTAAAATGGAGTTTGCTCGATGCAAGCAACAAACTGATTTTGTCAGGTATCCACTCAGGTCTCCATATTAGGTTTTCCTAATGGTTAGTTTGTTGGGTCAGTTTGGTAAAGGGGCAGAAGTTTAATTTTTACAAGGTGAGTTTGGCCATCAATAAGGAGCTTAACAAGCATTAATCCTTATTAATTGGCATCTCAGAATGCCACTCGTGATAAGTGAAAAAGGTGAAATGAGATAATCTCGTCATCAGATTGGCCTCACTGCTATTCCCTCTTGATTTTGCCACAAATTGTGCCAGAGCCCAGACTGCTCACACTCCTAAAAGATTCTGCTCCATCTTTTATCAAAGCTTTTTGTTTTGCATGTATCACAATAATTGGCAATGAATAGGGAAAATGATATTTATACTGTCTGAATGTGGCACCAACAACATTGAAGAAGCTGCACACCATTCAGCACAAATTGTTTGGCAGCACATCCACAAGCATCCACTCCTTTCACTATTCACACTCAGAAGCAGCATATATCCCTCTAAACCTTTCCTTTTCAGATACCCATCCAGATGCCTTTTAAATGTTGCAATTATTCTAGCCTCCACCACTTCCTCTGGTAGTTCATTCTATACACGCACCACACTCTTTGTGAAAAAGTCGCCCCTTAGGTCCCTTTTATATCTTTCCCCTCTCACCCTAAACCTATGCCCTCTAGTTCTGAGCTCCCCGACCCCAAGCTAAAGACCTTGTCTGTTCATTATATCCATGCCCCTCATGATTTTATAAACCTCTATAAGGTCACCCCTCAGCCTTTGACGCTCCAGGGAAAACAGCCCCAGCCTATTCAGCCTCTCCTTATAGCTCAAACCCTCCAACTGTTGAACCATCCTTGTAGATCCTTTCTGAACCCTTTGAAATTTCACAACACCCTTCCGATAGGAAGGAGACCAGAATTACACACAATATTCCAAAAGTGGCCTAACCAATGTCTTGCACCGCCACAACATGACTTCACAGCCTCTATACTCAATGCTCTGACCAATGAGGGAAAGAATACCAAATGCCTTCTTCACTATCCTATTTACCTGCAACTCCAATTTCTACAATCTACATGATGCACTGGAATTCACCAAGGTACCTTAGAAATTGCTTTGTACCACTGAACAGTGCTATCTAGAAGAACAACAGCAACTGACATGATATCACAAATCTGCAAATTCACTTCAAAACTACTCATCATCCTAGCTTGAGGAGATATCGCCATTCTTTCACCATCACTGGGTTAACATTGTGAAGCTTCCTTCCTGCTGGCGCTGTGAGAGCACCTACAGCAGATAGATGACAGTTGTTCAAGATGGCAGCTCATTATCACCTTCTCAAAGGTAATCAAGGATGGACAACAAATGCTGGCCCAAAGAGTCTCTTTCCTTTCTCTCTGACACACACACACACACACACACACACACACACATTGATTGAATGATAAAAACTCCCAATTGGTGACCACAACAGTCAAGTAAATTTACAAAGTTCTCAAAGTACCCACCAAGAATAAATTTTCTTCAATGTACATGAGAGTTGTCTTCTCTTAGGCAATGTTTGTACACCACTTATTACGCCATTCCTCATCTTCTAAACTGAATAAAACCTGAGAGTTCGTTAATTATATTACTGACATTTTCAAATAATTAGTTCAGACATGTTATGCCACACTTGACAGCACATAAGACTTGAACCCAGACCTCCTGGTCCAGTGGTAGAGGCATTACTAATATGTCACAAGAGGCCTCATTAATTATATTACACAACATAACAACTTATTTAAAGCATTTGCAGTATTTCTGCATCATACTTAATTGCCAATTAGGTCAACAGTCAGTAAATGTTGAGAACTTGGATGGCACTGATTTTTTTTCGATATGGGGTCAAGGACATGGGTGTTACTGGAAAAGTCAGCATTTCTTTTCCATTTCTAATATCTCTTGGGAAGGTAGTCATGAGCTGCTTTGCTAAGTTGCTCTCTTTGCGTGACATTGGTGCTGCCATATTACAATTCAATAAGGGAATTCTTGGATTTTGGTTCAGCAACAATGATGATGTATTTCCAAGTCGGTGTGTGACTCAAGAGGACTTGCAGTTGATGGCTTTCCCATCTGCTACTTTTATTCGATTTAGAGTCATAGAGTCATAGAGATGTATAGCACGGAAACAAACCCTTCAGTCCAACTCATCTATGCCAATCAGCTATCTTAACCTAATCTAGTACCATTTGCCAGCACTTGACCTATATCCCTCTGAATCCTTCCTATACATGCACCCATCCAGATGTATTTTAAATGTTGTAATTGTACCAGTCTGCATCACTTCCTCTGGCAGCTCATTCCATACACGCACCACCCTCTGTGTGAAAAAGTTGCCCCTCAGGTCCCTTTTATATCTTTCCCCTCTCACCCTAAACCTATATCCTCTAGTTCTGGACTCCCCCAACCCAGGGAAAAGACCTTGTCTATTTACCCTATTCATGCCCCTCATGATTTTGCAAACCTCTATAAGGTCACCCCTCAGCCTCTGATGCTCCAGGGAAGACAGCCCCAGCCTAGTCAGCCTCTCCCTAGAGCTCAAATCCTCCACGCTGGTAACATGCTTGTAAATCTTTTCTGAACCTTTTCAAGTTTCACAACATCATTCCAATAGGAAGCAGATCTGAATTACCACAATATTCCAAAAGTGGCCTAACCAATGTCCTGTACAGCCGCAACATGACCTCCCAATTCCTAAACTTTCCTGGGGCTTTTGCCCAAAACGTCGATTTTTCCTGCTCCTCAGATGCTGTCTGCCCTGCTGTCCTTTTCCAGCACCACTCAAATCTTGACTCCTAAACTCAATGCGCTGACAAATAAAGGAAAGCTTACCAAGCGCCTTCTTCACTAACCTATCTACCTGTGATTCTACTTTCAAGGAGCAATGAACCTGCACTCCAAGGTCTCTTTGTTCAGCAATGCTCCCCAGGAGCTTAACATTAAATGTGTAAGTCCTGCTCTGATTTGCTTCCCCAAAACGCAGCACCTCACATTTACCTAAATTAAACTCCATCTGCCCCTCCTCAGCCCATTGGCCCATTTGATTGGTAGAGGTGATGGGTTTGAAAGGTGCTGTAGAAGGAGCTTTACTGAGCTGCTTAGTGCATCTTATAAATGGTACAGAATGCAGACACAGTGCAATGATGGAAGATAAATGTCTATGGGTGTGACTGGATGGGGTGCCAATGAAACAGACTGTTTTGTCCTGAAAAGAGCTTCTTCGGTAATGTGAATGTGTACCTATTCAGGTAAATGGTGAGCATTCCATATAATGGTTGCTGATGACTGAAGTTTCTACAACAGTAATGCCATTGAATGTGAAGGGGAGAAAGTTAGATACTCTCTTTCCCTTGGGCATTGCTTTGCTCATGTCTGGTGCAAATATTACTCGAAGCTTTTCGGCAAGTAAAAGAATCTTTGAACAAAAAACAGTGCAGTACAGGAACAGGCTTTTCTGCCCACCCAGATTGTGCCAAAACATAATGCCTTTCTTAACTAAAAAACTTTTGCCTCTATGCATTTTGTGTTCTTCTCTTCCCTGCCCATTCATAAATCTGTCAAGATGCACAACCTCTCCTGGCAATGCATTCAGGCACTTACCATACTCTGTGTAAAACAAAACATCTGCATCTCACATCTCCTTTAAACTTACCCCTTTTTACCTTGAAAGTGTGATGAGCACCCACTAACAGATATGGTACAACTTGTCATCTTTTTCCAAAAATAAGGAAACAATTGTGAATAATACACACTAATCATATATGTTGAACTTTATTCAAAAATTCCATCTTTCACCAAATGAGTCGTTGTGTGTGTGTGTCTGTGTGTGTGTGTGTGTGTATGTGGTAGAGGGTTGGGTGGAGAAATCATTGAGAAATCAGCTGCCAGTCATTAAAAATCATACTTGGGGCAAACAACCTCATTCAACAGTTTTACAACAGTGAATCCACTTCTCAAGGGCAACTTAATTCCCATTCCCATACTTGCCTCTGTTGAAGCTGGATCTGGAGATGTTGGAGGTTGGTTTGGATCCAGTCTCTGCTTCTTGAATTTTATAATCCTTCTTGCACCTTGTCAACCTGAGGTAGGGATTAAAATTACTCCCCCCCCCCCCCCCCCCCCGAAAGCCTCAAAATTAATCAAAACTGGAAACCTAATAAATTAATATGAAAGCTCGCAAACGTTGTGTCCAAACTTGTAACTCATTTACGGAAAATGTGTTTTCTTCAAACTACTCAAGTTCTACTGCCCAATTGAAAACCAAAAAAAAATGCCAATTTATAAATATTTTATTGCAGTCTGAAGCTTTGATTTTCATTTAACAGAGAAAGGAAAGTGATATTTCCAGAGGTGTACACTTTATGCAAGGTTATACTGAGGCAATTCTATCTGCTTATATCTGGCTTAGAAACAAATATTTATTAATAACACAAATCAAAGCAAAACCTTCTGGAAATAAAAAGGAATCCATTAAAAAAAACTCAAGGTTAATGTTTCAGGTACAAATGCTTTGTCAGTTCATTCTCGGAATTCTGATGAAGTGTCTTAACAAGAACATAAACCACTGTTTCCTATTTACATTTTCAATCTTTTTTCCAGAAACTTCATTTAAGATTTTTAGCACTTACAGTTTATGTATTTTTATATAAATACACTGGGAACATGTCCCTACTATTTGTCAATACAGACCATTTTTAAAATTACTGACATGAATGATTCAGTGGTGCATCTCTCTACAATTTCTCCAAATTTTTCAATGATTCGTCATGGAATTGGTTGCTAAGATGGAAAGACTTTTAAAGGTCAAAGGGATTAAAACATGGTTTGATTAAAATGGCTGACAAAGGTATTATTTGAGGATGCTATGGTAAGAAGCTTGGAAAGACAAAAATTGTCAACAGTAAACTGCATTGTTTTCTAATCTAAGCATTCCCCCTCCCCAAAAGAAATCCTTACATTGTATGCATTTTTCTGGCAATTGTGTTACCACTGTTTATCAAGCCCAGGCAAATCCAATTAGCCTGTGGCCTGCCTCCCAACCTTTTTAACCTCCTGAGCTGTAACAAACTCAACGGCTCCTGCCAATATCTCATTTCTGTGGCAGCAGATAAGATCAGCTTGAGATATTCAATGGTTTCACTTCAGCTTCATCACAGTGATCGTTTCTTTGCCACAGTAGCTGGATCTTATTTTCTCTCATTTACTACATGAAATGGGACAGTAGCTCCTAGCCCAATGGTTTGTTCGAATGAACACAGATCAGGCCTTCACAACGTCTGACAGGAGAGACTGATTTTTCTTATCATAGCTTGTCCACAAAGGCATAGGCTGGGTTGGGATTATTAACATTCCTTGGCAAGATGTGTCAGGACTATTTCTGTCAGAGAGACAGATTGAGCCTTTCACTCAGACCTGCGAATGAGTGACACATGGCCTGACCGGGAGGACAACATTGTTATTTGAGTTAAGAAATCAATTTGTATCAAATGTACACTGTAATTTATTTGTTGGCTTTGAAGGGAACTTGGCTGAGATAAATGGGAATGGACTTCTTTTACCAAGCTGATAAAGTTCTTGTGAAGCTACAGATAGTTACAGTCAGGGGAAAGTGACAAACATGTTTAAAGTTGTGCAGTGATCTTTAAATCTCAAAAAGAACACCTTGTTGGACATGATAGAACATTTTTACCTTTCCCCCTATCTGACAGAAAGCTGCCGCAGCATGCTGCTTTAGTATTTTTACTGACATTTTCTTTATCACTGACATCTTTCTGGAAAGAATATTCATTTCTTTTACTCAGTCCATTGCAGGGAAACCAGAGAGCCAGTGTGGACTTTAATGTTGGCAAAAATGTACGTTTCCAACAAGTTTTAACTGCAAATCTAAAGAGCTTTAATTATGTGTAAAATGTGTGTGTGTGTGTGTGTTTACTATGAAAACCACATAACCATTTAACCTTTAGAAACTTTCTATCTTAGAAAACCACAACTTCTTGTAGACACATATATCTATAATATATATATTTAGATAGATTGATTCAGGGAAACATATAGCACAAGAAAGAGACAATTTGGCCTTTTTATCAATGCTGTCTTTGGAGATGGTACATATTTTTCTACCTGCACATGCAGGCAAATTTATGAACACCCAACTGTAGCACACCTTAGCATTATTTAATCAAATCTTCAAAATTCAGGTAGGTGGCTAAGATTGTCAGATGGTTCAGGAGATCCAGACTGCCAGGTCAGTAAGGGGTTTAGATGGCAGTAGATGAGGGATTAGAGCAAAAGGTAGGTGAGATTGATATGGGGTTTAAGGAACTGCAGGTTGCCATATTGGTAATAAGTTGGCAGGTACATGAGGTGGGAAAGGTGCTAAATGAATTGTAGGGTGCCAGGTTCCTTGGTGATAAGAAAGATTTGGGCAAAGAATAGTTTGGTGGGCATGCTTCAGTTGGGTTAGGGGTAGGGTGCCAGTTAGGAAGATCAGTGATGTCAGGTTGGTTGGGGGAGTGTAGTGTCTGGTCTGGTGGGCTTGGTGGGTGGGAAGAGTATATCCAGCAATGTGGGACAAGGTGCTAGGTTGTGGGGAAGGGGAGGGTTGTAATGTCGGCTGAAGGAGTGTGGTGGTGTAAGCTCGGGAAGGAAGTGATTAGTTCAGATGGGGTCAGTGGGTTATGTCAGCTTCAAGCAAGGTTTCAGGTTAAACAACGTTGGGGATTGTCAGGGCTAAGGGAAATGTTGTTGGGTGCATCAATGGCAAAAGAATTGATCAATTTAATAGTTTGAGGAGTTAGAGTAGCTTCTCAATCCAAGCTTTTTCACAATAACTATTAAGCGTAACTGAGTCAGAACTGAAAGAATAATTCAAATTCAAAGGACTTTCTTCTGGAGGAGGTCCAGACAAAAGACAAATGCCAATGGAAATTTTAATTTCTCAGTCAATTCCTTCAGAGCCTACTGTCTGCTGTTTCTGCATGGCAAGTCAAACCAAACTGTTCTAGTAAAGCTACAACACTCGCATCGACTTGACAGTGTGAAATATTGCACAGGTATGTCTTGTCCACAAGATGTAGGACAAATCTAGTTCAAAGCAATTATCAACCCATCAGTTCATCAGCAAAGTGATGCAAAGTGCCATATTCATTGCAATCATATAGCCGATCAATGGCCAAGTGATACAGTATAGATCATATTTAGTATAGATCAGAAAGGTTCTTAGTGCTTCCACCTGTTCATCATCTATAATTGTGCTGAAAGTCAGTTGAAGCTGAATACCACCTGATCCATTTTGTCTCATGTTGATGCCTCCCTATTTTGGTGGAAGCCATCACCTTTGTTGTCACTTAATCTTTGCTTTGGGGCAAGGTACTGGCATGGACAGACGATTGACTGACTGGGAGAAAACAGAGTGGGTCTTTTCAGGATGGCACCTAGTGATGAGTGGAAATTCTTAAAGGTCAATGTTAGGACCCCAACTATTCAAGTTTTGCATTACTGATCTCAGCAAAGGAACTGGGGGCATTGTTGCTAAGTTTGCAAATGTCACAAATATAGGTAGAGGGGCAGGTAGTGTTTATGAAGCGGGAGGGTGCAAAAGGACTTAGACAAGCTAGTAGAGTGGGCAAAGAAGTGGCAGATGGAATACAATGTGGGACAGTGTGAGATTATGCATTTTGATAGGAAGAATTCAGGATTCTCTTAAGGTTAACATGCAAATTCAGTTGGACTTTAGGAAGGTAAGTGCAATGTTAACATTCATTTAAAGGGACTAGAATGCAAGAACAGAAATGTACTTCTGAGACTCTGGTCAGACCGCATTTAGAATGTTGTGAGCAGATTTGGACTCTGTATCTAAGGAAGAATATGCTGATATTGGAGGGGGTCCAGAGGAAGTCTGTAAGAATGATCCGAGAGATGAAGATCTTGTCATATAAGGAATGGTTGAGGACTCTAGATCTCTACTTGATGGAGTTTAGAAGGATGAGGCGTGTTCTCATTGAAGCTTACACAATACTGAGAGGCCTGGATAGAGTGGACATGGAAAGTATGTTTCCTCTCGTAGACAGACTAGGACCCAGAGTGAAGGGATGATCCAAAGGATGACGAATCTGTGGAACTCATTACTTCAGAAGGCTTTGGAGGCAAAATCATTGAGTGTCTTTAAGTCAGAGATAGATAGGCACTTGATTAATAAGGGGATCAGGGTTATGGGAAGAAGGCAAGAAAATCAGGTTGAAAGACATATCAGTAATGATTGAATGGTGGGGAAGACTTGATGGGCTGACTGGCCTAATTCTGCTCTGATATTTTATGGTCTTCTGGCTGTCTTCCACCTCCCCTTTTATTGTTCCTTCCCCACTACCCACATCTTTTCTTACCTCTGCTCTTCTTTAAAACCACACGGCTTGATCAGTTTTTGTTTATTCACCCTGGTCATTTTGCAGCCACATTTTGATGATCCCAACCATATCATACCTATTTATGCAACTAATTCATCCACTTTATTGAGATTTTTCATAGTGCAGAGCCTGCAGTTCGAGGAGCAGGTGAGGGAACATTTCGCAGATCTGTGTCATGTGCGGGTAACAAAGAAACCCATTCAGGCTATGATGGCTCAAAACTGCTCACAATATTCCAAATGACTGGTGATCAGTCTCTTAAGAGATCAATTTGAAAATTGGTTTATCAGAACATCAATTATATGTAAGACTGATTTGACACTAGTGGTGCCATTTTAGAGATGTTAATTTTATTTCCCCCAGGTTGTGAGTATCAGAAGCTAGGCTAGTATTTGTTATGACTCATAATTGCCCTTGAGAAGATGGTGTTGAGTTGCTGTGGTCTCTGTGATGTAGAAGCAGAGTGCTACTAGGAAGGGCTCCAGAATTTTGACCCAATGACAGTGAAGGAGTGGCGACATTGTTCTAAGTGATGATGTGTGTGCCATGGAGTGAGACACATAAGTGGTGTGTTTTCACCTGCATCTGCTTCCCTTGCCCTATTATCTGCAAATGGTTGGGGTTTTGAAGGTGCTGTCAAAGGAGCTTTGGTGAATTACTGCAATGTATCTTATTAGCCTTAGAGAGAGAGATTCAGCAGTCTGCTCAGTGGGTGACAGAGGTGTGTACAGACCCACATAAGACCATTAAACATCGGAGTAAAAGTAAGGCCATTCATGCCTTACTTTCACTCCGCTATTCCACTCCGCTA
The DNA here is from genome assembly GCF_047496795.1 of Chiloscyllium punctatum. Taxonomy (NCBI): domain Eukaryota; kingdom Metazoa; phylum Chordata; class Chondrichthyes; order Orectolobiformes; family Hemiscylliidae; genus Chiloscyllium; species Chiloscyllium punctatum. The sequence goes on from NC_092746.1 coordinate 11,563,207, forward strand.
TTTAATCATGACTGATGAGCATTTCAACTCCACTTACCTGCACTCTCTCTGTTGCCCTTAATTCTTTGCGAGATCAAGAATTTATCAATCTCTGCCTTGAAGACATTTAACGTCCCAGCCATGCCATTGTTTTGGCCATGAACGTCAATCAGGTCAGGTGAAAACAGGAAGAGGCACTAGAAGTTCTCTCCAGTGTGATCTTGTGCCTCTGGTTCCCAAAGCAGTAAGACCATGGCTTGCAACAAAGGAGGAGTGGATGCTTTCTGCATTTTGGGCTCCTGTCAGACATTCTGTGTGTGGACAGCAACACTTCAGCCTCTCAACAAGTCACACAGCTCCAGTAGTTACACTAGCAGAAGGGGTTACCAAAACCCCAGCAAAATTTCAACATCTCAGCTGAGGGTTAAAACCATAGCAGACCATACAAGTGGGTTAATATGATCAGCTGGCTGTTGTGGGTGCATAAGATTTCAGACGTGTAAAGACTTGATTGCGTTGTTCTATTAATTGCTGCTTGGCACACTGCTGTTGATTAATTACTTCAACTTTTCCTTGCAGGTTAGATTCGATCCACGTCCTCCATGGGTAGCCAGCATTGGAGTTGACAATGTCTAGTCAGTTTTTTAAGCAAGGTGGTACAGTGGCTCAGTGGTTAGCACTGCTGCCTCACAGTGACAGGGACCGGGTTCAGGCGACTGTCTGTGTGGAGCTTGCACATTCTCCCCGTGTCTGTGTGGGTTTCCTCCCAGAGTCCAAAGATGTGCAGGTTAGATGAATTGGCCATGCTAAATTGCCCATAGTGTTCAGGGATGTCTATGTCAGGTGCATTAGTCAGGGGTAAATGTAGAGTACTACTGTAGGGGAATGGGTCTGGGTGGGATACTCTTCAGAGGGTCAGTGTGGACTTGTTGGGCCTGTTCCCACACTGCAGGACTTCTATAACATTGTGTGCATTGTGAAATGAGATGCTGTGTTGTGAGATGATGGAGGTGATTACAACGCAATTTGAAAATGAATCTTTATTGCACTAATGGTGGAAGGGCGTCAAAATCACAAGGAACATGAATGGAGAAAATTGTCCCAAGCGTTCCTTGCACATCTCATTTTCCCTATCCTCTTGTCCAGAGTGTTCCTCATCCTGTGTCACCACCTCGCCATCCTATTCCACATCCTGATCAGCAGATGAGGAGTATCAGTAGATGATGTCCTGATTATGCAAGCCCCCCTTCCTTCCCCAGCCCTTTAGCAGTACAAAGTTCTGAAGACACAACAGAGCCCCATGACATTCGAGTCCCTTGTTAAAGCATATTGAAGGGTTCTACTGGCTCGAACTAAGCACCGAATCTCAACATCAGTAGCTTGATGAGCTGTTCAATGTTGCCTCAAATGGATCTATGACAGGTTCTCAAACTCTCTCCTTCTGCAGTGCAAGGGCTCCTCCCAGACAAAAGGAGCAATGTCGTCAACAGGCAGCTCTATCTGCAAGAACCAAGTCATGTGGTGGAGCAGAATAGACTGGGCAGCTGGGATACTCTAACATGTTGCATTGCAGCTGATTCCTTGTAACATTGCACAGAGCTAAAGGACATGCAAGTCCTGGGCCTCCTCCACTGCCAAATCCTTGCCACTCGACACCTGGAGGAAGAGCACCTCATCTTCTGCCTTGGGTCTCTCCAACCACATGGCATCAATGTTGATTTCACCAGTTTCCTCATCTCCCCTCCCCCCACCTTATCCCAGATCCAACCCTCCAACTCAGCACCGCCCTCTTGAACTCTCCCAGCTGTCCATCTTCTTTCCCACCTATCTGCTTCACCCTCTGCCCTGACCTATCACCATCACCCCCCACCTGCATCTACCTATTGCCTTCCAAGCTATCTTGCCCCCCCAGCCCCATCACCCCCTCCTATTTATCTCTCAGCCTCTTAACCACCCCACATTCCTGATGAAAGGTTTATTTCTGAACCATTGATTCACCTGCTCCCCAGATGCTGCCTGACCTGCTGTGCTTTTCCAGCACCATATTTTTCAACTTTCTGTCAGACTGTTGGATTACATCTGAAGAATGATCTTGTGCATTCCTCTATAAGCTTAATAGGTAATTACACCCATGTGTGACATTCTTTCTCTTTCCTAGATTAATGAAACATTCTAAGAAAATTTTATCCAGGGCTATGTGATCCAACTATAATATTAGGAGTTTTTTTACGTTTGAAGTCTATGTGTGGATTACTTATAAATTCTCAGCACTTCTAACCCATAACTTAGTATAAATAGGATTTAAACCTTTCAGTTAGTCCCTGTCTCTTGATGCCTATGAGTACCTGTATGTAAATTATACAAGGACATTTGGATTGCCTGTTTTGAAATACCAATAAATTTCTGAGTGTACTGATAACAAAAAGACACTGAATAATCCACAGCTATGAAAGAAGTTCCCAGAGGTAAGAATCTAAATGTGCTTACATGGGTTAAAAAGTTAAGGTATGTTTTGTCTGTCATAAGTTCTGTGTATGTGTTTTGATAAAAATGCATTTTTGGATGTAAAATAATTCTTCACGGTCCCTGGGAAGACCTCCATCAAACTCTGCAATATTTCTTAAGTACGATCATCATCTACAGAGTTTGAAATATATAATAACTGTTTGAAACATAGCGGTAAGGCTCAGTTATTCTCAAAGGAGATTTAGTATAATGCCATTTTGATGGTATTGAAAGCAGCATTTGTAGCCCAACAAAAGACTACAGCTTTAAACAATTCATGCCACTAGTCAATAAACAAAACTGAATGTGTGCATAATTGTTCTGCAACAAAGGAATATTTTGAGATTTTCATTCTGCTTTTAATGCAACATCATGAAACATAGCCCATTCATGAAAAATAACCCATTGTTCAACAGTATGTATTACTCTTCCAATTACAGAAACCTCATCTATGCATTAATAGTCTTGGCATTAAGAGGTCATAATGCTACATAAAAATAATCTTTGGTAATAGAGTCTTCTTCTCCTTGGCTCCGTTCCAGTAGTTTTGCAATTTAAAATTTGCCTTGGCATCTCAGGGTGTGGAGGGATGAGTGCCCCAAGGCAGCATGCAGGCAAGTTTAGACACAGATACACATGAGTAGATTGCCTATAGGCGTTCTCGCTCATTTGTTTCCACAATTTACTGTGCCTGGATAAAAAGTGACAGCAAAAGAGAGTATAAGAAATAACTCTTGGAAGTTAAACTACGTATAACAATTTTGAGTACATAAAACATCTTTTGGTCTGGGCTATATTGTCAAAGGATATATTGGATATGATTGTGTAAGTAATATGTTGCAGTAATTATTCAGAATTAATATTTAGAATTAAGAGGTCACCTGAATAATTTGAGCACATATTATTCCTCATTTATTTCATATCTATCATATCCTCCATAATTAGTTCAAAAACAGGGACTTGCATTTACTGTATATGTCACAAAGTGAAGGATTGTAGCTCTAAACATTGATTGGTTTTGGGCCAGGTGGAATGTTAACTTTTTTAAAAATCAGCACGCTCACCAAAACCTGCCTCCAGCTCAGCCACTTCTAGAATGGGAGAGAGAAACTATACTTTCAGGAGCAGCAGCAGGAGCAGCAGCAGGAACAGGGTGGTGATGATTGCCAGTGTAAATATGATGATGTGGCAATGCTCCTCACAGTCAGCCACCATTATGAATGGAATTCTAGCTAACTGAGTTTTCCAAGCCATAGTTAAATGGAGATTGGCTCTGCTGGCATAATTAGATCAATGTCTTTCCAGTTACCAGTATGCAAGAATCTATATCTCCTTGACGACAACCACAATCCCCACTGACCTTTTTCGGAAACCACGCAAACCCATCTGATCTCCTGCAGGATTTCTCTTGATAGCTCTGACCCTCACATTTCCTGCCAAACCTTCAGATCTTCAAAATGCTTCCAAACTCCCCCTGAGATGGCCAGTCTCTTTCTTTCTCCCTCCTCTCTGTTCCTTGGCAGCCAGATGCTGAAGACTGACTCAATCTCCAATGAGACGAAAGTGAGGACTGCAGATGCTGGAGATTAGAATCGACAGTGTGGTGCTGGAAAAGCACAGCAGGTCCAGCAGCATCCGAGGAGCAGGAGAATCTGTGTTTCAGGCAAAAACCCCTCATCAGGAATTGCACCACACTCTCGATTCTAATCTATAATCCTCACTTTCGCCTCTTTGAATTTAACCTCATTGCGAATCCTCTTCCAAGGATGCCTATCTTGTAGAAGTTCTCCTCCTCCCTCTACAGGGATCTCAGTGAGTCTCTCTATCACTGCAACCTCCAGGTCGTCTCCTCTGCCCTGAAGCTCTTCAGCCACATCCTGAAGCAGACTCACAACCACAGCCACATCTCCTTCCTTAGTGCCTGCCTATGGAAGCAACTGATCACACATGGACTCTGGACTACATTCCGACCATCTTAATTTGGATCTGAACAGGACAACCAGTACAGACTACAAATTCAAAACCTCAATCCCCAACCATGCAGTTTCTCAATCCAGCTAAATGTTAGCAGAGAAAGGAGATAAAAATGCCAATCTGGTCTGAGCTTAATATCCTGCCAATTAGAGTAGTTTAACCCTTTAGTTGAAAAGTTGTTAAGAGTAAAGTAAGTAGACTTGATACTCAGGTAATTTAGTGTTTGAAGATTGTGCTTTGCAGCTGTTGGATATCTTTTTGAATCTTGGAATCATAGAGATGTACAGCACAGAAACAAACACTTCGATCCAACTTGTCCATGCCAAACACATACCCTAAATTAATCAAATCTCATTTGCCAGCATTTGGCCCATATCCCTCTAAACTCTTCCGATTCATGTCTCCATCCAGATGCCTTCTAAATGTTGTAATTTTGAAAACTAGGTAGTGATTCCATTGCAATAATCAGTTCTTCAGTGTTCATGGCCCATCATACTACAGCTATATACAGTAACCAGGGAGAAAAAAAATATTTCATGTAGAGTGGATTGTGACAGTACTGCACAGCCAATGTTAATTCCCCAAAGTGCAAGAGGGCCTCCGACTGAGCTCAAAAACCGAGTTTTTCTGTGTTTTATCTGCAACTAAACTGAGTTTGCACTTTAGCCTGTGGTAGGTTTTCTGCCACAACCTCTTTATCTGTAGTGGCCTAGAAATCCAGCTTGGTTTAGTATAGTAGAAGAAACATATTTACTGGTCTAAATGGGAGAGGATCTGCATCGAACAAGAAAGAGCTTATTTCATGTTTGCAATGTGTTCTAGGTTTTATTCATGTGATCGACATTATTACAGAAACTGTGAGAAGGACCTGGTCAATAGATTTTACTCCTTCAAACTTTTCTGGTCAACAAGCGAGATGACATCTTATAGTGGATGGAGTTAATGGAACCCCTCAGTACTAACATTGCAGGCCCTTACAAACACAGTACCACAGCCTGTGTAGTGGAGATGGGTACAGAAGCAAATTTTTCTGCTTTCATTTTCTGAAAATGAGTGCAGCTCCACAAACTACATGAAGATAAATATATGAAATAGATTATCTTCGGGCATTGATAGCATCTACAAGTCACTTTGACGTTATTTTCATCACAGTTCATGGAACTACTAAATTTACATCCACAAATACTTTTTTTTCCTGATATGTTGCTACACTGTAAGTAAAAGAGGGACTTGAAAAGCTGTTAAAGATCAATGTATTACTTGACCAGGAACAAGGTGAACTAGCAACATCAGGGATGATGTGTGAATAGGGCGTAATATTAATTGTAAGAATATGAGAGAAGGGAAAGACAATTCAATCCCAAGATTTTGATTTGTCATTAAATGAATTATGGTTAACCAAGGAAATTAAGGGTAGTCTCAAATATAAGAGAAAACAAAATAATACAATATAGCAAAGAAAAATGGCAAGCCAAAGGATTAGGGAGTTTTAAATTACAACAATGGGTGACCAACAACAAAAAAAGAACATATCTATAACAAGTAATGTAAAAATAGGCAGTCAGAGCTTCTTTAAATATATAAGAAGGAAGAGAGAAGCTAAAGGCACTTAAACATGGGCTCCTCGAAGAATAAAGCTGGAGAAATAATAATGAAGAATGGTAGAGAATTTAAATAAATATTTTGCATCAGAATTTTCATGGCAAAGGATACTAATGACATTCCAAAACTATTAAATCAAAGAGTAAAATGTGGAGAGCAAACAAAAACAAAAAAAAAAATCACTAGAGAAAATGTTCTATGAAAACTAATGGAGCTAGAGACTGATAAGTTGTTCAAACTTATCGTGGTATATCCTTGGATCTTAGAGGAAGAAACCATAGAGGCATTGGATGCACTGTAAATAATCTTGCAAGAATCAATAGATTCAGAAAAAGTTCCAGAGGATTGGAAAACTGCCAATATAATATTGATATTCAACAGAGATGAAAAGAAACAGGTAACTATAGGACAGTTAGCTTAACATCTGTCATTGGAAAAATGTTAGAGCCCATTACAAATTATGCAACAGCAGAGCCTTTAGAATTGCACAATATAACAAAATAGTCAGCATGAATGAGACATTGTGCCTGACAAATTCTTTGAGAAGGTACAGAGTAGAATAGATAAATGGGATGTAAAATATTTTGATTTTCAAAAGATGTTCAACAAGGTATCACATATAAAGCTAGTTTATGTAGAGTACTGAAGAATTTATTGCATGGACCCAACTATTCACAATATGTATTAATGATTTCGACAAGAGAACTAAATGTAACATCTCCAAGTTTGCAGATGACAGAAAGTTGGACCGGTGGGAAGGGGTTTGGGGATGGGTTGGTGGGGGGAGCTGTGGTGGGGAGAGTGGTGAAGATGATCTAGAGATTTTTCACTGTGATTTGGACATGTTGAGTGAATGTTAAAATGCATGGCAGATGAAGTGTAATGTAGATAATTGTGAGATTATCCATTTTATGAGCAAAAATAGGATGGCAGATTACTGTTTGAAAGGTGATAGATTAGAGAAGGGGAAGGTGTGATAAGGCCTCATTGCCTTTGTACTCCAGTCACTGTAAAGTAAGCTTAAAGGTGCAGCATGTAGAGAAGAAGGTAAATAGTATGTTGTCCTTCATAGTGAGATGATTCAAGTATGGGGACAGGGCTGTCTTGCTGTAAAGGTACTGGGCCTTGGTGAGGCAACACCTGGAGTATTGTATGCAGTTTTTATCTTCTTATCTGAGGAAGAATGTTCTAGCTATGGGGGAAGTGCAATGAAGGCTTTGGGTGGCAGGACTGATGTATAACGGGCAATTGGATCAGCTTGGACTATATTTACTGGACATTCAAAGAATAATAGATAATCTCATAGAAATCTATAAAAGTCTCCCAGGACCAGTCAAGGTCAATGCAGGAATGATGTTCCCAATGATGGGAAGTCCATAACCAGGTCACTGTCTAAGGTACAGGAGAGGTCATTTAAGAAAGAGTTAAGGACAAATCTATTCACCTGTTAAACTTGTGTTATTCTCTGCCAGAGAAAGTGGTTGAAGCCAAAACATTGGATGTTATCAAGAAGGGAGGAACTTCTTCGGTCTAAAGGAATCAAAGGTTATGAGAAGAAAGCAGGAACAGGTTACTGAGTTGGATGTTCAACCACAATCATATTGAATGGCAAAGCAGGCTTGAAGACTGAATGGTGCACTCTTGCTCTTAATTTCTGCATTTTTTATTTATGGTAAGAACACATGGTGTTCAAGACAGATTATTATCATGGCTAAAGGATTGGATAACTAATAGAAAACAAAGATGGAGTTTTCAGGATTGCAAAGTGTAGCTGGTGGAGTTCCACGGGGATTCATGCTAAAGTCATAATTATGTACAATATATATTGGTAACTTGGATGAAAGAAGTGAATGTGTGATTGCCAAGTTTGTGAATGACATAAAGATATGTGGGAACACAAGTTGTAAAGTTGACACAAAGAGTTTACAACCAGTTTAAGTGAATGGGAAAAACACTTGGCAGAATGAATATAGTGTGGGAAAGCTTGAGGTGATGTACTTTGAGAAGAAGAATAGAGGAGCTGCATTTTATTAAAGCTGCAGCCCAGAAAAGTGTGGGGGTCCTTGTGTATGAATCGCAATAAACCATGAAAAGTGGGTATTGAGATAGACAAATGAATTAAAATATTTTAATTAGTTTTGGTCCCCTTATCTCGGGGGGAATCTCTTTATTAGTTGGAGTTATACCTAGCGCTAAAGAACATTGCTGTGATTATTATATCTCAGCCCCACAGCATCGCTGCAGGAGTTCCTTAGCGTACTATTCTCGCATTCTTACCATCTTTAGATGCCTCATCGACTTTACATCCATCATAAGGTCAGAAATGGGGATGCTCACTGATATTTGCACAATGTTCCACACCATTCATGACAGAGTCGTATAGCATGGAAACAGACCCTTCAGTCCAACTAGTCTATACCAACCATGTTTCCAAATTCAACTAATCCCACTTGTCTGTGCATGGCCCAAATTCCTCTAAATATTTTCTCATCATGTACCTATCCAAATGTCTTTTAAATGTTGTAACTGGTCCATCACTTCCTCTGGCAGTTCATTTCACACACGAACGACTCTGTATATGAAGGTTGCCATGATATCCTTTTTAAATCTTTCTCCTCTCACCTTAAAAATATGCCTTCTAGTTTTGAACTCCCCCACCCTAGGGAAAAGACCACCCAAGGGAAAAGATCCTTACTATTTACTTTATCTATGCCCTTCATGACTTTTTAATCCTCAATATGGCCACCTCTCAACTTACAATGCACCACCTCAGGTAAATTTAGCAAGCTTTGGACACAAATCAGGCTTTAGCTTCCAACTGCAGGACATTGGATATGTCTAGCAAGAGGGAATCTAAACATTGGGACCTGATGTCCAATTGTATTACCATCGCTGAAACCCATACTATCAACACCATGGAGGTAAGTATTGACCAGAAAGTTAACTGAATCAGTAAATATTAAACCCAGTCAAAAGTTAGGGATTCTTCAGCAAGTAACTCACCCCCTGTACCTTCAAAGCTTGGACACCATCTATAAGGAACAAGCTAGCTGTGTGATGGACACTTCTGCTCTGACAACACTCAAAAAACTTGACACCATCCAAGTCAAAACAATCTGCTTAATTGGCATCCATTTCACCACATTTAACATTTCATCCTTCATAAACAATGCCCAATGACAACAGTGTATAACATCTGTAAGCAGTAACTTACCAAGACTCTCCTGACAGCAACTTAGAACCATTGATCCCTACTACCTAGATGCACAACGGCAGCAGATACTCTGGCCCCAGATTTTTGACATGAAGGTAGTTGGCTTGAGCCAGAGTATTTCCAGAATTGTTGAACCTCTCAAACTGGAACTGTACCCCGACTTTGTTCCAGAGTGCAAACACGTGATGGATTCATGTCAGCCTCACCCAGATGTAGCATCTTGGCCACTACAGGGGCTGCTGCATGTCAAGGCAGACCATTTGAAAGGCTTGCCTCAGTTGTCTGTTTTGTTTCAGTTGTATTGTGACCTATTAAAGCTTTTTAGCCATCACAAAAAGATGCTAAAAGGGTCTAGGTCAGTGGCACTTGTGCAGCAAAAACATTTCTTTAAAAATGTTAATAGAAGTTATTATTTTGAATAATTAACCACCAGGGCCAGCAGCCCAATGCAAATTCTTCAATATCTTTTGCCTCCATAGAGTTATAGTTACAATACTCTCCAGTGATACACTATCCTGGCTTGGAAATATATCACCATTCCATCATCACCATTGAAACAAACCCTTACAAATCCCTCCCTAAAAGCATTGTTCGTCCATCTGCAGTTTGTGATCCATGTGGCTTAAGATGATGGCATTGTAAAAAGCAAATCAAAATGAGCGATCTATACTGGCTTTTCAACCACTCTGGAATTCCATGGATGAATAAAGAAATAACATTTTACTAAATGTGATTCTGGATTAGTGGTGCTGGAAGAGCACAGCAGTTCAGGCAGCATCCAAGAAGCTTTGAAATCGACGTTTCGGGCAAAAGCCCTTCATCAGGAATAAAAGGCCATCTCTGTCCCTTTGTTGACATTTTAGTCACTGGATTATTGTAATTCTATTACTTCCCTTGATGCAAGAGTTACTTAAATTTCTCAGCTGTGTCATAGTGTCAGAGGAAAAGCATTGTGCATGCTATATTTCACAAACTTCCTCGGTTGCATCCCCACATCTCTCACCAACACCCACCCCTTCCCCTACCTCTTGTGCTCATGCTGCAGCTTGCAGAATTCCAACCTAAGGAAGGAGAGTCTGCATTTGGCAGGACAGTGTGTGGAGACCTTTTCTCCCTCAACCCAAATGCCCCTGGTGAGCCATCCCCAACAGGAGCAGCTCAAGAGTTGGATCCTCCACCTAACATCATGACAAATCATTATAAACTATCTTACACTTTTGCAAATATATATAACTTACGCTCTTAAACTGTCTGTCCCAGTGTTTTTAAGAAAGTGGCATCTGTGACATTCTGGAAGTATTTGTGGGTTGAGGATTGACAAGATGTTACACAGCTCCCCAGATGCTCTTTGAAATAAGCCACTGTGATAGTACTTCCAGGCAGTTGTAACCTTGATTACCACCAGGACAGCATGGCTAACCAACCCTTCTGAGTTCAACTCCAGCTTCAGCAGAGGATATAGCTCATGGACATCTCTAAGGGTGCCTGCACTGACTTACTGAGAGCAATAGAAAATGACAATGAAGCCTATAGGTACAGGGTCATATCATTCTTCTCCACCTTCTCAGTGGCTGTTTCTCCCTCTAGAAGCTGAGTCACTGATAGTTACTATCCATGCTGGGCTAGCTGATGGGGTTATAACTATTACTCTCTCTTTTGGCAATCTTTTTGCATTTGAAGAAAGGTGACAAGGACTCCAGCCACAGCAGTCTCCAAGTCTGATTCATGAGCAGATAATCTGTGATGAATGCCAGGAGGGGAGCAACATTTCACAAACTTTCCTCCTGATCCCTCAGAACAATCATAATGAAGTGTCATATTAAGCCCTGACATAGTGTGCTATGGACATTTTGTAAGAAAGTCAATGTTATGCTTCAAGATTGGGCTATGATATATGTAATGTTAATTACGTATACATTGCCCAACCAAAGTGTTCATACTACATTTGATGATTCAGAGATGCCGGTGTTGGACTGGGGTGTACAAAGGTTAAAAATCACACAACACCAGGTTATAGTCCAACAGGTTTAATTGGAAGCACACTAGCTTTCGGAGCGACGCTCCTACATCAGGATCGAGCCCTCCACAATCACCTGATGAAGGAGCGTCGCTCCGAAAGCTAGTGTGCTTCCAATTAAATTAGCCAGCTTAGCCACTTGTTCCTCTGGGCTCCAGCTTAGCGACATGCGCCTCTGGGCTCCAGCTTAGTCACAGATTCCTCCAGGCTCCAGCTTAGATACATGTTCCTCTGGGCACCAGCTTAGACAAATGTTCCTCTGGGCTCCAGCTTAGCCACATGTTCCTCTGGGCTCCAGCTTAGTCACATGCTCCTCAGGGCTCCAGCTTAGCCACATGTTCCTCTGGGCTACAGCTTAGCCACATACGCCTCTGGGCTCCAGCTTAGTCACAGATTCCTCTGGGCTCCAGCTTAGATACATGTTCCTCTGGGCACCAGCTTAGTCACATGTTCTCTGGGCTCCAGCTTAGTCACATGCTCCTCTGGGCTCCAGCATGGCCACATATGCCTCTGGGCTCGAGCTAAGTCACATGTTCCTCTGGGCTCCAGCTTAGACAAATGTTCCTCTGGACTCCAGCATGGCCACATATGTCTCTGGGCTTGAGCTAAGTCACATGTTCCTCTTGGCTCCAGCTTAGCCACATATGTCTCTGGCCTCCAGCTTAGCTACATGTTCCTCTGGGCTCCTACTTAGCCACATGTTCCTCTGGGCAACAGCATGGCCACATATGCCTCTGGGCTCGAGCTAAGTCACATGCTCCTCTGGGCTCCAGATTAACCACATACGCCTCAGGGCTCCAGCTTAGTCACATGTTCCTCTGGGCTCTAACTTAGCCACATGTTTCTCTGGGCTCCAGCTTAGTCAGATGTTCCTCTGGGCTCCAGCTTAGTTAGATGTTCCTCTGGGCTCCAGCTTAGTCACATGTTCCTCTGGGCTCCAGTTTAGCCACATGTTCCTCTGGGCTCCAGCTTAGTCACATGTTCCTCTGGGCTCCAGTTTAGCCACATGTTCCTCTGGGCTCCAGCTTAGTCACATACGCCTCTGGGCTCCAGCTTAGCCACATGATACTCTGGGCTCCAGCTTAGCCGCATGTTCCTCTGGGCCCCAGTTTAGCCACATATGTCTCTGGCCTCCAGCTTAGTCACATGTCCCTCTGGCCTCCAGCTTAGCCACATGTTCCTTTGGGCTCCAGCTTAGCCACAAGTTCCTCTGGGCTCCACATTAGTCAAATGTTCCTCTGGGCTCCAGTTTAGTCACATGTTCCTCTGGGTTCCAGCTTAGCCATATAGGCCTTTGGGCTCCAGCTTAGTCACATACACCTCTGGGCTACAACTTAGTCACATGTTCCTCTGGGCTCCAGTTTAGCCACATATGTCTCTGGGCTCCAGCTTAGTCACATTTTCCTCTGGGCTCCAGTTTAGCCACATATGTCTCTGGCCTCCAATTTAGTGATATGTTCCTCTGGGCTCCAGCTTAGCCACATATTCCTCTGGGCTCCAGCTTAGTCACATTTTCCTCTTGGCTGCAGCTTAGCCACATGCTCCTCTGGGCTCCAGCTTAGTCACATGTTCCTCTGGGCTCCAGTTTAGCCACATGTTCCTCTGGGCTCCAGCTTAGTCACATGTTCCTCTGGGCTCCAGTTTAGCCACATGTTCCTCTGGGCTCCAGCTTAGTCACATACGCCTCTGGGCTCCAGTTTAGCCACATGATACTCTGGGCTCCAGCTTAGCCGCATGTTCCTCTGGGCCCCAGTTTAGCCACATATGTCTCTGGCCTCCAGCTTAGTCACATGTCCCTCTGGCCTCCAGCTTAGCCACATGTTCCTTTGGGCTCCAGCTTAGCCACAAGTTCCTCTGGGCTCCACATTAGTCAAATGTTCCTCTGGGCTCCAGCTTCGCCACATGTTCCTCTGGGTTCCAGCTTAGACATATAGGCCTTTGGGCTCCAGCTTAGTCACATACTCCTCTGGGCTCCATCTTAGCCACATGTTCCATGGGCTCCAGCTTAGTCACATGCTCCTCTGGGCTCCAGCTTAGCCACATGTTCCTCTGTTCTCCAGCTGAGTCATATACTATGATGGGCTCCAGCTTAGTCACATACCCCTCTGGGCTCCAGTTTAGCCACATGTTCCTCTGGGCTCCAGCTTAGGCATATGTTCCTTTGGGCTCCAGCTTAGTCAAATGTTCCTCTGGGCACCAGCTTAGTCACATACTCCTCTGGGCTCCACCTTAATCACGTACCCCTCTGCTTCCAGCTTAGTCACATGTTCCTCTGGGCTCTAACTTAGCCACATGTTCCTCTGGGCTCCAGATTAGCGACATGTTCCTCTGGGCTCCAGCTTAGTCACATGCTCCTCTGGGCTCCGGCTTTGCCACATACGCCTCTGGCCTCCAGCTTAGTCACATGTTCCTCTGGGCTCCAGATTAGCGACATGTTCCTCTGGGCTCCAGCTTAGCCACATGTTCCTCTGGGCTCCAGCTTAGTCACATGTTCCTCTGGGTTCCAGCTTAGCCACATACGCCTCCTGGATTCAGCTTAGTCACGTTTTCCTCTGGGCTCCAGCTTAGTCACATACACCTCTGGGCTACAGCTTAGTCACATGTTCTTCTGGGCTCCAGTTTAGCCACATATGTCTCTGGGCTCCAGCTTAGTCACATTTTCCTCTGGGCTCCAGTTTAGCCACATATGTCTCTGGCCTCCAATTTAGTGATATGTTCCTCTGGGCTCCAGCTTAGCCACATATTCCTCTGGGCTCCAGCTTAGTCACATTTTCCTCTTGGCTGCAGCTTAGCCACATGCTCCTCTGGGCTCCAGCTTAGTCACATATTCCTCTGGGCTCCAGATTTGTCCCATGTTCCTCTGGGCTCCAGATTAGGCACATACTCCTCTGACCTCCAGTTTTGCCACATGTTCCTCTGGGCTCCAGATTAGCCATGTGTTCCTCTGGGTTCCAGCTTAGTCACATGTTCCTCTGGGCTTCAGCTTAGCCACATGTTCCTCTGGGCTCCAGCTTAGTCACATACTCCTCTGGTCCCCAACTTAGTCACATACTCCTCTGGGCTCCAGTTTAGTCACATGTGCCTCTGTGCACCAGCTTAGTCACATGTTCCATGGGCTCCAGATTAGTCACATGTTCCTCTGGGATCCAGTTTAGTCACATATTCCTCTGGGCTCCAGCTTAATCTCATGCTCCTCTTGGCTCCAGCTTAACCGCAAACGCCTCAGAGCTCTAGTTTAGTCACATGTTCCTCTAGGCTCCAGCTTCGCCACATGTTCCTCTTGGCTCCAGTTTAGCCACATGTTCCTCTGGGCTCCAGCTTAGCCATATAGGCCTTTGGGCTCCAGCTTAGTCACATACTACTCTGGGCTCCATCTTAGCCACATGTTCCTCTGGGCTCCAGCTTAGTCACATGCACCTCTGGGCTCCAGCTTAGCCACATGTTCCTCTGTTCTCCAGCTGAGTCATATACTATGCTGGGCTCCAGCTTAGTCACATACCCCTCTGGGCTCCAGTTTAGCCACATGTTCCTCTGGGCTCCAGCTTAGGCATATGTTCCTTTGGGCTCCAGCTTAGTCAAATGTTCCTCTGGGCACCAGCTTAGTCACATACTCCTCTGGGCTCCACCTTAATCACGTACCCCTCTGCTTCCAGCTTAGTCACATGTTCCTCTGGGCTCTAACTTAGCCACATGTTCCTCTGGGCTCCAGCTTAGTCACATGCTCCTCTGGGCTCCGGCTTTGCCACATACGCCTCTGGCCTCCAGCTTAGTCACATGTTCCTCTGGGCTCCAGATTAGCGACATGTTCCTCTGGGCTCCAGCTTAGCCTCATGTTCCTCTGGGCTCCAGCTTAGTCACATGTTCCTCTGGGTTCCAGCTTAGCCACATACGCCTCCTGGATTCAGCTTAGTCACGTTTTCCTCTGGGCTCCAGCTTAGTCACATACACCTCTGGGCTACAGCTTAGTCAAATGTTCTTCTGGGCTCCAGTTTTGCCACATATGTCTCTGGGCTCCAGCTTAGTCACATTTTCCTCTGGGCTCCAGTTTAGCCACATATGTCTCTGGCCTCCAATTTAGTGCTATGTTCCTCTGGGCTCCAGCTTAGCCACATATTCCTCTGGGCTCCAGCTTAGTCACATTTTCCTCTTGGCTGCAGCTTAACCACATGCTCCTCTGGGCTCCAGCTTAGTCACATATTCCTCTGGGCTCCAGATTTGTCCCATGTTCCTCTGGGCTCCAGATTAGGCACATACTCCTCTGACCTCCAGTTTTGCCACATGTTCCTCTGGGCTCCAGATTAGCCATGTGTTCCTCTGGGTTCCAGCTTAGTCACATGTTCCTCTGGGCTTCAGCTTAGCCACATGTTCCTCTGGGCTCCAGCTTAGTCACATACTCCTCTGGTCCCCAACTTAGTCACATACTCCTCTGGGCTCCAGTTTAGTCACATGTGCCTCTGTGCACCAGCTTAGTCACATGTTCCATGGGCTCCAGATTAGTCACATGTTCCTCTGGGATCCAATTTAGTCACATATTCCTCTGGGCTCCAGCTTAATCTCATGCTCCTCTTGGCTCCAGCTTAACCACAAACGCCTCAGAGCTCTAGTTTAGTCACATGTTCCTCTGGGCTCCAGCTTCGCCACATGTTCCTCTTGGCTCCAGCTTAGCCACATATATCTCTGGCCTCCAGCTTAGTCACATGTTCCTCTGGGCTCCAGCTTAGTCACATGTTCCTCTGGGCTCCAGTTTAGTCACATGTTCCTCTGGGTTCCAGATTAGGCGCATACTCCTCTGACCTCCAGATTAGCCACATGTTCCTCTGGGCTCCAGCTTAGTCAAATGTTCCTCTGGGCTCCAGCTTAGCCACATGTTCCTCTGGGCTCCAGCTTAGTCACATACTCCTCTGGTCCCCAACTTAGTCACATATTCCTCTGGGGTCCAGTTTAGTCACATGTGCCTCTGTGCACCAGCTTAGTCACATGTTCCATGGGCTCCAGCTTAGCCATATGTTCCTCTGGGCTCCAGCTTAGTCACAAACTCCTCTGGTCCCCAACTTAGTCACATATTCCTCTGGGGTCCAGTTTAGTCACATGTGCCTCTGTGCACCAGCTTAGTCACATGTTCCATGGGCTCCAGCTTAGTCACATACTCCTCTGGTCCCCAACTTAGTCACATACTCCTCTGGGCTCCAGCTTAGTTACATGTTCCTCTGGGCTCCAGCTTAGTCACATATTCCATGGGCTCCAGCTTAGTCACATACTCCTCTGGTCCCCAACTTAGTCACATATTCCTCTGGGGTCCAGTTTAGTCACATGTGCCTCTGTGCACCAGCTTAGTCACATGTTCCATGGGCTCCAGCTTAGCCATATGTTCCTCTGGGCTCCAGTTTAGTCACATACTCCTCTGGGCTCCAGCTTCATCACATGTTCCTCTGGGCTCCAGCTTAGTCACATTCTCCTCTGGGCTCCAGCTTAGTCAGATGTGCCTCTGGGCTCTAGCTTAGTCACATGTTCCATGGGGTCCAGCTTAGTCACGTGTTCCTCTGCGCTCCGGCTTAATCACATGTTTCTCTGGGCTCCAGCTTAGTCACATACTCTACTGGGCTCCTGCTTAGCCACATGCTCCTCCAGGCGACTGCTTAGTCACATACTCCTCTGGGCTCCAGCTTAGTCACATACTCCTCTGGGCTCCAGTTTAGTCACATGTGCCTCTGTGCACCAGCTTAGTCACATGTTCCATGGGCTCCAGATTAGTCACATGTTCCTCTGGGATCCAGTTTAGTCACATATTCCTCTGGGCTCCAGATTAGTCACATGTTCCTCTGGGCTCCAGCTTAATCTCATGCTCCTCTTGGCTCCAGCTTAACCACATATGCCTCAGAGCTCTAGCTTAGTCACATGTTCCTCTGGGCTCCAGTTTAGCCACATGTTCCTCTGGGCTCCAGCTTCGCCACATGTTCCTCTTGGCTCCAGCTTAGCCACATGTGTCTCTGGCCTCCACCTTAGTCACATGTTCCTCTGAGCTCCAGTTTAGCCACATGTTCCTCTGGGCTCCAGCTTAGTCACATGCTCCTCTGGGCTCCAGCTTAGCCACATGTTCCTCTGTTCTCCAGCTGAGTCATATACTATGCTGGGCTCCAGCTTAGTCACATACCCCTCTGGGCTCCAGTTTAGCCACATGTTCCTCTGGGCTCCAGCTTAGGCATATGTTCCTTTGGGCTCCAGCTTAGTCAAATGTTCCTCTGGGCACCAGCTTAGTCACATACACCTCTGGGCTCCACCTTAATCACGTACCCCTCTGCTTCCAGCTTAGTCACATGTTCCTCTGGGCTCTAACTTAGCCACATGTTCCTCTGGGCTCCAGATTAGCGACATGTTCCTCTGGGCTCCAGCTTAGTCACATGCTCCTCTGGGCTCCGGCTTTGCCACATACGCCTCTGGCCTCCAGCTTAGTCACATGTTCCTCTGGGCTCCAGATTAGCGACATGTTCCTCTGGGCTCCAGCTTAGCCACATGTTCCTCTGGGCTCCAGCTTAGTCACATGTTCCTCTGGGTTCCAGCTTAGCCACATACGCCTCCTGGATTCAGCTTAGTCACGTTTTCCTCTGGGCTCCAGCTTAGTCACATACACCTCTGGGCTACAGCTTAGTCACATGTTCTTCTGGGCTCCAGTTTAGCCACATATGTCTCTGGGCTCCAGCTTAGTCACATTTTCCTCTGGGCTCCAGTTTAGCCACATATGTCTCTGGCCTCCAATTTAGTGATATGTTCCTCTGGGCTCCAGCTTAGCCACATATTCCTCTGGGCTCCAGCTTAGTCACATATTCCTCTGGGCTCCAGATTTGTCCCATGTTCCTCTGGGCTCCAGATTAGGCACATACTCCTCTGACCTCCAGTTTTGCCACATGTTCCTCTGGGCTCCAGATTAGCCATGTGTTCCTCTGGGTTCCAGCTTAGTCACATGTTCCTCTGGGCTTCAGCTTAGCCACATGTTCCTCTGGGCTCCAGCTTAGTCACATACTCCTCTGGGCTTCAGCTTAGCCACATGTTCCTCTGGGCTCCAGTTTAGTCACATGTGCCTCTGTGCACCAGCTTAGTCACATGTTCCATGGGCTCCAGATTAGTCACATGTTCCTCTGGGATCCAGTTTAGTCACATATTCCTCTGGGCTCCAGCTTAATCTCATGCTCCTCTTGGCTCCAGCTTAACCACAAACGCCTCAGAGCTCTAGTTTAGTCACATGTTCCTCTAGGCTCCAGCTTCGCCACATGTTCCTCTTGGCTCCAGTTTAGCCACATGTTCCTCTGGGCTCCAGTTTAGCCATATAGGCCTTTGGGCTCCAGCTTAGTCACATACTACTCTGGGCTCCATCTTAGCCATATGTTCCTCTGGGCTCCAGCTTAGTCACATGCTCCTCTGGGCTCCATCTTAGCCACATGTTCCTCTGGGCTCCAGCTTAGCCACATGTTCCTCTGGGCTCCAGCTTAGTCACATACTCCTCTGGTCCCCAACTTAGTCACATATTCCTCTGGGGTCCAGTTTAGTCACATGTGCCTCTGTGCACCAGCTTAGTCACATGTTCCATGGGCTCCAGCTTAGCCATATGTTCCTCTGGGCTCCAGCTTAGTCACATACTCCTCTGGTCCCCAACTTAGTCACATATTCCTCTGGGGTCCAGTTTAGTCACATGTGCCTCTGTGCACCAGCTTAGTCACATGTTCCATGGGCTCCAGCTTAGCCATATGTTCCTCTGGGCTCCAGTTTAGTCACATACTTCTCTGGGCTCCAGCTTCATCACATGTTCCTCTGGGCTCCAGCTTAGTCACATTCTCCTCTGGGCTCCAGCTTAGTCAGATGTGCCTCTGGGCTCTAGCTTAGTCACATGTTCCATGGGGTCCAGCTTAGTCACGTGTTCCTCTGCACTCCGGCTTAATCACATGTTTCTCTGGGCTCCAGCTTAGTCACATACTCCTCTGGGCTCCAGCTTAGTTACATGTTCCTCTGGGCTCCAGCTTAGTCACATGTTCCATGGGCTCCAGCTTAGCCATATGTTCCTCTGGGCTCCAGCTTAGTCACATACTCCTCTGGTCCCCAACTTAGTCACATATTCCTCTGGGGTCCAGTTTAGTCACATGTGCCTCTGTGCACCAGCTTAGTCACATGTTCCATGGGCTCCAGCTTAGCCATATGTTCCTCTGGGCTCCAGTTTAGTCACATACTCCTCTGGGCTCCAGCTTCATCACATGTTCCTCTGGGCTCCAGCTTAGTCACATTCTCCTCTGGGCTCCAGCTTAGTCAGATGTGCCTCTGGGCTCTAGCTTAGTCACATGTTCCATGGGGTCCAGCTTAGTCACGTGTTCCTCTGCGCTCCGGCTTAATCACATGTTTCTCTGGGCTCCAGCTTAGTCACATACTCTACTGGGCTCCTGCTTAGCCACATGCTCCTCCAGGCGACTGCTTAGTCACATACTCCTCTGGGCTCCAGCTTAGTCACATACTCCTCTGGGCTCCAGTTTAGTCACATGTGCCTCTGTGCACCAGTTTAGTCACATGTTCCATGGGCTCCAGATTAGTCACATGTTCCTCTGGGATCCAGTTTAGTCACATATTCCTCTGGGCTCCAGACTAGTCACATGTTCCTCTGGGCTCCAGCTTAATCTCATGCTCCTCTTGGCTCCAGTTTAACCACATATGCCTCAGAGCTCTAGCTTAGTCACATGTTCCTCTGGGCTCCAGCTTAGTCACATGCTCCTCTGGGCTCCAGCTTAGCCACATGTTCCTCTGTTCTCCAGCTGAGTCATATACTATGCTGGGCTCCAGCTTAGTCACATACCCCTCTGGGCTCCAGTTTAGCCACATGTTCCTCTGGGCTCCAGCTTAGGCATATGTTCCTTTGGGCTCCAGCTTAGTCAAATGTTCCTCTGGGCACCAGCTTAGTCACATACTCCTCTGGGCTCCACCTTAATCACGTACCCCTCTGCTTCCAGCTTAGTCACATGTTCCTCTGGGCTCTAACTTAGCCACATGTTCCTCTGGGCTCCAGATTAGCGACATGTTCCTCTGGGCTCCAGCTTAGTCACATGCTCCTCTGGGCTCCGGCTTTGCCACATACGCCTCTGGCCTCCAGCTTAGTCACATGTTCCTCTGGGCTCCAGATTAGCGACATGTTCCTCTGGGCTCCAGCTTAGCCACATGTTCCTCTGGGCTCCAGCTTAGTCACATGTTCCTCTGGGTTCCAGCTTAGCCACATACGCCTCCTGGATTCAGCTTAGTCACGTTTTCCTCTGGGCTCCAGCTTAGTCACATACACCTCTGGGCTACGGCTTAGTCACATGTTCTTCTGGGCTCCAGTTTAGCCACATATGTCTCTGGGCTCCAGCTTAGTCACATTTTCCTCTGGGCTCCAGTTTAGCCACATATGTCTCTGGCCTCCAATTTAGTGATATGTTCCTCTGGGCTCCAGCTTAGCCACATATTCCTCTGGGCTCCAGCTTAGTCACATTTTCCTCTTGGCTGCAGCTTAGCCACATGCTCCTCTGGGCTCCAGCTTAGTCACATATTCCTCTGGGCTCCAGATTTGTCCCATGTTCCTCTGGGCTCCAGATTAGGCACATACTCCTCTGACCTCCAGTTTTGCCACATGTTCCTCTGGGCTCCAGATTAGCCATGTGTTCCTCTGGGTTCCAGCTTAGTCACATGTTCCTCTGGGCTTCAGCTTAGCCACATGTTCCTCTGGGCTCCAGCTTAGTCACATACTCCTCTGGTCCCCAACTTAGTCACATACTCCTCTGGGCTCCAGTTTAGTCACATGTGCCTCTGTGCACCAGCTTAGTCACATGTTCCATGGGCTCCAGATTAGTCACATGTTCCTCTGGGATCCAGTTTAGTCACATATTCCTCTGGGCTCCAGCTTAATCTCATGCTCCTCTTGGCTCCAGCTTAACCACAAACGCCTCAGAGCTCTAGTTTAGTCACATGTTCCTCTAGGCTCCAGCTTCGCCACATGTTCCTCTTGGCTCCAGTTTAGCCACATGTTCCTCTGGGCTCCAGTTTAGCCATATAAACCTTTGGGCTCCAGCTTAGTCACATACTCCTCTGGGCTCCATCTTAGCCACATGTTCCTCTGGGCTCCAGCTTAGTCACATGCTCCTCTGGGCTCCAGCTAAGCCACATGTTCCTCTGGGCTCCAGCTTAGCCACATGTTCCTCTGGGCTCCAGCTTAGTCACATACTCCTCTGGTCCCCAACTTAGTCACATATTCCTCTGGGGTCCAGTTTAGTCACATGTGCCTCTGTGCACCAGCTTAGTCACATGTTCCATGGGCTCCAGCTTAGCCATATGTTCCTCTGGGCTCCAGCTTAGTCACATACTCCTCTGGTCCCCAACTTAGTCACATATTCCTCTGGGGTCCAGTTTAGTCACATGTGCCTCTGTGCACCAGCTTAGTCACATGTTCCATGGGCTCCAGCTTAGCCATATGTTCCTCTGGGCTCCAGTTTAGTCACATACTCCTCTGGGCTCCAGCTTCATCACATGTTCCTCTGGGCTCCAGCTTAGTCATATTCTCCTCTGGGCTCCAGCTTAGTCAGATGTGCCTCTGGGCTCTAGCTTAGTCACATGTTCCATGGGGTCCAGCTTAGTCACGTGTTCCTCTGCACTCCGGCTTAATCACATGTTTCTCTGGGCTCCAGCTTAGTCACATACTCCTCTGGGCTCCAGCTTAGTGACATGTTCCTCTGGGCTCCAGCTTAGTCACATGTTCCATGGGCTCCAGCTTAGCCACATGTTCCTCTGGGCTCCAGCTTAGTCACATACTCCTCTGGTCCCCAACTTAGTCACATATTCCTCTGGGGTCCAGTTTAGTCACATGTGCCTCTGTGCACCAGCTTAGTCACATGTTCCATGGGCTCCAGCTTAGCCATATGTTCCTCTGGGCTCCAGTTTAGTCACATACTCCTCTGGGCTCCAGCTTCATCACATGTTCCTCTGGGCTCCAGCTTAGTCACATTCTCCTCTGGGCTCCAGCTTAGTCAGATGTGCCTCTGGGCTCTAGCTTAGTCACATGTTCCATGGGGTCCAGCTTAGTCACGTGTTCCTCTGCGCTCCGGCTTAATCACATGTTTCTCTGGGCTCCAGCTTAGTCACATACTCTACTGGGCTCCTGCTTAGCCACATGCTCCTCCAGGCGACTGCTTAGTCACATACTCCTCTGGGCTCCAGCTTAGTCACATACTCCTCTGGGCTCCAGTTTAGTCACATGTGCCTCTGTGCACCAGTTTAGTCACATGTTCCATGGGCTCCAGATTAGTCACATGTTCCTCTGGGATCCAGTTTAGTCACATATTCCTCTGGGCTCCAGATTAGTCACATGTTCCTCTGGGCTCCAGCTTAATCTCATGCTCCTCTTGGCTCCAGTTTAACCACATATGCCTCAGAGCTCTAGCTTAGTCACATGTTCCTCTGGGCTCCAGTTTAGCCACATGTTCCTCTGGGCTCCAGCTTCGCCACATGTTCCTCTTGGCTCCAGCTTAGCCACATGTGTCTCTGGCCTCCACCTTAGTCACATGTTCCTCTGAGCTCCAGTTTAGCCACATGTTCCTCTTGGCTCCAGCTTAGTCACATGCTCCTCTGGGCTCCAGCTTAGCCACATGTTCCTCTGTTCTCCAGCTGTGTCATATACTATGCTGGGCTCCAGCTTAATCACATACCCCTCTGGGCTCCAGTTTAGCCACATGTTCCTCTGGGCTCCAGCTTAGGTATATGTTCCTTTGGGCTCCAGCTTAGTCAAATGTTCCTCTGGGCACCAGCTTAGTCACATACTCCTCTGGGCTCCACCTTAATCACGTACCCCTCTGCTTCCAGCTTAGTCACATGTTCCTCTGGGCTCTAACTTAGCCACATGTTCCTCTGGGCTCCAGATTAGCGACATGTTCCTCTGGGCTCCAGCTTAGTCACATGCTCCTCTGGGCTCCGGCATTGCCATATACGCCTCTGGCCTCCAGCTTAGTCACATGTTCCTCTGGGCTCCAGATTAGCGACATGTTCCTCTGGGCTCCAGCTTAGCCACATGTTCCTCTGGGCTCCAGCTTAGTCACATGTTCCTCTGGGTTCCAGCTTAGCCACATACGCCTCCTGGATTCAGCTTAGTCACGTTTTCCTCTGGGCTCCAGCTTAGTCACATACACCTCTGGGCTACAGCTTAGTCACATGTTCTTCTGGGCTCCAGTTTAGCCACATATGTCTCTGGGCTCCAGCTTAGTCACATTTTCCTCTGGGCTCCAGTTTAGCCACATATGTCTCTGGCCTCCAATTTAGTGATATGTTCCTCTGGGCTCCAGCTTAGCCACATATTCCTCTGGGCTCCAGCTTAGTCACATTTTCCTCTGGGCTGCAGCTTAGCCACATGCTCCTCTGGGCTCCAGCTTAGTCACATATTCCTCTGGGCTCCAGATTTGTCCCATGTTCCTCTGGGCTCCAGATTAGGCACATACTCCTCTGACCTCCAGTTTTGCCACATGTTCCTCTGGGCTCCAGATTAGCCATGTGTTCCTCTGGGTTCCAGCTTAGTCACATGTTCCTCTGGGCTTCAGCTTAGCCACATGTTCCTCTGGGCTCCAGCTTAGTCACATACTCCTCTGGTCCCCAACTTAGTCACATACTCCTCTGGGCTCCAGTTTAGTCACATGTGCCTCTGTGCACCAGCTTAGTCACATGTTCCATGGGCTCCAGATTAGTCACATGTTCCTCTGGGATCCAGTTTAGTCACATATTCCTCTGGGCTCCAGCTTAATCTCATGCTCCTCTTGGCTCCAGCTTAACCACAAACACCTCAGAGCTCTAGTTTAGTCACATGTTCCTCTGGGCTCCAGCTTCGCCACATGTTCCTCTTGGCTCCAGCTTAGCCACATATGTCTCTGGCCTCCAGCTTAGTCACATGTTCCTCTGGGCTCCAGCTTAGTCACATGTTCCTCTGGGCTCCAGCTTAGTCACATGTTCCTCTGGGTTCCAGATTAGGCGCATACTCCTCTGACCTCCAGATTAGCCACATGTTCCTCTGGGCTCCAGCTTAGTCACATGTTCCTCTGGGCTCCAGCTTAGCCACATGTTCCTCTGGGCTCCAGCTTAGTCACATACTCCTCTGGTCCCCAACTTAGTCACATATTCCTCTGGGGTCCAGTTTAGTCACATGTGCCTCTGTGCACCAGCTTAGTCACATGTTCCATGGGCTCTAGCTTAGCCATATGTTCCTCTGGGCTCCAGCTTAGTCACATACTCCTCTGGTCCCCAACTTAGTCACATATTCCTCTGGGGTCCAGTTTAGTCACATGTGCCTCTGTGCACCAGCTTAGTCACATGTTCCTCTGGGCTCCAGTTTAGTCACATGTTCCTCTGGGTTCCAGATTAGGCGCATACTCCTCTGACCTCCAGATTAGCCACATGTTCCTCTGGGCTCCAGCTTAGTCACATGTTCCTCTGGGCTCCAGCTTAGCCACATGTTCCTCTGTGCTCCAGCTTAGTCACATACTCCTCTGGTCCCCAACTTAGTCACATATTCCTCTGGGCTCCAGTTTAGTCACATACTCCTCTGGGCTCCAGCTTCATCACATGTTCCTCTGGGCTCCAGCTTAGTCACATTCTCCTCTGGGCTCCAGCTTAGTCAGATGTGCCTCTGGGCTCTAGCTTAGTCACATGTTCCATGGGGTCCAGCTTAGTCACGTGTTCCTCTGCGCTCCGGCTTAATCACGTGTTTCTCTAGGCTCCACCTTAGTCACATACTCCTCTGGGCTCCAGCTTAGTGACATGTTCCTCTGGGCTCCAGCTTAGTCACATGTTCCATGGGCTCCAGCTTAGCCACATGTTCCTCTGGGCTCCAGCTTAGTCACATACTCCTCTGGTACCCAACTTAGTCACATATTCCTCTGGGGTCCAGTTTAGTCACATGTGCCTCTGTGCACCAGCTTAGTCACATGTTCCATGGGCTCCAGCTTAGCCATATGTTCCTCTGGGCTCCAGTTTAATCACATACTCCTCTGGGCTCCAGCTTCATCACATGTTCCTCTGGGCTCCAGCTTAGTCACATTCTCCTCTGGGCTCCAGCTTAGTCAGATGTGCCTCTGGGCTCTAGCTTAGTCACATGTTCCATGGGGTCCAGCTTAGTCACGTGTTCCTCTGCGCTCCGGCTTAATCACATGTTTCTCTGGGCTCCAGCTTAGTCACATACTCTACTGGGCTCCTGCTTAGCCACATGCTCCTCCAGGCGACTGCTTAGTCACATACTCCTCTGGGCTCCAGCTTAGTCACATACTCCTCTGGGCTCCAGTTTAGTCACATGTGCCTCTGTGCACCAGCTTAGTCACATGTTCCATGGGCTCCAGATTAGTCACATGTTCCTCTGGGATCCAGTTTAGTCACATATTCCTCTGGGCTCCAGATTAGTCACATGTTCCTCTGGGCTCCAGCTTAATCTCATGCTCCTCTTGGCTCCAGCTTAACCACATATGCCTCAGAGCTCTAGCTTAGTCACATGTTCCTCTGGGCTCCAGTTTAGCCACATGTTCCTCTGGGCTCCAGCTTCGCCACATGTTCCTCTTGGCTCCAGCTTAGCCACATGTGTCTCTGGCCTCCACCTTAGTCACATGTTCCTCTGAGCTCCAGCTTAGCCACATGTTCCATGGGCTCCAGCTTAGTCACATTTTTCTCTGGGCTCCAGCTTAGTCACATACTCCTCTGAGCTTCAGCTTAGCCACATGTTCCATGAGCTCCAGCTTAGTCACATGCTCCTCTGAGCTCCAGCTTAGCCACATGTTTCTCTGGGTTCCAACTTAGTCACATACTCCTGTGAGCTCCAGCTTAGCCACATGTTCCTCTGGGCTCGAGCTCAGCCACATGTACATCTGGGCTCCAGCTTAGTCACATACTCCTCTAGGCTCTAGCTTAGTGACATGTTCCTCTAGGCTCCAGCTTCGCCACATGTTCCTCTTGGCTCCAGTTTAGCCACATGTTCCTCTGGGCTCCAGTTTAGCCATATAAACCTTTGGGCTCCAGCTTAGTCACATACTCCTCTGGGCTCCATCTTAGCCACATGTTCCTCTGGGCTCCAGCTTAGTCACATGCTCCTCTGGGCTCCAGCTAAGCCACATGTTCCATGGGCTCCAGCTTAGCCACATGTTCCTCTGGGCTCCAGCTTAGTCACATACTCCTCTGGTCCCCAACTTAGTCACATATTCCTCTGGGGTCCAGTTTAGTCACATGTGCCTCTGTGCACCAGCTTAGTCACATGTTCCATGGGCTCCAGCTTAGCCATATGTTCCTCTGGGCTCCAGTTTAGTCACATACTCCTCTGGGCTCCAGCTTCATCACATGTTCCTCTGGGCTCCAGCTTAGTCATATTCTCCTCTGGGCTCCAGCTTAGTCAGATGTGCCTCTGGGCTCTAGCTTAGTCACATGTTCCATGGGGTCCAGCTTAGTCACGTGTTCCTCTGCACTCCGGCTTAATCACATGTTTCTCTGGGCTCCAGCTTAGTCACATACTCCTCTGGGCTCCAGCTTAGTGACATGTTCCTCTGGGCTCCAGCTTAGTCACATGTTCCATGGGCTCCAGCTTAGCCACATGTTCCTCTGGGCTCCAGCTTAGTCACATACTCCTCTGGTCCCCAACTTAGTCACATATTCCTCTGGGGTCCAGTTTAGTCACATGTGCCTCTGTGCACCAGCTTAGTCACATGTTCCATGGGCTCCAGCTTAGCCATATGTTCCTCTGGGCTCCAGTTTAGTCACATACTCCTCTGGGCTCCAGCTTCATCACATGTTCCTCTGGGCTCCAGCTTAGTCACATTCTCCTCTGGGCTCCAGCTTAGTCAGATGTGCCTCTGGGCTCTAGCTTAGTCACATGTTCCATGGGGTCCAGCTTAGTCACGTGTTCCTCTGCGCTCCGGCTTAATCACATGTTTCTCTGGGCTCCAGCTTAGTCACATACTCTACTGGGCTCCTGCTTAGCCACATGCTCCTCCAGGCGACTGCTTAGTCACATACTCCTCTGGGCTCCAGCTTAGTCACATACTCCTCTGGGCTCCAGTTTAGTCACATGTGCCTCTGTGCACCAGTTTAGTCACATGTTCCATGGGCTCCAGATTAGTCACATGTTCCTCTGGGATCCAGTTTAGTCACATATTCCTCTGGGCTCCAGATTAGTCACATGTTCCTCTGGGCTCCAGCTTAATCTCATGCTCCTCTTGGCTCCAGTTTAACCACATATGCCTCAGAGCTCTAGCTTAGTCACATGTTCCTCTGGGCTCCAGTTTAGCCACATGTTCCTCTGGGCTCCAGCTTCGCCACATGTTCCTCTTGGCTCCAGCTTAGCCACATGTGTCTCTGGCCTCCACCTTAGTCACATGTTCCTCTGAGCTCCAGTTTAGCCACATGTTCCTCTTGGCTCCAGCTTAGTCACATGCTCCTCTGGGCTCCAGCTTAGCCACATGTTCCTCTGTTCTCCAGCTGTGTCATATACTATGCTGGGCTCCAGCTTAATCACATACCCCTCTGGGCTCCAGTTTAGCCACATGTTCCTCTGGGCTCCAGCTTAGGCATATGTTCCTTTGGGCTCCAGCTTAGTCAAATGTTCCTCTGGGCACCAGCTTAGTCACATACTCCTCTGGGCTCCACCTTAATCACGTACCCCTCTGCTTCCAGCTTAGTCACATGTTCCTCTGGGCTCTAACTTAGCCACATGTTCCTCTGGGCTCCAGATTAGCGACATGTTCCTCTGGGCTCCAGCTTAGTCACATGCTCCTCTGGGCTCCGGCATTGCCATATACGCCTCTGGCCTCCAGCTTAGTCACATGTTCCTCTGGGCTCCAGATTAGCGACA
This sequence comes from Chiloscyllium punctatum, assembly GCF_047496795.1. Lineage (NCBI taxonomy): Eukaryota > Metazoa > Chordata > Chondrichthyes > Orectolobiformes > Hemiscylliidae > Chiloscyllium > Chiloscyllium punctatum. The sequence goes on from NC_092746.1 coordinate 11,591,362, forward strand.
TGTTCCTCTGGGCTCCAGCTTAGCCACATGTTCCTCTGGGCTCCAGCTTAGTCACATGTTCCTCTGGGTTCCAGCTTAGCCACATACGCCTCCTGGATTCAGCTTAGTCACGTTTTCCTCTGGGCTCCAGCTTAGTCACATACACCTCTGGGCTACAGCTTAGTCACATGTTCTTCTGGGCTCCAGTTTAGCCACATATGTCTCTGGGCTCCAGCTTAGTCACATTTTCCTCTGGGCACCAGTTTAGCCACATATGTCTCTGGCCTCCAATTTAGTGATATGTTCCTCTGGGCTCCAGCTTAGCCACATATTCCTCTGGGCTCCAGCTTAGTCACATTTTCCTCTGGGCTGCAGCTTAGCCACATGCTCCTCTGGGCTCCAGCTTAGTCACATATTCCTCTGGGCTCCAGATTTGTCCCATGTTCCTCTGGGCTCCAGATTAGGCACATACTCCTCTGACCTCCAGTTTTGCCACATGTTCCTCTGGGCTCCAGATTAGCCATGTGTTCCTCTGGGTTCCAGCTTAGTCACATGTTCCTCTGGGCTTCAGCTTAGCCACATGTTCCTCTGGGCTCCAGCTTAGTCACATACTCCTCTGGTCCCCAACTTAGTCACATACTCCTCTGGGCTCCAGTTTAGTCACATGTGCCTCTGTGCACCAGCTTAGTCACATGTTCCATGGGCTCCAGATTAGTCACATGTTCCTCTGGGATCCAGTTTAGTCACATATTCCTCTGGGCTCCAGCTTAATCTCATGCTCCTCTTGGCTCCAGCTTAACCACAAACACCTCAGAGCTCTAGTTTAGTCACATGTTCCTCTGGGCTCCAGCTTCGCCACATGTTCCTCTTGGCTCCAGCTTAGCCACATATGTCTCTGGCCTCCAGCTTAGTCACATGTTCCTCTGGGCTCCAGCTTAGTCACATGTTCCTCTGGGCTCCAGCTTAGTCACATGTTCCTCTGGGTTCCAGATTAGGCGCATACTCCTCTGACCTCCAGATTAGCCACATGTTCCTCTGGGCTCCAGCTTAGTCACATGTTCCTCTGGGCTCCAGCTTAGCCACATGTTCCTCTGGGCTCCAGCTTAGTCACATACTCCTCTGGTCCCCAACTTAGTCACATATTCCTCTGGGGTCCAGTTTAGTCACATGTGCCTCTGTGCACCAGCTTAGTCACATGTTCCATGGGCTCTAGCTTAGCCATATGTTCCTCTGGGCTCCAGCTTAGTCACATACTCCTCTGGTCCCCAACTTAGTCACATATTCCTCTGGGGTCCAGTTTAGTCACATGTGCCTCTGTGCACCAGCTTAGTCACATGTTCCTCTGGGCTCCAGTTTAGTCACATGTTCCTCTGGGTTCCAGATTAGGCGCATACTCCTCTGACCTCCAGATTAGCCACATGTTCCTCTGGGCTCCAGCTTAGTCACATGTTCCTCTGGGCTCCAGCTTAGCCACATGTTCCTCTGTGCTCCAGCTTAGTCACATACTCCTCTGGTCCCCAACTTAGTCACATATTCCTCTGGGCTCCAGTTTAGTCACATACTCCTCTGGGCTCCAGCTTCATCACATGTTCCTCTGGGCTCCAGCTTAGTCACATTCTCCTCTGGGCTCCAGCTTAGTCAGATGTGCCTCTGGGCTCTAGCTTAGTCACATGTTCCATGGGGTCCAGCTTAGTCACGTGTTCCTCTGCGCTCCGGCTTAATCACGTGTTTCTCTAGGCTCCACCTTAGTCACATACTCCTCTGGGCTCCAGCTTAGTGACATGTTCCTCTGGGCTCCAGCTTAGTCACATGTTCCATGGGCTCCAGCTTAGCCACATGTTCCTCTGGGCTCCAGCTTAGTCACATACTCCTCTGGTACCCAACTTAGTCACATATTCCTCTGGGGTCCAGTTTAGTCACATGTGCCTCTGTGCACCAGCTTAGTCACATGTTCCATGGGCTCCAGCTTAGCCATATGTTCCTCTGGGCTCCAGTTTAATCACATACTCCTCTGGGCTCCAGCTTCATCACATGTTCCTCTGGGCTCCAGCTTAGTCACATTCTCCTCTGGGCTCCAGCTTAGTCAGATGTGCCTCTGGGCTCTAGCTTAGTCACATGTTCCATGGGGTCCAGCTTAGTCACGTGTTCCTCTGCGCTCCGGCTTAATCACATGTTTCTCTGGGCTCCAGCTTAGTCACATACTCTACTGGGCTCCTGCTTAGCCACATGCTCCTCCAGGCGACTGCTTAGTCACATACTCCTCTGGGCTCCAGCTTAGTCACATACTCCTCTGGGCTCCAGTTTAGTCACATGTGCCTCTGTGCACCAGCTTAGTCACATGTTCCATGGGCTCCAGATTAGTCACATGTTCCTCTGGGATCCAGTTTAGTCACATATTCCTCTGGGCTCCAGATTAGTCACATGTTCCTCTGGGCTCCAGCTTAATCTCATGCTCCTCTTGGCTCCAGCTTAACCACATATGCCTCAGAGCTCTAGCTTAGTCACATGTTCCTCTGGGCTCCAGTTTAGCCACATGTTCCTCTGGGCTCCAGCTTCGCCACATGTTCCTCTTGGCTCCAGCTTAGCCACATGTGTCTCTGGCCTCCACCTTAGTCACATGTTCCTCTGAGCTCCAGCTTAGCCACATGTTCCATGGGCTCCAGCTTAGTCACATTTTTCTCTGGGCTCCAGCTTAGTCACATACTCCTCTGAGCTTCAGCTTAGCCACATGTTCCATGAGCTCCAGCTTAGTCACATGCTCCTCTGAGCTCCAGCTTAGCCACATGTTTCTCTGGGTTCCAACTTAGTCACATACTCCTGTGAGCTCCAGCTTAGCCACATGTTCCTCTGGGCTCGAGCTCAGCCACATGTACATCTGGGCTCCAGCTTAGTCACATACTCCTCTAGGCTCTAGCTTAGTGACATGTTCCTCTGGGCTCAGCTTAGTCACATACTCCTCTGGGCTCCAGCTTAGTGACATGTTCCTATAGGCTTCATCTTAGCCACATGTTCCTCTGGCCTCCAGCTTAGTCTCATACTCCTCTGGGCTCCAGCTCAGCCACATGTTCTTCTGGGCTCCAGCTTAGTCACATGTTCCTCTGGGCTCCTGCTTAGTCACATACTCCTCTGGGCTCCAGCTTAGCTACATGTTCCTCTGGCCTTCAGCTTAGTCACATACTCCTTTGGGCTCCGGCTTAGTCACATACTCCTCTGGGCTCCAGCTTGCCCGCATGTTCCTCTGGGCTCCAGCTCAGTCACATGTTCCTCTGGGCTTCAGTTTAGCCGTATGTTCCTCTGGGCTCCCACTTAGCCACATGTTCCTCTGGGCTCCAGCTTAGCCGTATGTTCCTCTGGGCTCCAGCTCAGTCACATGTTCCTCTGGGCTTCAGCTTAGCCGTATGTTCCTCTGGGCTCCCACTTAGCCACATGTTCCTCTGGGCTCCAGCTTAGCCACATGTTCCTCGGGACTCCAGCTTAGTCACATACACCTCTGGGCTCCAGATTAGAAACATGTTCCCCTGGGTTCCAGCTTAGGCACATACTCCTCTGCGCTCAAGCTTGGCCACATGTTCCTTGGGATCCAGCTTAGTCACATGTTCCTCTGGGCCCCAGCTTATCACATACTCCTCTGGGCTCCAGCTTAGTCACATACACCTCTGGGCTCCAGATTAGAAACATGTTCCCCTGGGTTCCAGCTTAGGCACATACTCCTCTGCGCTCAAGCTTGGCCACATGTTCCTCTGGGCTCCAGCTTAGTCACATGTTCCTCTGGGCTCTAGCTTAGCAACATGTTCCTCTGGGCTCCAGCTCAGCCACATGTTCGTCTGGGCTCCAGCTTAGTCACATGTTCCTCTGGGCTCCAGCTTAACCACATGATCCTCTGGGCTCCAGCCTAGCCTGTATTCCCTGACATTTCAAGGTACCAGCCATGAGCAGCATTTGCCTGCTTTCTTTCCCCATGAAGGTTGGCATCGGACATGCACCAATCTCACCACATCATCGTGGCACATCTCTTACTCATGTAGAATCATTGCTGCATTTGGGAGCCCATCAACACTATTCACTACAAGTTGTTGACAGGCTGATTTTGATGCGCCTACAAGGTTCCATCTCACGCATCAGAGTAGGTTGCATCTCAGGACTCTTTAGTTGCATGTTAGGGCTCTTCTTAGCATATATTGACTTTGGGTGTTCAAAGCATCTTCGCCAAACTTTGCCTTCCTTTTTTCACATGATCACATCATTCAGAACCTCGAGCCTCACAGCCCGACAGTGTTGACTTGGGTTTTAGTGTGACAAAGCTTGTCATGGTTTCACACAGTAAAACTGCAGGCCCTTGTCAGTGGTAAAGTGGGCAGATAGCGTCAATACAGTGAGAGTTGGTGGACTCTGACAAGGAGGGCTATCGGATGCTTATACATGGACATTTGACATAGTTTGTTTTGATTTGATTTATCATTGCCACATATACAAGACACAGTAAGAAGTGTTGTTTTGTGTGCTAACCAGACAAATCATACATTATATAAGTGCTTTAGGATAATAGAACAGAATGCAGAATGCAGTGTTACAGTTGCTGAGAAGGTGCAGGGGGAGGTCATCTCAAATATATGGGAAGTCCATTCATAGGTCTGATAACAGCAGGGAGTAAGCTGTTTTTAAATCTGTTGGTACGTGTTTTCAAACTTTGCATCCTTTGCTCAGTGGAAGAGCATGAAAGGGAGTATGAACTGGCTGGGAGGGGTCTTTGATTGTTTTGGCTGCTTTCCCGAGGCAGCAGGAAGTGTCAATGGGAGAAAGGCTGGTTTTTGTGATGGACTAGGCAGTATTCATAACGCTCTGTAATTTCTTGCCGTCTCGGGCTGAGCAGTTGCCATACCAAGCTGTGATGAGTCCAGATTGTGTACAGCGGATGCTATGCCTTTCAAATACAGTCGGAGATTTTAAGTGTGGCAGGATTAATTAAACACTGTTCTCAACTCCCAAATGTATCAAGTTAACAATGTAATTTATGACAGATCACGCTATGTCTTTCTTATTTCCCTGTGATGAGGTGAACGCAGCCCAGGCTGCAAAGAATGCCAACATCGCTGGCTTTCCCTGTATGCAAGGTGCTACAGCATTTACAAATGTTGCATTGAGAGTGTCATATCAAAAAGCAACTGACTTCATCAGTGCATCAATTCCATTTGGCCCATCTGTAAGTCATCTGTAATCATTGGTCTTACCTCATAGACATCTGTACCTGGTGCTGCTGAAGCAACCTTGTTGCCTATACCTTTGAGAATTTCATGCTGTATGACTATGACACTATAACCTTCATATTCCTGCTAGATTCAGGAACTGGGATAGCTGCTTGGAGGCAAGGGAAACATGATAACCATGGCCAAGTTACTTAACATTGTGACCAATGCCAAAAGTAGATTAAAAAAAACTGCCCATTTTCCACCAGGGCATCGTGAATTAGATGATAGGTTTGCTGAAGACAAGGTTCAGATACTTGGATCGGCCTGGGAACACCCTGAAGTTACTCCAGGTAATATGGACCATAGATTCTTGAATGCTGTGCTCTGAGCAGTCAAGGAGGAAATATGATGGACCCTGAAGAGGTGAGAAAGTGGCAGAAGTATTCTGAAGTGGAAGATGAGCAGCACGGTGGCACAGTGGTTAGCACTGCTGCCTCACAGCGCCAGAGACCCGGGTTCAATTCCCGCCTCAGGCGACTGACTGTGTGGAGTTAGCACATTCTCCCTGTGTCCGCGTGGGTTTCCTCCGGGTGCTCCGGTTTCCTCCCACAGTCCAAAGATGTGCAGGTCAGGTGAATTGGCCATGCTAAATTGCCCGTAGTGTTAGGTAAGGGGTAGATGTAGGGGTATGGGTGGGTTGCGCTTCGGCGGGGCGGTGTGGACTTGTTGGGCCGAAGGGCCTGTTTCCACACTGTAAGTAATCTAATCTAATCTAATCTAATGAGGACATTGAACAGGAGGAGCATCAACTTCACCGTGATGAAGTTCTCTAGCATTGGGTGCAACAAGCCAGATAGGACTTTGAGACCCACTTCCAATAGGTCGGAGTTTGGTGAAGACATTGTTGGTTGATTGTAAACTTGCTGCTGTTCTTTGCCCTCCCCTACTTCCATTGTGAAAGGCTATTCCTGGCTGGCAGCATTTCCCCCGGTCCACAGCTGAACTTTAAATATAACACTAGAACTGAGAATACCAGAAGGTTCCAGCAATGGTGAGCATTTCTGCCACTGCCTAGTCCACAGTCGTAGGAGCACTCGCCACATAGACATGATGCATACATAAGGTGTGCAGTGGAGTATTGTTTGAGATAACCTGCCATAGCTATTGGAAGGAAACCCCATCATTAAACTTTCTGTAATTGACACTTAGCCAATTTTTGGTAAACTTCAGTCTGTAACTTCAACAAGTTCTACTTATATTTGTGTCTGCTACCCAAGTGGAAGTAGCTCAGATGTTTGTGTGTTTAGTCACTAGGAACCTGTGTTGTATCCAATGATGATATCAGTAGAGTGGTATCATTTAAAAGTGCTTTGCACAAATAGAAACGTAATTTATTAAAGATGTTTGTATTGTTGAGAGCATGGTCTGCGAGTTGCCTCATGCTGTATGGAATTAAACCAGAGGGAAAATTATTTGACATTGCTGTAATAATGTGTCATTATTGCTTTATCAAATTTTAAAATAGGAATCAAAATTAACCTGTTTGTTTTATAGTGTTCAACATGTAATCAGTTTGCACGCTATTGTTGAATATCAGCTGAAGATTTTTGTCTTGCCCTGTATTTTCTTCATCTAACCTCATAACTTGATTCATGAAATAATCTGTAGCCAAGTTAATCAATAATCTATGGACATGTTTCCAAATGTTTTCTTCATTACTAAATCATATTAAAGTACGAGCAAGCATTAGTTATAGGGAGTCCATGTGAAATTCTCTTTCATGAGTTCAACAATCCAGTTAAAGTTCACATGAAGATAACATTCTTCCATAAGACTACATTTGCTTCAGCTATCCTTTTTTTTCGCTTGAGGGTGTTATTACACATATTATTTTTCAAATGACTAAAATATTTCTAAAGCAGATTGGAGAAACAGTGTTTTCCTATAAGCAAGTTCACTGAATTTTTTGAGGAAGCAAGTCTGATTTAAATTACACTGATCCAACTAATTTTTAATTTCAACATGTAAGTGAAATTTTCATGCTTTCAGTAAAAATAAATTATAAACACTCACCCAGAAAATAAAACTAAAACAGTTTGTTCAAATGTGAAGATATATTTGACCATTTTTAACAAGATAATAATCTATGAGGCATTACAGTTGAAATGTGATCCAGTTCATCCCATTTGTTGCAAACTGAATCTTAAATTCCTTCAACCCCTTACTTCAATAGACAGACACATGCACTGAAGATTTTGGAAGGAATGTTTAACAATTATAAAAATAACATATCAAACTAACCTTATAAAATCTACTAAAGTTATAAAAGAAAAGGAATTTTTTTCTTATTAATAATAAAAAATCAAAGAAAAGCCTTGATCAGCCGTCTTCTTGAGCTACTGTACTGTAGTGATTGGCAGGGTATTAAATAGGGCTTTGTTATGGCCATAGAGTGGCTCCAGAATAACCAGGATGTCAGATTACATCCCGCAGACTTAGTGACTCCACGCAGCCCCTATGATAAATTTTGCAATATTTGGGGGAAAACTTATTTTAAGTCTAACCGTAACCTTTTATGAGGTTATTCACCAAGTAAAATGTCCATCAACTGACCTAGAATATTAGGTAACCAGAACTAAATGAGTTCTTTTGTGCAAACCCGTACAAATCTTTCAAACACAAAGGCTGTATAATCAACACGGGGCTGACTGAGAAAGTAAATGTGTGAATTCTACCTCTGTGATAAGCAATCATTGGTAAATGAATATACAAGAGCCAATGAGTCAGATCCATTGAATGTAAAGATAATAAATATGTTCCTAAATGCCTAATCACATTTGGAAAGAACGTCAGACTTGTGACTTCTTGTCCTATCATAATTTAATCATTTTTACCAAATGACTAATGGAAGGTGATATGGCAGTAGCTTTTAATTATTGATATTTAATGGTCAGTTTACAAACTGTCACAGAGATCTGACTGTGTATTACATATAATGAATCCAATAATGTTTATATTCTACAATAAACCTGCTTATTACCATAACACAGAGTCGATGGAATCACTGTTATTTTAACCTCACGCTCTGATGTAATTTTAATTACATATTACAATCCAATCGGGAAAAATAAATTCCACAATTAGACTCCATTGTATTTGTTGCAGTATATTACTAATAGATTGATAAACAGCAGGTTAATGCAAGTTTCGGGACAACTAGACCAAGTTTGAGAAAATGCAGGCACTTACAGAGTGTCATTTTTATTTTTATTTCTCCCATAATTCTATGCAATTTCCTTTTGGGTAAGGGTTTTCTGTATGTTTTATTAATGTATACAATTCACCTATTTATAAGAAGAAAGGTAAGCTTTTGTTTATGTTATTGTCTGAGTTAAAATTGAAACATTTACGTAAATAAAAGCCAGCAATTTCCTTTATGCTGTAGCTGGTATCATAAAATAATAATAGCTTATTATTTTATTTAAGGGGCATTTTTAAATCTCAAGAAACACATCCTTATAAGATAGCTTTACATTGAGCTTCAGTAAAGAACATCTTATCCACATCTTCTTTTGGCATCTTACTTCTTTGTTTACAGCTGGAAAGATCTTTTTTAAGTTAGATGATGTCTTATTGATACGGAAGGGAAGGAGAATTATGTTACGCACTCATTCTCATTCTTTAACTCACGAGAAACATACAAAATAAGTTGATATTATTTTAATGATAAAACTTTTTTTATGTTTGCTTCCGTGAGCTATCAAAATGCCCAATCCTTTGGATCATTGAATTAGTGGAAGCAAATTTGTATACTCAGAAATATGAAAAGCATGAAAGGTAGAGCAGCTCATTCACTTTCATCAAAGTATCACTTTCCAGCCTCAGTGAATTTATCCATTATTGTATTACGTACCTCATATAAGTGGCTCTTGTTTCACCATCTCACCATTCTGACGACAGATGAACAGATCTTTCAAACTGAGCTTCCAGGCAAATTCTTCGATAGACTAATAGAAACTGTTGCAAATTCTTCTTGTCAAAGGTTAAAAGCCCTCCTCTTTTGGCGTTTTGCTCTGAATTTGATGCCTGGTTAGGTAAGGCCATGTTACTACCACTGATGAAACTACCAAGCAAAGCTTTCAAATCTGAACTCCAAATGTCCAACATCCTTTATCCACTCAGATAGAATGAAAATATATTGACGTGTTATAAAGGGAGATTTTCTATTTGAAAAGAGAGTTCCCTGAGGGTGGTAAATGTAATCATATGTGAGAGTTAACAAAAATTTTAAAACAAATTGCAACTTGTCTCTATAGTATTTTGTTCATAATATATTGGCATACCAATATCCAGTATTATACCATCACAAACTATGCTAATTTTATACAGTTAGTTTTTTCAATTGAATATTGTATTTATTAGATTAACTATACAAAGTGATAACTCAATATATAATAAAATCATTTTGATCTGGAGTGTTAATGTACACTGTGATCTAAATTCAGCAATCATTTATGAATCTCTCCCTATTTTAAATTCCATTAGCTTCAATAGAATGAAAAATCAGAATAATTGTAAAGTGTACAGTTGAAAGGTTTTACATAATCACCTGAGTCAAAATAACCTCTTGTAAAAGTAAATAAGCCATCAGTTTATTATTAGCAATATGTCTGATACATTTTATATGTTTGTTTCAGATTTGCTTTTTATTAATATGATTTTTCTCCAGTTAACCCAAGTATTACCATGATATAGGTTTAATTGAGGGAAACCAGATTATAAGGGAAAGACCCCATCTGTGTTATACTGTTGCTGTCTTGTCTTCAGCAACATAGAACATACCATTGAAACAAATATTTTGCTTCATGCTTATTGTGTTTCCTCTAAGTTCAAAGAGACTTCGAAAAAGCTCAGGAGGGGTTGCGTTTTAGCTGATTCATTCCTGAAAACACCCTCTTCTACAATAACGGCTAACATCCAATGAAGGCAATGAGTGTGATGGAATTTAGTGAAAAATGTTACATTTTAGTTTTATTAGGAAAAGCAGCTGACTTTTCTTTCATTGTGTGTCAATTAATTGTGAATTATTCAAAATTCACATTATTATGCATGAGAAGGAATTTGGAAATATTTGAAGCTCAACACTGTGGACATTTGTTAAACTGTGCCTTGCAGAAGGGATTGCAGCATTTACATATTTGGTATCAGAAAATGTATAATCTTAAAAGATTTATTTCAAAATGCTAAATAAAGACTATTGAGATTTATTATTGGATGTTCCCAGATATAATTAACAGCCATTATCATGATGACTTCTTAAATAGATTAATACAGCAAGATTCAAATTTATATCTGCAGCCCCATCACATCTCTGAAATATATTAGTATGCTTCACGTGTAATTAATTACTTTGACATTTAGCAATTTTTGTTAGGTAAGCAAACACAATAGTGGCCTTGTACACGGCAAAATCCAATAAACATCAATGAAAAGAATGACCAGTTAATCCTTAGAGCAGAACATTGGGGATTTCACCAAACTGTTCACGAACTTCACAATTATTGATGACAGCAAGGTGATTGCTCCCAGTAGGACCTTCTCTGCAATAACTCTTACAAAATAGTAATAACTTTAAAAATGGCAATTTGTGATTATCAGATAGAGGCAGCAAACCTAGCTGAAATAAAAATATCCAGGTGCAAATATTAATGTTCTTTTAAACAACTTTTCCTATGTATTTCTCTTTGCATTCCCTTACATTGCTATATTGTAATGTCCGTTTTTACCCTACTCACTACTTATTAACTTAAATAAACTATTTTATTAATGACAACAATAGGCATCTGTTCTCAATTTAAATATAACCTTTGTAAATACTCTGGTTATCTTTATCTTGCATGTGAGAATCATTAAGGACAAAACGGTAACTAAGGAGAGAATAGGCCCCCTCAAAGATCAGCAAGGCAGCCTATGCGTGGAGCCGCATGAGATGTGGAGATACTAAACGAGTATTTTGCATCAGTGTTTACTGTGGAGAAGACATGGAAGATATAGAATGTGAGGAAATAGAAGGTGACATCTTTAAAAATGTACATATTACAGAGGAGGAGGTGCTGGATGTCTTAAAACACACAAACGTGGATAAGTCCCCAGGACCTGATCAGGCATACCCTAGAACTCTGTGGGAAGCTAGGGAAATGATTGTTGGACCCCTTGGTGAGATATTTGTATTATCGATAGTCACAGATGAGGTGCTGGGGGTTGGCAAACGTGGTGCCACTTTTTAAGAAAGATTATAAGAAAAAAACCAAGGAACTACAGACCGGTGTGCCTGATGTCAGTGGTGGGCAAGTTGTTGGAGGGAATCTTGGGGGAAAGGATTTACACATATTTGGAAAGGCAAGGACTGATTAGGGATAGTCAGCACAGGTTCGTGTGTGGGAAATCATGTCTCACAAACTTGATTGAGTTTTTTGAAGAAGTAACAAAGAGGATTGATGAGGGCAGAGCAATAGACATGATCTATATGGACTTCAGTAAGGCATTTGACAAGGTTCCCCATGGGAGACCGGTTGGCAAGGTTAGATCTCATGGAACACAGGGAGAACTAGCCATTTGGATACAGAACTGGCTCAAAGGTTGAAGACAGAAGGCAGTGGTAGTGGAGGGTTGTTTTTCAGACTGGAGGCCTGTGACCAGTGGAGTGCCACAAGGATCAGTACTGGGTCTACTGTTCTTTGTCATTGATATAAATAATTTGGATGTGAACATAGAAGGTACAATTAGTAAGTTTGCAGATGACACCAAAATTGGAGGTGTAGTAGACAGTGAAGAATGTTACCTCAGAGTGCAAAGGGACCTTGGTCAGATGGGCTAACAGGCTGAGGAGTGGCAGATGGAGTTTAATTTAGATAAATGTGAGGTGCTGCATTTTGAAAAGGCAAACCAAAGCAGGACTTATATACTTTGTGGTAATGAACAAAGAGACCTTAGAGTGCAGGTTCATATTTCCTTGAAAATAGAGTCACAGGTAGACAGAAGAGTGAAGAAGGCCTCAGTATGCTTTCCTTTCTTGGTCAAAGTATTGGGTATAGGAAATGGGAGGTCATATTACAGTTATGCAGGACATTGTTTAGGCCACTTTAGGAATATTGCATGCAATTCTGGTCTCCTTCCTATTGGAAGGATGTTGGGAAACTTGAAAGGGTTTGGAAAAGATTTATAAAGATGTTGCCACGTTTGGAGGATTTGAGCTATAGGGAAAGGTTGAATAGACTATGGCTGTTTTCCTTGGAGGGTTGGAGGCTGAGGGGTGACCTTATAGACCCTAATTTATATTATAAAATCATGAGGGGGAATAAATAGACAAGGTTTTTTCCCTGGGTTGGGGAGTTCAGAACTATAGGGCATAGGTTTAGGGTGAGAGGGAAAAAATATAAAAGGGACCCAAGTTGCAACTTCTCCACACAGAGGGTGGTGTGTGTATGGAATAAGCTACCAAAGGAAGTGGTGGAGGATGGTACAAATACAGCATTTAAAAGGCATCTGGATGGGTTAATGAATAGGAAAAGTTTAGAATGATATGGGCCAAGTGCTGGCAAATGGGACTAGGATATCTGGTCAGCATGGACTAGTTGGACCAAAGGGTCTGTTTCCGTGCTGTACATCTCTATGACTCTGTGACTCATAGATTTATCAGACAACAAATGTTTAGTAATCAACTTATTAATCAATTGCTTTTGGATTGATACAATGTTTCTTACATTTACTAAGTTAATAAATCCATACAAGTCTGAAGTAATTCAGGTGGCAAAATATTATGTTTAAATGGTACTGACCTCACAGTATTAAGTAGATTGCAATTGTTGTTATGACAACTCATTTTCATCAGAACTGATTTGTTTCTTTTATTTAAATCATATTTATTACATGCCTTATTAATTTGTGTGAAACATTCCATACAAAATAATTTATTTCTCCTAAATTGTCTTTAGAAACCATACGAAGCTGCACAGCAGCAGTCAGGTTCCTGGTGGGTTAATTCTTGCAGGTTTCACTGTCCATAAAATGCAAGCCTATCTTTGAAGGAAACAACAATGATTTAGAGAGAAAAAAATTGGAGAGAAAGCATGATCAGATGGGACAAAAAAAACAATACATTATTAGACAGGTAGTTTGCATTTCCTTGAAAATGTAAGATTGATGTCTGTTTTCACTCAGTAATGCAGCCTGATTATTCAATCCGCATTGCTTTCTTACACAATTGCTATTGCTTTTTTGCCCATCGTTAGACTTTTCCTGTATTAGCCTGAGGTTATTTATAGCTTTGTATAGACATGGAAGAGGTTTGTCACAACACAGAGGAAAGAATCAAAAACAAATGAGCTTGGATGGATTTGCCAAAATCAATAGTAGTTTTGTATGTTACAGTGTAAAATTCAAACAGCTGGATAAATCATTACAGTCTGTTGTGTCAAAAGCTGATGTGGCAGCAGGGTTTGATGAAGATCCTTTCTTCAGGTACCTTGATTTCTCAGGCTTTTAAGTTGAGTTTTGGTTTCAAAAGCCCTTTGAATTGGCATTCTTTTTCTGTCTAACTTTGTTTAGATGTGCTGCTCATGATTTTTGAACAGCTAGCTGCACAAAGGTTATGTGAAGGGAACAACACTGAATTTTTAAGTTCATTTTTATTGTGTGTTCTCTTCTGAATAACAAGATATTAAGAACAGTAGGATCATTTTTATTCTCATTTTGAAACGCCATAAATGTCAATTCTTATGGTCCACATCATTTTGGATTCTAAGAATCCATAAATACTCCAGTTAAATGTTTGTTGCAACATGAATGCATTTTTGACAGGTATTAAAAAGTATATACATCGATGAAGGTAATCCTTTTATCCCTGAATATGAAAATGAGGACTGGATTCCACAAAACGCCTTCATCTTAACATTTCCATTTGATCACAGCAATAGATTACAAGACATTAAAAAGGAACTATCTATTTCTTCCTTTGCACACAAAAAGCTAAGAATTTTCCAAATTTAAAATATTGTGTCTGTATTGATTTATGATATGAAAAGTTGCAACATACTTTCAAAGCAAGGAGCATTATAAAATAAAGGAAATGTAAATGTATTAGGGTCATCTTTAGTGCATTTATTTGTTAGTGCATTTGGTTGATCACCAAAATGATAAAGTACAAATTCAGAAAAACTGATAATTAATTGAAAATCAAATTTTCAACTCTTTATTAAGCTAGCTATTTTATAACAGTATTTGCATAGTGTAAAATTATTTTGTTGGTTGTTTTTTTTTAAATTATAGTAAGCCTGAGATTAAGTTTCTTTGTGGTTAATGTACACACATACAATTTCTACCCCTGCTCACCTTCCCAATGTGCCATGTGCTACATTCACTTAATCAATTTCAAAGTCGAGGCAAGGTTCTCAAGATGTCGAGGGAGTGTGAGCCTTAATTAAGAGCTTTCTAATTACAGCATCAATGCAAAGCAAAATTTTGACAGATAAACAATGTTCCTGAAGCATACTGCTGTGTATATGGACATCCATATAAAGTCCAAAAATAGCCTATTTTAAAATGTAGGGAAGCAGAACTTGGAAAAGATGATTATTTTGCTGTCCTTATTATTCAAACCATTCACTATTCTGATTAGATATTTGTGTGTGCACAAGGTCACTTATGTCTACAGCATACCTAGTCTCTGCAAGAATTTTATAAGAAGGTAATGAGGTCACGTGTTTCTCAAGGCCTCGCACCCTTGCATTACTGAAGCAGCCCACCCACCATCATATAATACTTGAAATCACATACTGTATGGTTTCACTTCATTATTATTTTACTGGATTCTCCTTCAAAGTTGGATAACTAGGCCTTGGGTTGAAGTAACCTCACGTGGAGAGCAACTTGGTGAAGACATCACATTTAATAAGAATGTTTGTGATGGGTCAATAAAGCTGCACATTTGGAGAAGTCTAAAGCAAGCTATATCCCTTTGTCTTATTGTGCAATAAGGATATTTTTTATTATAACTTTTAATTTATCTATGTAAACACTAACAATGATAAATGATGATAACAGAACTTTGTAATAAGGTCCAGCCCCCATGGAACTGATTTCCTCAGGCATGCAATTAAGAAACACTGGAATAGTGTTTCTCACTAGTTTACACAAGTTCTATCAGGGCAATTCAGTTGAAACTCAAACGGAAGTTACATCAGACATCTTTAGATGTGACTTATAACATTTTTCCAGAAGGCAGTCACACGCATAAAACTGGACAAGCTTCAGATTGAAATAAGTACATGAACATAAAAGTACATAAGATATAGGATCGGGACGTAGATTAGATTTGTTCTACTTTAATGGGATCATGACTGACCTTTCATATCAAATCCACTTTCATGCCCTTTTCCTACTTTCCATTATTCCCTTAGTGCCTAATAAAGGCAGTTTTAAATACACTCATTTTACACAGCTCGCTGTCAGCAACAGTGAATTCTAAAATTGTTGAATGAAGAAATTAAATGGCTGGGAATGAATTAAGGTATAGTCAGGCTTTATGCTATCAAAATAAATGAAAAATTAAAAGATATAAAATAAACAGGGAAATGAAACATTAAAAAATACGTCAATATATAATAGCAGAATGATGAATTGAGGTCCGTGTACCAAACACGTTTTTAAAAATTTAACTGCTGTAAGTACAAGAAATAAATTGAATTTAATTCAGTCCCAATTTGAGTTTGAATGGAATGGCATGGTCACTGTTACTGGGACATGACTGCATGATGGTCAGGACTGAGAGTTTCATCAGACCAGGTTATCAGATCTGAAGGAACTACAGGCAAAATGGTAGTGGAGAGGGGTAACATGAGTCATTAAAAATGAAAACACTTCAACAATAAGAAAGGTTACAATAAGCGGTAAACACAAGGTGGGGAGAACTTCTATGGGAGGAATTGGTAGTTGAACAAGACCTGTGTATTGGATCACCAGTGAAGTGGTAGATTTTATAATGCAGAAACATGCAGCAAACACAGTGTAATCTTAACGTGGAAATTTAACTTTTACATGAATTTGGAAAAACAGATAACCAGCACGTAGCAGAATGGGAATTAAGTTTGCAAGTGTGTTCAAGATAGATTTTTGTAACAAGGGACATATTCTATTTTAATTTAATCACCTGTGAGAGTGCGGGCGCTTGGGAGGGAAACAGTATCCATCACCTGCCTGGCAGTATATGTTTCACTCAGTGGCTGGGAGGATTGAGGGCAGTTTTCCCACAAAGAATATGTGAGGCCCTTAATGAGCCAATTAAGAGAAACATAGGAGTATTACCCGACCACGACCAGTAAAACCGTTCAAACTCTCCACCAATGCTTAGTAAAATCTGGACATGGAATTGAGTTGGATCGCCATAGGACAGCCAAGGTTGGGTTTGCCTGTAGCTTTCCAGTCTGTCATTAGAAACACCTCTGTCCAAACTAATTTCAACCCAGTATGATCTCTACCCAACAAAAGAGCAGTGTAGGAGTTTACTTAACAATGAGGAATGAGTCTGATTTAGTTAACACCACAACTCTGAACATCTATCTAACAGTGATCATGGTATGATCAAGTTCTTCACAACACTTGAAAGGGAATAACACAAAACAACCATCAAGTTCTTAGATTTAGAATAAGGCTGACTTTGATGCAATAAGATCCAGATTCACAGTAAACAAGGACATGTTGTTAATCGGAGGAAAAGTAAAATAGTTGGAAGTGATCCTTTAAGAATTTAATGAGATATTGAGCCAGTTCAGACCATTTCAGTGCATGGTGGATGATTAAAGATGGAAGATAAAACTGGGAGAAAAAATAATCAAATCCAAGCAAAAAGGACAGATTCTGATGAATTGAAGAAATACAAAGAAAAACAAAAAAAGGCAAAAAAGTAGTACAAATTGGAAAAAATTATCAACACAAAATATAGTTATTTTCAGAACACAGGGTTTTCAAGAGCAGTGAGTCCCTTTGAAATAGCTAAGATCTAACAGATAATAGATAATATTAATAAAGAAAAGGTGGACAATTTGGATTACTTTGCTGGACATCACCAGAAATTAACATTGAACTGGGGAGACAACAAGATTAATTCAAGCATGGTACTGAAGAATGCAATGGTATTGAAGAAAATAATGGCATTAATGAATGACAAGTTCTCAAGGTCCAGTAGGTTTCCAACCAGATTTTCAAGGAAGAAGTTAAGAACATTAGAGATGTCTTAATTATAATCTTTCAAATTTCTTTTATTTTGGAGAATTATAGACTGCCTTATTGTAGATTAGCATCTGTTCTTAGGAAATTACTAGATACTGAGACATTATTACATATCTACAATTAAGAATAGATGACTGAACATACTGAAACCTTTCAGTTGATCAGAGAGATCCAAGAATAATTTGTAAAAGGTAGGTTATGCATAAAAGTTTGATTTGATTTATTTTCGTGTATTTATTACAACTACAGTGAAAGTGTTGTTTTGTGTCATCACTCTCTGACACCACCTTAAAATAAAGAACATAAACCAAAACAAAGAATATAAAACCAGAAAAATAAAACAATAACATTTATCTTACAGTCTTATCTTAATAAAGTCAGGCGGTCTTTGGAACTGCTTTCGCCTCTACCACAGCCAAGGGCCTGTATCCAGGCTCCTTCACCCGATGCCTCAAACTCCTGCTGCTAAACTGACTACTCTGCTGCAATCACGCTTCATTATGTTGCCATTCAATGAAAATGTCACTACTATATGGCGCCATCTTGCCTCTACCAACATTACCGTCATGAGTGCACACTGGGCCAACTTCACTGATGCAGCTGGCACCAGTTCCACTGCACTGGGACTAATCTCCGCCTCCTCAGTCAGGCGCCCAGGCCTAGCCTTGGACCTGGAGCCTCAGTTCAGCCTGTGAATCTAGACCAGTGAATTAAGCCATGGATGTGGTCCTCGCTTGTCTCAGTGAACGCCATTTCCCTACCCCTGCACTCATCCCTAGAACACCTGGAAAGCCAGGGCACCTACGTCAGGCTCCTACTTATTGACTACAGGTCTGCCTTCAACTCCATTATCCCCTCCAGACTGATCTCAAAACTCCAAGACCTATGTTTTGGCTTCACCCTCTGCAACTGGATTCTTAGCTTCCTGACCACAGTCAGTGAAGATGGACAACTGCACCTCCTCCATGATAATCCACAACACTGGAGCTCCCCAGTGATACACTTTCAGCCCCTAACTGTATTCCCTGTAACACTCATGAATGTATAGCCAAATTTCGAGCAAATACCATCTGTAAGTTTGTTGATCACACCACCGTGGTAAAATGGACATCAAACAATGATGAGTCAGAATTCAGAAAGGAGGTAGAGGGCTTGGTGGCGTGGTACAATGGCAACGATCTCTGTCTCTCAATGTCGGCAAAACAAAAGAACTGATCATTGACTTAAGGAAAAATGGAGGAGAACTCGCCCCCATGTACCTCAATGGAGCTGAGGTTAAGAGCATTGACAGCATCAAGTTCCTCGGAATGACAATAACTGAAAACCTGTCCTGGACTATCCATGTAGATGTGATGATCAAGAAGGCACAATAATTTAGCTTCTTCTTCAAGCAGCTTAGAAAATTTGGCAAGTCCATAAGGACCCTCGCCAACTTTTACAGATGCTCTATAGAAAAGTTACTGCCTGGTACTGAAACTGCTCAGCCCAAGACCATAAGAAATTACAGAAAGTCAGAAGCAAATTCACTTATTAGCAATAGACAGCATGGTTTTGTGCATGGGAGGTCATGCTTCACTAACTTGATCCAGGCTTTTGAGGAGGTGACAAAGACGATTGATGAGGGAAAAGCTGTTGATGTTGTCTATATGGACTTCAGTAAAGCCTTTGACAAAGTCCCTCATGGCAGACTGGCACAACAGGTGAAGTCACATAGTATCAGGGGTGAGCTGGCAAGATGGATGCAGAGCTGGCTTCATCATAGGGGACATAGGGTAGCCGTGGAAGAATGCTTTCTGGAATGGAGGACCATGACTATTGGTGCTCCACAGGGATAGTGCTGAGATGTCCGCTGTTTATGATGTACATAAATGATTTGGAGGAAAATATAGTTGGTCTAATTATTAAGTTTGCGGGTGGAGAGTGGTGGAGTTGCAGATAGTGAGGAGGATTATCAGACAATATAGCAGGATAAAGATCAGTTGGAGGCATGGGCAGAAAAATGGCAGGTCGTGTTTAATCCAGACAAATGGAAGGTCAAGTACAGATGGAAATTATACAGTGAATGGCAGAACTCTTAGGAGTATTGATGTGCAGAAGGAGCTGGGTATGCAGGTCCACAGATCACTGAAGGTGGCAGCTCAGGTAGACAAGATAGTTAAAAAATAAAATCTCTGGTATACTTGCCTCCATTGGAAGGGGCATTGATTATAAGGAAAGACAAAGAATAAAGAACAAAGAACAAAGAAAATTTACAGTCCAAGAACATGCCCTTCAGCCCTCTAAGCCTGGGTCGATCCAAATGTACTGCCTAACCTGTCGGCCAATTCCTAAGCATCTGTATCCCTTTGCTCCCCACCTACTCACGCATCTGTCCAGATGCATCTGAAATAAATTTACCACGCCTACCTCTACTACCTCTGCTGGCAACGCGTTCCAAACACCAACCACCCTCTGTGTAAAGTACTTGCTGCGTGTATTCCCCTTAAACTTTTGACCTCTCACCTTGAAAGCATGACCTCTCGTTATTGAATCCTTCATCCTGGGAAAAAGCTTGTCTCTATCCACCCTGTTTATATCCTTTATGATCTTGTAAACCTCAATCAGGTCCCTCCTCAATCTCCTTTTTTCTAATGAAAATAAACCTAACCTACTCAGCCTCTCTTCATAGCTAGCACCTTCCATACCAGGTAACATCCTCGTAAACCTTCTCTGTACCCTCTCCAAAGCGTCCACAACCTTTTGGTAATGTGGCGACCAGAACTGTACACAGTATTCTAAATGCAACCGAACCAATGTCTGGTACAATTTTAACATGACTTGCTAGCTCTTATACTCAATACCCCGTCCAATGAAGGCGAGCATACTATATGACTTCTTGACCACTCTATCCACCTGTGCAGCAACCTTCAGGGTACAATGGACCTGCACTCCCAGATCTCTCTGCCCATCAACTTTTCCCAAGGCTCTTCCGTTCATTGTATAATTAGTCTTGCCTATAGAATTATAGGCTATAGAATTAGTCTTGCCTAAATGCATCACCTCACATTTGTCTGGATTGAAAACCACTGCCACTTTTCCGCCCAACTCTCCAGTCTATCTATATCCTCCTGTATTCTCTGACAGTCCCTTATGCTTTCTGCTACTCCACCAATCTTGGTGTCATCTGCAAACTTGCTGATCATACCAACAGTGCCCTCTTCCAGATCATTTATGTATATCACAAACAACAGTGACCCCAACACTGACCCCTGTGGAACACCACTGGTCACCTTTCTCCATTTCGAGAAATTCCCTTCAACTACTACTCTCTGTCTCCTGTTGCTCAACCAGTTCTTTATCCACCTAGCTAGAACACCGTGAACACCATGTGACTTCACTTTCTCCATTAGTCTACCATGGGGAACCTTATCAAACGCCTTACTAAAGTCCATGTATATGACATCAACAGCCCTTCCTTCATGTATCAACTTGGTCACTTCCTCAAAGAACTCTATTAAGTTAGTAAGGCATGATCTCCCCCACACAAAACCATGTTGCCTATCACTGATAAGCCCATCCTATCCCTCAGTACCTTCTTCAGCAACTTTTCCACCACTGAAACAGGCTCACTGGTCTGTAGTTACCTGGAATATCCCTACTTCCCTTCTTGTACAGGGGGACAACATGAGCAACCCTCCAGTCATCCGGCACCTCCCCTGCATTTAAGGATCCACAAAGATATCTGTCAGGGCCCCAGCTATTTCCTCTCTCACCTCCCTCAGCAACTTGGTCTGGATTCCATCCAGTCCTGGGGATTGGTCCACCTTAATAACCTCTAGCCTACCCAACACATCTTCCATACTTATGTCAATGTGATCCAGACTAATCAAACTTCTATCTCTAATCTCAACATTCATCATGTTCCTCTCTTCAATGAACACTGATGCAAAGTAATCATTTAGAATCTCATCCATTCACTCAGGTTTGACACACAGCCTTCCTTTGTTATCCTTTAGTGGACCAATCCTTTCTCTAGTTACCCACTTGCTTCTTATATAAGAATAAAATGCTTTGGGATTCTCCTTAACTCTGCTTACTAAAGCTATTTCATGACCCCTTTTAGCCCACTTGATTCCTCATTTAAGACTTGTCCTACTCTTCCAATATTCCTCCAGGGCCCGTTCTGTTCTTAGCTACCTAGACCTTATGTACATTTCCCTTTTCCTCTTGACTAGTCATACAATTTCTCCTGTCATCCACGGTTCATGAATCTTGCCCTTCCTATCCTTTGCCTTCAATGGGACATGCCTATCCTGCACTATCTTTAACCTATCTTTGAAAGCCTCCCTCATCTCAAATGTGGACCTCCCTTCAAAGAGCTGTGTCCAATCCACATTTTCGAGCTCCTGCTTAATTTTGATATAAATGGCCTTGGCCCAGTTTAGTACTCTTCCCATAGGACCACTCTCTTCTTTATCTAAGAGTATTCTAAAACTTACAGAGTTGTGGTCACTGTTCCCAAAGAAATCCCCCACCACAACTTCAACCACCTGTCCTGGCTCATTCCCCAGTACCAGGTCCAATATGGCCTCTTCCCTTGTCGGACTATTGACATACTGCTCGAGAAAACTCTCCTGGACGCTTCTTACAAATTCTACCCCATCCAGACCTCTGACACTAAGTGTATACCAGTCAATGTTGGGAAATTAAAATCTCCCATCACCACTACCCTATTGCCTCTACATCTTTCCATGATCTGTTTACCTATTTATTCTTCTACCTCACACTTACTGTTGGGTGCCTGTAATACAGCCCCAACAGTGTGACTGCGCTCTTCTTACTTCCCAGCTCCACCCATAATGCCTCAATACCCAACACCTCCATAGTGTGCTCCTTTAGCACAGCCACGATATTGTCCCTGACCAGCACTGCAACTCCACCCACCCCTTTTACATCCCTCCCTGTCCTGTCTGAAGAGTCTATATCCTGGAACAGTTAGGTGCCCAATCATCATGCCTTTCCTTCAACCAATTCTCTGTGATTGCTGCAGCTTTATAGAAGTTCTGTTAGGCCACACTTTGAATATTGTGTATATTCTGGTCATCACGCCACCAGAAGGATATGGATGCTTTGGAGACGGTACAGAAAAGGTTTACCAGGATGTTGCCTGATATAAGGGGTTTTAGCTATGAAGAAAGGTTGGATAAACTGGGTTTGTTTTCATTGGAACGCAGGAGGTTGAGGAGCGACCTGATAAAAGTTTATAAGATTGTGAATGTATGGATAAAGTGAAAAGTATGAGGCTTTTTTCCCAAGGTGAAGGGGTCAATTCCTAGGGGACACCGGACCAAGATGCGAGGGGGAAATTTAAAAGAAACATGCGAGACAGTTTTTTTACACAAAGAGTGGTGAGTGCTTGGAATCGCTGCCAGGGGAAGTGGTGGAAGCAGATATAATAGCAGCATTCAAGAAGCACCTGGACGAATACATGAAGAGGAAGGGAGTAGAGGGATATGGATCCTGTAAGTGAAGAGAATTTTAGTAGGGAAGGACAAAATGTAGCAGCATTGGCTTGGAGGGTCGATAGGCCTGTTCCTGTGCTGTATTGTTCTTTGTCTCTTTGTTCTTTATTCAGAAGGTGATGTGCATAGGCCAGACCAAAACAGAAGCCAACCTTCCATCCATGGGCTCCATTTACACTTCCTGCTGCTGCAGAAAGGCTGTCAACATCATCAAAGAGCCCTCCCACCCCAGTAATACTCTCCTCCAACCGCTTCTATCAGGCAAACAATACAGAAACTTGAAAGCATGCAACAGAAGGTTCACGAACAGCTTCTTCTCTGCTGTTAATAGACTGATGACTGGATTCTTTAACTCCAAATAATGTTGATCTTGTTTCATGCACCTCCTGTGCAGTGTAACCTGTGCAGTGAAGGTTGATAAGTCTCCGGGGCCTGATGGTCTACATCCCAGGGTACTGAAGGAGGTGGCTCGGGAAATCGTGGATGCGTTGGTGATTATTTTCCAGACTTCGATAGATTCGGAGTCGGTTCCTGAGGATTGGAGGGTGGCTAATGTTATACCACTTTTTAAGAAAGGTGGGAGAGAGAATGCAGGAAATTATAGACCAGTTAGTCTGACCTCAGTGGTGGGAAAGATGCTTGAGTCTATTATAAAGGATGAAATTACGGCACATCTGGATAGTAGTAACAGGATAGGCCAGAGTCAGCATGGATTTTTGAAGGCGAAATCATGCTTGACTAATCTGGAATTTTTTGAGGATGTAACTCTGAAGATGGACGAGGGAGATCCAGTAGATGTAGTGCACCTGGACTTTCAGAAAGCTTTTGATAAAGTCCCACACAGGAGGTTAGTGAGTAAAATTAGGGCATATGGTATTGGGGGCAAAGTACTAGATTGGATTGAAAATTGGTTGGCTAATAGGAAACAAAGGGTAGTGATAAATGGCTCCATTTCGGAATGGCAGGCAGTGACCAGTGGGGTACCGTAGGGATCTGTGCTGGGGCCGCAGCTTTTTACAATATATGTTAGTGATATAGAAGATGGTATCAGCAATAACATTAGCAAATTTGCTTATGATGCAAAGCTGGGTGGCAGGGTGAAATGCGATGAGGATGTTAGGAGATTACAGGGTGACCTGGACAAGTTAGGTGAGTGGGCAGATGCATGGCAGATGCAGTTTAATGTGGATAAATGTATGGTTATCCACTTTGGCGGCAAGAACAGGAAGGCAGATTACTACCTCAATGGAATCAATTTAGGTAAAGGGGCAGTACAGAGAGATCTGGGTGTTCTTGTACACTAGTCAATGCAGGTACAGCAGGTAGTGAAGAAGGCTAATAGCATGCTGGCCTTCATAACAAGAGGAATTGAGTATAGAAGCAAAGAGGTGCTTCTGCAGCTGTACAGGGCCCTGGTGAGACCACACCTGGAGTACTGTGTGCAGTTCTGGTCTCCAAATTTGAGGAAAGACATTTTGGCTATTGAGGGAGTGCAGCGTAGATTCACGAGGTCAATTCCTGGAATGGCGGGATTACCTTACGCTGAAAGACTGAAGCGACTGGGCTTGTATACCCTTGAGTTTAGAAGACTGAGAGGGGATCTGATTGAGACATATAAGATTATGAAAGGATTGGACACTCTGGCAGCAGGAAACATGTTTCCGCTGATGGGTGAGTGCCGAACCAGAGGACACAGCTTAAAAATAAGGGGTAGACCATTTAGGACAGAGATGAGGAGAAACTTCTTCACCCAGAGGGTGGTGGCTGTGTGGAATGCTCTGCCCCAGAGGGCAGTGGAGGCCCAGTCTCTAGATTCATTTAAGAAAGAGTTGGATAGAGCTCTCAAAGATAGTGAAATCAAGGGTTATGGAGATAAGCAGGAAGAGGATACTGATTAGGAATGATCAGTCATGATCATATTGAATGGCGGTGCAGGCTCGAAGGGCTGAATGGCCTACTCCTGCACCTAATGTCTATTGTCACTCTGTCTAAGCACCCTATGTATGTATGTCTGTATGTCTTTGCCTCCTAATTTTATACTGCTTATAGTACTCCTCGCAAGCAATGTTTTTCACTGCACTTAGGTACACGTGATGACAATAAAGCAAATCAAATTAGGAGACTTGGGCTAGGATGGAGTTGCATCTGCCACATCCTGGCGCTGCTACTGCCATGACTGGATGCCTTCTCCTATACGTTGCATCTGATTGTATTTCTTTGAGGGGATGACAAAAATACTGTTCGGGGGATGTCTTTGGATTCTATTTATCTCAACTTCCAGCAGATAATTGATGAGGTTCTTCAAAAGATGGTGTGGGTGGAATCTTGCCTGAATGGCATGGGTGATGATGAACTGTGTGTCAGAATTGTCCAAGAAATCCAGCGAAGCCTATCTCGACATCAGGAATGATTCACTGTATCTTTTCATTAAGTTCCAGGCTTTGACGTGAGATTCTCCTTCAACAGCAGCGAGTCGCCTATAAAGGGGGTTTCTTCTAAATTAATTGATGGGCTGTACACCTTACCTCATTAACACGAAACTGTTTATCATTACCATCAAGCCAACAAATATCAGTAGAAATCAGAGTGATTACCCAGTGACTTCAGATCATCATTTGCTCCAAAGGACATTCATGTTGGACACTAGACACCAACATTTCAGAGCACATCCCATGGACAATGGCAACATGCACTCCATGACAACAGACATTGGCATCCTATGTGCCATTCTCTAAGAACCATCATGGTATATCTCTGATCCACTTAGAGTCAAGGAAGGCACTTCAATGCTGCACCTCAGGGTGCAATAGCAACTCTCATTGTAATGGTGCAGCAAGGACACTTTACACTCGGGGACACACACCCAGCTCATGAACTGGACCAGGTTACATCATCAGCCTGACCACTTGGTCTCTTAATGCTCACTCATTTTGAGGCAACCCGGATATTCACAGCATCCCCTGCCCTGCCCCCTCTTGCTCCTCAGCCAGAACTATCAGGCCCACAGTACTTATGTCTTGCTATGTCATTTAACACAGACACAAAGCCAGGAAGCCTGTTTTGGTTGTCAGCATGCTCAGTCACTGTTCACTAGTCAGGACAAGTGAGATAACTTTTGCTCAAAGGGGCACAGGGGTACAATAAATCAAAACTAGCCTCTAATTTCAGTGCAGGGATTTGGTCACTGTCAGTCAGCCACGCATTACAATCAGATTCAGTATGCTTTCGTTGTGAGGGGTGAGAAGCTGAATGTTGGGAATCCCACTACCTGCCTTGACACTTTCTTCCTTATTATGATTGTTTTTCTCCTTGACTGAGAGAAAGAGAGACAATTATTAAGGAACATGAATGGAACAGCTGTTAGGTTTTGCATAGAATGGGAAGTGTCCCAAGCAAAGACCTTGCAGGGTTAGTGGTGTTTGGGTAGTTAGGATGGGCACTAGTCTCTCCAAATATCTTCTTGGTGTGCGGACATCTGGAGTCCATGTATGGTAGAAACATCCAAAACCGGATGTAAATGTGTCACACGCCAATGTCTGGACAGCTTGGAGAGAACACTGGGTGACAGCATGTGAAGGATGGTGTTGCAACAATCACGAGAATGGTAGGGAATGTGTCTTGGTAGGAGGTGAGTATGGTAGTAGTGATAGAATGAGTGTAAGATGGTGGTGGCAGAGAAGACTGTGGCACTTATAATGGCCTTTAGTTACCTGTTTTATTTTTGTCTTGTTCCCTTTTTGAATAAGAGTTGTTACATTGGTATTTTTCCAATCTTTCGGGACTACTCCAGAACTTAAGCTTTCTTGGAAGATTACTACCTTTACTTTTGTAATTGTATTTTCACTTGCACTGCTAAAATGTTTGCTTTAGAGCAAATTTCACTGGTGGCCCTGAACAAGTCAAAACCAACTAAGAAATAAACAGCCTCCTAAGGACAAAAATCATTGCAATTACCAAGAATGGGACTGGTAACTGGTTCCTTAACTGCAGACAGTATCCCATAGGGTGCTGCTCTTTAAATTGTCAACATTAATGGTAAATACAACGTGCACACATCATTTCATGTTTGCAATATTCAGCATCTGGATGAGAGTCAGAGATGATTCTATACATCTCTGTAGGGAGTAGCACATTCTTTGTATCAGCTTCTCAAGGGACCATACTGGCATTCAATGTTGGGTGATGAACAATGAGAAGTTCACATGTCTACTGTAAATCAGGGGGTTTCATAAAAGAGTCTAGAGACATATCCGTAAGGTACCATTGTCTCCCAAATCTGTATGGACTGAAAATCTTGGAACCAGTCTGAACCTAAGAGTTCTCTACTTTGTCAGAGTCACGGCACCTCCCCTACTATCTGGCACAGACCATTATACTAGTTCCGCCCTTCCTCACAAAGGAAAGGCCAATAATCACATCACTCATGCCCTTGCACACTTACATTTCAGTGTGAGAATTTGGCAAATGTTAAGTGTTGTTTTTCAGTACTTGTTATGGAATGTGGCTGTGAAATGGGAACGTCAGGTCTTTTAAGTGCCTTGTTCTCATGATACTTGTTTAGCTATCATGACAAGGAGGTCACCGGTGCACACAATGTGATACACATAAGTGCTTGAGACCAAATTTTTTATTCTGAATTCTTGGATAATAAACAAACTACTAATGAAGTGCAAATTGAAGCCAGAAGGGTGGCTTCTGTGAAGGCATGATTACTTCGATTGCTCCTAGCCGGGCCTCAAATTCCAAGGTTTTTATTCTGCCACTGAAGAAAGAAGCAGCAACTTACTCTGCCCACTTTGCATGTGATCACAGCCATTTTGCGAAGTTATTGCGTATGGATAGAAAATTGATTAGCAGATAGGAAACAAAGAGCAGGAATAAATGGGTCTTTTTTTTTTAATGGCAGGCAGTTACGAGTAGGATACCAATATATGTTAATGATTTCAGTGAGGGAACTAAATGTAATATTTGGGGCGGCACAGTGGCTCAGTGGTTAGCACTGCTGTCTCACAGCGCCAGGGACCTGGGTTCGATTCCCACCTTGAGCGACTGTCTGTGTGGAGTTTGTTACACACTCCACCTATCTGTGTGGGTTTCCTCTGGGTGTTCCAGTTTCCTCCCACAATCCAAAGATGTGCAGGTCAGGTGAATTGTCCATGCTAAATTGTCCAGAATGTTAAGTGCATTAGCCAGGGATAAATATAGGCTCGGGGAATAGGCCTGGGTGAGTTACTCTTCAGAAGGTTGGTGTGGGCTTGTTGGGCCGAAGGGCCTGTTTTCATACTATAGCAAACCTAAACTAATATTTCAAAATTTGGGGCTGACACAAAGCTGGGTGAAGGATGAGCAAAGAGGAGGATGCAGAGATGTTGCAGTCTGATTTAGTGAGTGGGCAAATGCATGCCAGATGCAGTGTAATGTGAATAAATGTGAAGTTATCAACTTTGATAGCAAAAATTGGAAGTTACATTATTATTTCAATGCTGTAAATTGAGAGAGAGGAAAGTTTAATGAGACTGAGGTGTCTTTGTGCACCAATCGCTGAAAGTGCAACAGGCAGAAAAGAAGGAACACTGTATGTTGGCCTTCATAGCGAGAGGCATTGAATACAGAAACAAGGACATCTTGCTGCAATTATACAGGACATTGGTGAGGCTGCATCTGGAATATTGTGTGCAGTTTTCGTCTCCTTATCTGAGGAAAAACGTTCTTGCTTTAGTGGGAGTGCAGTGCAGATTTATGAAGTTGATTCCTGAGATTGCAGGACTAATGTATGAAGTGTGACTTAGTCAATTAGGACTGTGTTCACTGGAGTTTAGTAAGAGAATGATGGGAATCTCATAGAAATGTGTAAAATTCTAATAGGACTAGACAGGTTAGAGGCAGGAAGGATATTGCTGATGGTGGGAGAGACTAGAACCAGGAGTCACAGTTTAAAGGAGTAAACATTTCGGACTGAGATGAGGAGAAATGTCTTCATCTAGAAAGTATTGAGGCTTTGGAATTCACTGCCACATAAAGTAGTTGAAGACAAAACATTATGTACTTTCAAGAAGGAGGCAAATATAGCTTTTTGTGGTGAAAGGGATCAAGAGGTACGGGGCGAGCGTGGGATTAGTGAATTGAGCTCAATGGTCAGCCATGATCATATTGAATGGTGGAGCAGGTTCGAAGAGTCAAATGGCCTACTCCTGCTCTTATATTCTATATTGCTATGTAAATTGAACTTCAATCTGATATGATAAGGTTCCAGCTTCTTGTTTGTGTGAATGAGCTGCAGGCTCTGCCTGTGACACAAACTTTTATACCCATCTTTCATGTTGCCTTTTCCGTCACTGGCCCTGTGGATCATGATTACATTTCTTGATCTCTGCTTCAATTGACCTCCTTTGCGAAATTATCCAGAAGAACATAAGAACTAGGAACAGGTGAAGCCAGTGCAGCCCATTAACCCTGCTCCTCCATTTCATATGATCATAGCTGACCTTAACTCAGCCTCAACTCTACTTATACCTTCCCCTCTTAACCCTTTAATCTGTTATTTCCAGAAAATCTATCTATCTTTTCCTTAAGTTTATTTAGTATTCTAACATCCACTGCCCTCTGGGGGAGTGAATTCCACAGATTCATGATCCTTTGAGGGAAATAATTTATTCTCATCTCTGTTTTAACCCGCCTGCCCATTATCCTAAAACTATTATCTCTCATTCGCTTATCCCACAAAAGGAAACATCCTTTCTACATCTCCTTTGCGAATCCTCTTTAACATTTATAGCTCAATTAGATCTCCCCTCAACCTTCTAAACCATATCACATATAGCCCTAAAAGGCTCAATCTCTTTTCATATAACAAGCCTTTCATCGCTGAAGTTAATCTAGTGAACATTCTCTGAACTGTCTCCAGTGCAATTATGCCCTTCGTCAAAAAGGGGACCAAAACTATACACAGTACTCCAGATGTAGTCTCACCAATGCCAGTAGTTCACCAATACACAGAGGAGTTGGAAATTATCGTGCTATTGTTGACCCTAAACACTCCTCATGTCAATGCCAGAGTGAGCATTAGCTATTTGAAAGCTTCCCCGACCCATGGCCCTGCTTCCATAACTCACAGACCCTGCTCCACCATTCGCTGCATGGTTCTATCCTACTATCTACAATTGCTCCCTATCACAGTCACCCAGTAAAATGAAACCCTTCCCCAGACTTGAGTTGTCTACTTTTCCCAGGACTCCTTGAACTGCTCCCTGATAAACTTCCTGATTTTAATGAGCAAACCACTATCACTGCCTATAGCCCACACCCTGGACGGATTTGATATGTGATCTCCAATTGATGATGTTCATCCTCTCTGGACTGATGTCTGAGCACCTTAACTGACTTCCTATAACCTCCTGGACTGCTGGAATTGACCTGCAGGACTGACTAACCTTAGTTCGCAGACTGCAAGAACATTGATCAATAGACTTGAATAGGATCAAACACACCCTGACCATGTCAACCACTTATATGTAATTGGATGTGCCTGTGGATGATTGTGGTGTTACCCATGAAATGACAGTTGTCCCTGTCCACCCCACTAAGGACTGCTTCCCTTTGACTTCAGACATAGCCATTTGCTTCAAGCACAATGCAATGTGTTTGTCACATAAACTGCTGGCACGTGCTGCAGGGTGTGGCGTTGACATCGTTCGTGCAGCAACATGTCCTTTCCCTATCTGACTGAGAGATAATGTTTCGGTGATTCCTACAATGCAAGTCACAGAGATGTGCAATCTGGAACTGAGCACTTAAGACCTTGTGCACCAAGAAAGCAATGAAAGTCACACAGAAGCTGGCAGCCGGTAAGTCAGTGCTGAAAACAGAATGTGCTCAGAATCAACGTGAATTGGATGGGCACTGGCAGCCCCCAAGCAAATGCTAACATGAGTGTGCACTAGGGAGAAAAGAGGCATGTGGAGTATGTGTCAATATCAAACTATGTCAGCATGTGAAACGCAAGTCTGTTCTCCATGTGTAAAATGGCCTGGCAAAAGCATGCACATTATAGGTGCCCTTGACATCCAAGGTAAAATGTCAAAAGACTAAACTAGTTTCTGAGCTGATCATGCATGCATGAAAAGTTGAGAAGGGACAGCACAGTGGCCCAATGGTTAGCACTGCTGCCTCACTACACTACAGACCTGGGTTCGATTCCAGCCTCGGCTGACTGTCTGTGTGGAGTTTGTACATTTCCTCCGGGTACTTCGGTTTCCTTCCACAGTCAAAGGATGTGGATGTTAGATGGATTGGCCATGCTAAATGTCCCATAGCGTCCAGAGATGTGCAGGCTAGCTCAATTAGCCTTGGGAAATTCAGGGTTACAGGGATAGAGGGTTGGTTCTGGGTGGGATGCTGTTCAGAGGGTCAGTGTGAACTTGATGGGACAAACAGCTTGCCTCCATGCTGTAGGGTTTCTATGATTTGCCACAGAATATGCAAGGACGGTGTTCAGAAGTAGCTGCATGACAGCAGGAGCAGGTTTTCGTTGAGCTGGAGATGCCATTTAGTTTCTCAGTGGATGAGAGGACAATTGGAAAGTGGCAAATAATTATGGAGTTGGGGTTTTACTATGATGCAAATGTATGGAAATAGTCATCACTCAATGGTACGATTCTGAACTTGTCATTTCAGGCTTGAGGGGAAAATTAGAAAAATGTTCCTTGATGCCGAGACCTTATGCCACAAATCTCACTATTAATCCCAAATACCACCCTTACTTTCCACAAAGAGAATACTGAAATGACAAATACCTGCCAATTGCACAGGCATTTGTGGAACATCTTTACATTTTTGTATATTAGATTTATCAAGGTACTAACACACTGCAAGGATATGTGCATAATGTTCAGGATAGCTTTTAAATAATTTTCAGCAACTTGAAATTAGGTTACTCACAGGTGGAGGACTATTCAAATCCTTATTTTTCTAATAAACTCATTTTCAGCTCTCTAAATAAAACTGCACCAGACCACCACTCTTAAATATACAAGTGATTTATTTTAATACAAAGAGAAAGAAAAAAACAATCTATTATTCTGACTGACTGCATTAGTAGTCTCATGTACTGGATCATGGAATATTTTATGTGATTATGCAAATGATATTTTGTGAAGACTTGAAATGCAACCTAAATTACATAATATCAAGTATGATTTATGTTAAACTTTCTGATTGCACCCAATGCAGTAACTCTTTCCCACATATATTTATCAGAACATATAAGATATTTCTTGCAGCAATTTCTGCTATAGAAATTTTTAACAATTAGATGATATCATTCCTGCTGTTCTTGCAAATTATATAATTGAATTACTTCAATTCTATCACCTCTCAGACAGTTCCATTTTTGCAATTGCTTTATACATAGGAATTACAAAAGTAAAACCATTGGATGTGACAATGTAATTGAAAACCACTCATCCAATAGGAATAATGCAATGACAAGTAATTAGCTCAAGTGTTAACATTCTATTCTACATATGCGGATTTTTTTCGTCAATCGCCAGATTAACACTTTGGTTTATAATTTCAAAATGGAACTAAATGGTGAAGTATAACGATAGCGCTGACCATGAAGTCAAGGATGACGTTGATGGAGGAACAAATAATCTCAAGCTGTTCTGAGAGAACTGTTGTTTCATAGAAGTGAAGTCAGTCCATGATGTTGCACTCCAAACTATTCTATTTCATCTTCTTTGTCACATGCTCTCCGAATCCTATGTACTAGTTCAGCCGAAGAGTATCAGATTGTGTTAGTCAGGATGTTGTTCCATTTGATTCATAGAGTACAAGGAAGTTGGGGAGGGTGGGGATTAAATGAGGAGCTGTCTCCTTCCCAGTGGCAGGTGAACCAGAAGAGTGCCCAGTCCTTCAAAGTTGAGGGCTTCAAAATTCATTGACAGTCACTTGTAAAGACTGATGTACAAAGAACATTACAAAGTAATCTGCAAGCTGTGAATTACGTTTCAACAGTTGTCTGGTAAACGTACAGTCAGATTATTTTAAATTTACACCATCTTTTGCCAGAACCATTTGATTGTAGCAGGATTTTACAATTACATGGTAAACTAACTAAAACTTGTAGAAGGTTCTCACTTCAGTGGACACCCAAGATAAATTGACATCACCTCTTCCAGACAGGATAGATCACTGCCCACTTGGCAATAAGGACAGGAGAGTATACTCCATTTGGTTTTCAGAATGCCATAGGCTGTATCTATCAATGTGTTCAGGATAATGATAAATGCTGTTTGTCCATTCAGCGTGCAAAGCCATGACTCAGACCCTGTGTTCAATAAATTCATGATGATTTAAGGCAAAGTGCATGAAGACAGAATAAAACCGAATACAAATTCCAGAGATGTATCCAGGATCAGGCCACCATGAGAGGGAAATCACTTCAGTTCGATCAACCTTTTTGTAATAGAGGATGAGTTTCTTGATGTTAGTCCTCAGCTTGCATTTGAGAGAAGCACTAAAAGATGAGAATGAAAAGAATTCATTTAAACGTTGAAAGAGTAAATCACTCTATAATCACTTAAGATCATTTAAGTTTTGTTGAGTCCTTCATGGACATTATAGACTGATTGGAAGAGAGCGACTTATTTTGTGTTAACTTGTTCAACCAGGTGATTGCAATTTGCAAGGAGATTCATTGTTAAATAGACAGGATTAATGAAACAAACATTTTTGAATGTTGTTATAATTAAACATTGGAAATACTAGGCAGCTTATTACAGCGATGCATAGAATGTGGTAACTTTCCTGTCTGTATGATCACACAGCCATCCAACCCAGTTTACCTGTTGAAATGATTGAAGCAATGCCACTGCTTAGGAAAATTTTGGTCACTGCTGTCCTTTTTTTATCCCTGTGGGTGACTAGCACAGACATTACATCCATTACATAGACCAGCAAGCTCACAGTTCCCTCTCACTCAAGGTACATACAGACTTAGATGTAGGCAAATCAGTTAGAGACATACTCCTTGTCCTGTTGTCAAAGTGAAGAACGGCAACAGGCAGTAGCTGTAGTGATATATCGAAAATACCCCTAAATATATTTAGAGTATTTTGTTTTCGTTTTAGGGAAGGAAATTTTAGCTGGGAAAGGGAATGTTAAGGTGAAAACTGATGATAAGCAACGTACTATGTCATTAAATACAATAAATTGAAATTGAGACCACGTGTTATTTTAAGAGCATAATGATTGAATCATCTTCAATATTGGTACAGGAGCTGAATCCAGAAATTACAGGAAGCAGTTATCAATGGATACAAACTACACTAATCCTTCTACCACCAAATCTCATTCTCCCATTCATTCTTCTCCTTCCAGGAATAAAAGGCTTAACTTATGTGGAACGCTTGAGGTCTCTGGGTCTAATACTTGGAGCTTAGAAGGATGAGGGGGGGATCTGATTGAAACTTACAGAATACTGAATGGCCTGGACAGAGTGGATGTTGGGGAAATGTTTTCATTAGCAAGAGAGACTAGGGCCAGAGGGCACAGCTTCAGAGTAAAGAGAAGACCCTATAGAATGGAGATGAGGAAAAACATCTTCAGCTAGAGATTGGAATTGATTATCACAGAAGGCTGTGTAGGCCAGGTCATCGAGTAAATTTAAGACAGAGATGGAGAGGTTCTTGATTGTTATGAGGATCAAAGGTTATAGGGAGAAGGCAAGAGAATGGGGTAAAGATACTTATCAGCCATGATTAAATGGCAAAGCAGACGAGATGGGCTGAATGGTCTAATTTTTACTCCTATGTCTTATGATCTTCTGGTCTTATGATATTGATACACTATGAGTTTCACCTCCAATCTATTAAGCACCTATCCTATTATATAATTGGGTTAGGTAAAATCGTGAACTATATTTGATTAAGTTATTCATGGCTGGGGTATAGTGTTAAGGAAGGCACATGTACATATGTAGTGTTAGAGATTCGTTAGGGAAGACTGGGTCGGCTTTGGTTTTTATCAGAAAGAAGAAAATATGGAGTCATGTCTGTTTTCTTTCTTGCGGATGTTAAGAATCAGACAGAAAAAAGGAGCACCCCTCAGAATGTGAGAAAGCTAAGCCTATTGTGCTTCAAAGTATGAGTACTTCATTGGTAATTTGGTACAGTAGCAAATATGGTGTGGAGGGGAAAAGGATTTTACTTTGATACCATTTTACAGCTTCAGTAGTCAGTGAGTGTTCAAAGGCAATTGGGTGATTAGTTCAGGGTTTTGAGATTCATAGAATCCCTACAGGCCATTCAGCCCATTGAGTCCACACTGACCCTCCAAAGAGTATCTCACCCTCAAATCACCACCCCCCTCCTTTATCCTTTTCCATTACCCTGCATTTTTCATGGTTAATCCACTTAGCCTGTACATTCCTCGACACTATGGGCAATTTAGCATGGACAATTCACCAAATCTGCACGTTTTTGGACCGTGGGTGGAAAACAGAGCAGCCAGAGGAAACCCACATTGACACAGGAAGAATGTGCACACTCCACACAGACATCTAACACACCTGAGGGTGGAATTGAACCTAGATCCCTGCTGCTCTGGGGCAGATGCTATTCCTTTCAAAGGGCATAAGAGTTTAAATGAACGCTAAGAAGATCGATATATTGCATTATATCTGAACTAGTTAAACTACTCAAAAGAATTGCATAAGACAGTTGAGTGATACGTCTAAACCTGAAACCTAATTACTTAAAAACCCATAATAAAGGTCGCAGGAAGATGCCATGTTTTAGCTGTAGCATATCGGCTCAAGTTGATGAGCTGGGGTCTGAGCTTTAAACGTTGTGATACATCAGGGAAGAGGAAACTTAGATGGACACATTCTTCCAGGAGGTAGCCGTTCCCCTTAGGCTAGGAATTTCTGATTTAGACCGTGGGCAGGGATAGAAAGATGTGATATCATGTGTGGCAAGTACAGAGATCCACATGAGCGCCTCAGAGTTTGCAATTGTCCAACAGGCTTGAGGTTCTTGCAGCTTGTGCAGGAAATGCACAGTGGATGAGCAAACTGAGCATGGCACCTTGGTGCAGAGGTCCGTTCACTTCGAGTAAAAAGTAAAAAGTATTTCTAGTAGGGAACAGTACAGTTAGATGGTTAAGCACTGTTCTCTGTAACCAAGAACATGAGTTTCAAAAGCTATATTGCTGACCAATACATGGCTTAAGGATATCTCCTCTGAAATTTGAAGTCAGAGGGCAAGGAGCAGCTGTCATTATATACCTGGGTGTCAATAATATGGGTAAACCTGAGAAAGGGACTCTATGGAGAGAGTATCTAGGGGCTAAATAGCAGACCATTGAAATAATAATCTCGAGATTCCTGCCTGAAATGCAAGCAAATTGCAATAGGGTAAAAGGAAGCTCCACACTTGGCTTAAGTATTGGTGGGAGAGATACAGATTTTAATTCATAGAGCCAGTGCTAGAGAAAGAGAGTGCTGTTCCACTGGGATGGCCTTCACCTGAACCTGACTGAGATCAATGTGGTAGTGTAAACATTCAGAACTGTCATTGTCTCTATCACAGCCAGAGCTGTCTATGCTGCAAACTGGAAATGCAATGACATAACTACCCAAATACTTCCGAACTAAAAGGCACTTTCATGAGATCAGCTGATCTGAAAAGTCTGGAATCTTTATCCAAGTAACTACATCTAAGCCTCTGGATACTTCCCCTACACCAGACCTTCCTTTGATGCTGCTCAATTCATTTGGTTTTCCTTTCTACATCCTGCTTATCATTTTTCTTTTCTTCCAACAGACTTTACATGCAAGGTGATATTCACACTGGTATACCCAATGCACACCTGTCAGTCATCTCCTAATTAATTAATGTCAACTATAGCTAAGATAATGTAAAATGTGGGTAAGTCATATTCTGTACAACAGTACTTTCTCCCCCTTCAAACCATACTCTTGTACTTTTCCCTTTTCCAATACCCAAGAACATCTACCTTATCAAGCACTGGTGCATAAAATGGGTTGGCACGATGGCTTTGGGGTGGCACGGTAGCTCAGTGGTTAGCACTGCTACTTCATAGCACCAGGGTCCCAGGTTCAATCCCAACCTCGGGTGACAGTCTGTGTGGAGTTTGCACATTCTCTCCGTGTCTGCATGTGTTTCCTCCAGGTGCTCCGGTTTCCTCCCATAGTCCAAAGATGTGCGGGTCAGGTGAAGTGGCCATGCTAAATTTCCCAGTAGTGTTAGGTGCATTAGTCGGAGGGAAATGGGTCTGGGTGGGTTACTCGTCGGAGGGTCGGTGTGGACTGGTTGGGCTGAAGGGCCTGTTTCCCCACTGTAGGGAATCTAATTTAAAATCAAAGAAGGGGAGGATAATGTTAAAGACTGATCTGCAATCTGTGCATGAGGCTTGGGGGGCATGGGTGCCAGTTCCCCGAAGGACAAAATCACTCAGGAATCCTAATGTAGAGGTTGCAGTTCAGGACACTAATGGGAGAGACATCAAGAGAATGCTAACTTGCATCAATAATGAAATGCATGGTGTATTGGCTGGTATGCCAGAAAGGGGGGTACAAGGTCACAATTAGGGGGTAAGAAGGAGTCCAACCCCAATTTGGCTCAAGACTTTGCATAGCATTTGGTCTCTAATCTTTCAAGTATGGGGAATGCGTGCACACTCCAATGCAACATTTGGCATTCTGTTTACCAACTTCCCTTGCAACATGAGGGAAGCCAACCAACTCTCGAGGGCTCCACTGAAAGCTCAGAGTGCTACCATCAGCATAACAGATACCAGTGCTCAAAGGACTTTGAGGATACCTCAGCAACCCAATCTGTAAAGTAGAATGATTGCTGATTCTTCCAGGGGCCTGACAGTGGCATCAGACAGCACAAACCTACTGCACTCTCTCAGGATGACACTGCCATTATCCCACAAGTATCCTTGCTGTGAGTGGTCAACCAAGCTGTCCGGACTGTTGTTTCCCATGGTTGAGATGGTATAGTCCAAAGCTAACTCTTCTAGACTCAGATCTACTCAGGGGTATCTTACAAGGTCTTCAGTAATCTTCCCTCATGAGTGACCATTCTTCCACTGGTTTTGAGGCAGCACTACATGAGGAAGATTAGGCCAACGCTGAAATTTCAGCCTCATTTTCATTGAGCCAGTGAGCTGCAATAAATGGTCAGCATCTCCAGGCAGCTCACTGTCAAACAGAATTCTAAGTTGAGGTAATGCAGAGAAAAGCAATGAAGTAAATGCCTGATATTAGCCATCTGACTTACAAATATAAAGTGGACTGAATTGGTCTGTTGAGGAGATGATCTCTTAACTTATGATAATCAGCGGCTTTGAAAATCTTAATGGTAGAATACAATTTTTAATTAAATGATGTGAGTAGCAAATAGAAATACAGGTTAAGCCAAATAAAAGATAACTTTGGAAATTATGTCAGAAATCTTTAATCATTGTGATCAATATTTGGAATGAATTCCTGGCAGATGTCAAACCAAGATTAGAGTGGTGCTGGAAAAGCATAGCAGGTCAGGCAGCATCTGAGGAGCAGGAAAATCAATGTTTCAGGCAAAAGCCTTTCGTGCTCCTCAGATGCTGCCTAACCTGCTGTGCTTTTCCAGCACCACTCTAATCTTGACTCTAATCTCCAGCATCTGCAGTACCCACTTCCACCTAGATGTCAAACCAAGAAGAACCAGGCCTGAAAGTGGTGGCAAATCCAGTCTACCAAGTAAGAAAGTCCACCAAATCTTCCAACAATAAAGTTACTAACTGATGGCCAGTAGAATTTCTGGACATTTTATAATTAAAGTCTTCAAGCATGTCATTATATACTTTGGAGCAGATAGGACTTAAGTCAAGGTTTCCTGGCTCAGACGTAGAGACCATTGGATCCCCATTCTGCTTCTACATTCTTTCAACACATCTGTATCAATAATATATTTTCGAAACAATCTGTTCAGAGATGTTATTACACACCACTGGAGCAGGTAGGACTTGAGTTTGGGCCTCCTAGTTCAGAGATATTGACACTATCACTCAACCACAAGAACCCCAAACCGCAGAATTAGGCTAAGCAATTACAGATGAGGCTGGATGAGGCCTTTAAGTAATCTTTAATCGATCAGATAAGAGACCAAATCGGTGGCAGGGTAGAAATATTGAGTTTGGATCTTCCTGCCAAGCACTTAATTGGTATTAATTGGCAGGTACGTTCTGATTGCTAACCCTCCAATTGTCTGTACCTTGCCATCACCTTCCTCGCTGATTGTCAGGAGGGGCTGATTGAACCCCGAGTAAATTAAATGGGATAAGTATAGTCCAGAGAGTGTAAAATGGGCTGGAAGATCTTTCCCACCCATAAATATCCAGAAATAGTGAAATAGATACTCTTGTTTTAGGGGAAAGGATATTTAATGCAAGACAGATTATTCTAACAACTGGAGGAAAGGAAAGAAAACTGAGAGTAAACATGGAAAAACATAGAAGTGAAAATGCATGAAATAGAGATCAAAATCTCAGTATAATTGTTTCATTTGTGGTCAAAACAAACTTTAAATTTGGACAGCACAGCAGCCAATTTATTTAACAGTCACTAAAACATAAAAGGGATTGGTTTTGTCCATCACTTCTGAATGAGAGCACTGGATCTACAGAAATACGTTGTTATGTTTCTGGCCATCATTCTTCCAGATGGTTAACATACCGCATGTAAAAGCTTTTATCCTGTAGGAAACATAGCTAGCTCATTTTCAAAGCACCAAGCCACATTCTCACGAAATACAATGGTGCAATATGTATGTGGCGTTAAGCATCAGAATCTATACCAGTTCAATTATTCCTGCCACTTGTGCTTGTTCCACTATATAGAGTATGATCATAAGCATGTTTTACATACACTTTTAATGACCTCACCTAGAGGTAACTATTAACAGCTGGTTGAAATTGCTCTTTCACAACATTTTAGTTCAAAACGTTACAGACATTTACAAGGTCCTGTCTGCCAAAAGAAGCATATAGATCAGAAAAGGTACAGTATGTGTTTGCAATTCACTTGGTACAGATGAGTGAGAAAGAAAGAAAGATAAAGTTTCGACAAATACATTCAATGGCTCAAGCCAGCAATAACATCCCTTCGTTCCAGTGTGGGTGAGCATTGAAGGTCAGCGATGGATCTGCCCTTTTTGTATTCCTAGAAACAATGGAGTAACATGGCATCCATCTGAAATAATTTGATGAGATCAATTGGCAATAAACTGTGACAGAAGTAGCAATCAAATAAGCTTTAAAATGAACTGAGTTCCACAGGGGGAGGGGAGATACTTGATTGCAGCCAGGAATTAAAATTCATCTCTCCTTATTGTGTATTGCCATGCAGTACCCAAGGTAGCCTGTGAGAGTCACAACTATCAAACATAACTGTGCTTTATTAGAGGAAATGAGGAACAGAAACAAATGCAGCTCCTGCATATTTATAATAGATTTCTGCAAAACATGGATCAGGCGGAATTAGATTCTGCACGCTCAATGGCTTTTGAACACATTCAAGCTCGTTTGAAAAAACACACATATGACTCAGGAAAGAAGGCAGACAGAAACATGGTACACTTCAAGCCTTGCTTTCAAAGGGCTATAAAATGTTTCTGAAAAATTAATTTGTTTTCTAGCTTTTCATTCCAATTAAACAGTTGACTTTTAAAGTAAATAAATCTTCTTGCATTTGTAACAGTGAAAAATATTATAAATCAAATTATTGTGATAGGAAAAACGAATTGGGAGGTTTTTGTGAGTAAATTTCTATCACATTCAGTTACACATTGGCCATTAAAAACAAACAAAATGTTATCTACAAGCATCGCTATAATTCTTCAGAGATTAAAAGAAATACTTCAGAAAGCTATCATTAATTCAAGCAGGTTTAATTTAATAAATATTGATATTAAACAGAGATTCCAGAGTGCATATGACATTTAACCTCGTATATCAATGAGATGCTTTAAATTTTTCCTCAAAATGATTTTCTCACATCAATTTAAATAATATTTTTATATCTATTAGAGGAAAGCTTTGAGTTGTAATAAAATGAGTATACATCCTGAGCAATTTTGAGATAAAACATATTTTATGAGTTATACTGACTGGATGATTTGTGAGTGATTAAGTGGTGAGTTATGGTCATTTCATAGATGAAAATTTATTATGTGTCATTGTTGTCCATCACATGTTCAATTTATAACACTGATTCTGAGCTTTCCCTTGAAAAAGAAATCACCTAGTACTTATGAGAATCCTGCAGTCTACAAAATTGGAATTCTCAGGCCACAAAATCGAATAAGGTTGAAAATCAGCATGGAGATTACAATGCACACACAATCTTCAGCCTACTCAATGACATCATTATAGTGTGCAGCTAGCACTAAGCACACAGTTCTGTGAGTACCACTACCTAGTGGTTCAAGTTCAGGCAAAGCTAACACTGTGTAAAGCGAGCTTGTCCAACTGAAAGCCAGTCTGCATTTCCGAAAGCAGAGCTGCAGTAGGTGCTGAAAGTGGTTAAAGAAGAGGTTCTAATCTGGAAGAACACAATAATAATGCAACAAACCTGATAACATGCTGCAAAAATCTTCCATAGAGAATTAGATGCTTTTGTGAAGGACATGGACAGAAGAAGAGAGGTTCTGCAGGCAGAAACTACAATCAGGGTGAGCAGTATAGTCCCAATGTTCTGGAGGCAATGCTTCAAGAAATTGAATGACATCACAGTCAGAGTCAAAGTCAATGAACATGCCATCAATGCCATAGTCTAACATCAATACTAGAAGCCTTAACATTGCTAAAGATATCAAAGCCCCATTCTACCAATAATAACCCCTATCATGATTTTTACCTATGATTCATGACTTCATCTCATGTATACTTATTTCATAGTGTAGCACGATTTACACCCAAATATTCTAATTTGCACATTCTACCAGCTATTCAAAGATGATAGGCAAATTGCCTACACCCATTGCACAGCACTCACCCAGCAATTCTCTTTCTCACACGGGAGAAGATGATGCATAATCACAAGCAGTACCACACATCATCAGTGGAAATCAGGTATGACTGCATGGTTCATGGTTGTAGTGGTGCTGGCCATATTGGAGCAACCAATGAATGAGACTGTGGTCAGCCGCAGGGCAGAAACCTTTGAGGATGACTTTTTATTTCTAACTAATCATCCTTTTCACATCCAACAGTTTCTTCTGACACATAAGCTGCAGATTGTATGAATATACACTATTCATTTTTCCCCCTTTCTCCTAACTTAAAACCTTTTTCCTCCCAAATACTGACAAACTCTAAATTGATCAGGCATCAATGCAGAAGCAAGACATCGAAGAGGAAAAAGATTTTGATGATGAAGACATAGTCACTCCATCTCGAACAATCATTAGCTTAGAAGCTAAGGACCTATTGCTTCAGGAGGCAGTTCAACAGCAATCTGCACATGGTGGCCTACAGCGTGGACTTGGCAAAAGGGGAGAAAAAGTGTCCAAGAGAAGATGTTGACTCATGATCTGTCACACAGAGGACTCAGAAATCTGATGATTATACACGGTTAAGTATGAGGTGCATTGACAGGCTTACCAGAATGTATAGCATGGCTGCCTCAAGTGTACAGAGAGTTCCTGCATCAGTCTTGCACAAATGAGAGCGAAACTACAAGGCAATGTCTGATTGCTAATGTCTCAGCTTCCATTGTAGTACAAACATAAACTACCCAATGTCTGAGTGATTCACTGGAAAATCAACCTTTATTGATACAAGCCCAGTTTGCTGCTATCGTAGCTGTGAATACCAGTCTATAAGGGGGTTCACAGGAGCTGACAGCAATCCAGAATCTGTCCTCCAACACAATGCAAGAGGTGTTGAAGTGTCTATGCTACTGAAAGTTTCCAGTTTTCTGCTGGAATTGACAGTGACTTTCATGGGAAAATGAAAGCTGCCTAACTCTTGCAGGATGAGAACACTCATCTTCCTACCTTTGAAACTACCCTTTGCAGCTACCCTTTGTGTCATCTCTTAGCCAGCCAGCTCAAACTGCCACCATCGTGCTGAGGTAGTGCCATCCAAGGCCTGCCTTGTGGGGTCAGAGCAACTCAAAGTTGTCTCTCCAGGATATCTGCAGCCTCCCAATTGCTGTTATTGCTGTCCATGTGGCTCCACCATTCCTGCCAAACCACACTAAAGCATGCAATGACTGCTGACTGCAGCCAACACTGACCTCCCATCAGATCTCTGTCTGATTATAGCTGGCGATACTCTGAAACACCATTGTCTCATGCACATATGGAAAAATACTTAACATCTGATAAATTGCCTGTTTAATAGACTTAAATCTACTTCTGCACTACTCCAGCGTAATCTCCTCTCACCAGCCCGATCACTTTCAGTATTATCCAATTGCAATGGGAGACATCAGGCTTCCTTCCAGATACTTTATGTGGCCATTTTATCACTTCTTCCATCTCTCAACCTATCTCCAATGGGCTAGCAAAATTTAGCTTCACATTTTAGGTTGGTAATCACATGTTAGAACCCTGTTCATCAACTTCAAATTCTAACTGATTCTCTCTCTGTGGACGCTGTCGGAATTGATGAGGATCCTGAGCATGTTCCATTTTATTTACAATTTTTTTTAACATTTATTGTATTTCACATTTTTAATATTGCCTCACACAAAAGAGAAGTCCCAAATTCACTCATATTCTGGTAATTGTATTTGTTTCAAAATTAATGTGTGACTCACTTTCAAAATTGACAAAAGGATTCAAGAGAGCTTTCTCATGAATTCGCATTTGATTACATAAACAAATCACAAAGGATAACAGTTTGGGATACCAGATAAAAAAGATAACATAAAAGTAGTTTGAAGTCAGTGCAAACATTATGCAGACATTTTGCCTAACACAGTTTTCCTTTTGGTTTTTATAAATAGCTTTGCAGAATTGAATGATTGTGATTTCAACACTCAATCAGCCTATCGCCATTCAAGGCAAGGTTTTCCACTTCACTGTCATGCCATCTACCACCTTCAATATTCACTCCCTCCATTACCTATGCTCAGTTGCAGTAGTGTATACCATTTACAAAATATACCGCAGAAATTTTCCTTGGCTACTTTGAAGGCGTCATCTAAACCGACAACCACAACCATTTAGAAGGGCGGCCGATAAATGGAAATGCCATCAATTCTAAGGTCCCCTCCAACCCATTCATAATTGTGGCTGCGAAATATATTACTGTTCTCTCACTGTCACTGGCTCAAAGTCCTAGAACTCTCTCCTTATTACTACTTTGGGTGACCGACACTAAATAAATTGCAGTATGTCAATCAGACTGTTCATAACCACTTCCTCGAGGACAATTAGGCTTTGACAATAATTGCCGACCCAGGCAGCAAAGGCTAAATCCCAAGAATGAATACTTAAAAACAAATTCTGATTTTCGTTTTAGTCCACCCCCAAATTAAAAATATTATTTGGCTCCATTTCTAACAAAATATAAAGCCTAATAAGAGTAGTAGCCACAACACCTGGTTTCAAATAGATCCTAAGAGTGTCAAAGACAAGTGGTATCAGCAGTAGTAAATTACTGACCTGTGA
Organism: Chiloscyllium punctatum; assembly: GCF_047496795.1. Lineage (NCBI taxonomy): Eukaryota > Metazoa > Chordata > Chondrichthyes > Orectolobiformes > Hemiscylliidae > Chiloscyllium > Chiloscyllium punctatum. Next base: position 11,636,002 of record NC_092746.1, read on the forward strand.
AACTAATAGTGCTTTGTCTGTGTGGCTGTCATTGAGTGAAGTCTACAGCAAAGCGACAGTCATTGATTTATTCAGGCCTTTCAAATACACTGGGTGGTAGTTACACAATAATCACACATTATCACGAGTGTCAATGCACATTAAACCTCTTGGTACATTTAAAGGAAAACAAAATCCCATGAGAAACCCATTCATTTCATTACTCACTTTCCTCCTCATTAATCCCTGTGAAGGTTTCTCAGTTTTCTTTTCTTATTTCTTGGTCAGAATGCAGTGGGAGCAAGATTTTCCATTCTGACAACAAAAGGACATCTGGAATCTGCCATGGCATATTACTTGGCTAATACCCTAGGTTCAATAGAGGAGAAACACACAGAGTGGTAAAATAAACAATTTGATTGAATTCATTACAAGAGTGAAATATCTGTTTAGTGTTTATATATATGGTTGACTCCCATTTGAACCATATATCTTTTCTCATCCTGTCAGTACATGCTGCTCTGTTGTCATCTGCACTCCCGTGTTAGGACTGATAGTAGAAAGTAACCTCTTTGATTGTGAACGTACAGGTTGTTTAGAAATAATGAAGAAATCAGTAATACTTACTAATGGTAAAGGAGTATTACACAAGTACGTCAGAGGACTTCCAGTAAAACACGAGAAAAGGGTCAGTTGGAGAGACAGATAGAAGCGATGAGGAATTTGCAACAGCAACAGTATGTGATGGATGGCAGTTATAGGAAGGGGGGAAGTCTCAGATACAGTCACGTAGGTGGGTTAACTCCAGGAAGGGTGAGAGAGGTCGGCACCTAGGGCAGGAGTCTTTTGTGGATAACCCATTTCAAACAGGTATGCTGTTTTGGAAAATGTAGGGGGTGATGGATTCTCAGGGGAACGTAGCACGAACAGCCAAGTTTCTGGTATTGAGACTGGATCTAATGCAATGAGGGGACGTCGGCTTTCAAGAGATCAATTGTGTTCGGGGATTCTGTAGTCAGAGGTACAGACAGACGTTTCTGTGGCCAGCAGAGAAAAAGCAGAATGGTGCGTTGTTTCCTTGGTGCCAGGATCAAGGATGTCTCAGAGAGGGTGCAGAATGTTCTCACGGGGGAGAGGGGCCAGCAAGAGGTCATTGTCCACATTGGAACCAACGACATTGGAAGGGAAAAGGTTGAGACTCTGAAAGGGAGATTACAGAGTGTTAGGCAGAAATTTAAAAAGGAGGTCCTCAAGAGTTGTAATATCTGGATTACTCCCAGTGCTACGAGCTAGTGAGGGCAGGAATAGGAGGATAGAATAGATGAATGCATGGCTGAGGAACTGGTGTATGGGAGAAGGATTCACATTTTTGGATCATTGGAATCTCTTTTGGGGTGGAAGTGAGCTGTACAAGAAGGATGGATTGCATCTAAATTGGAAGGGGACTAATATACTGGCAGAGAAATTTGCTAGAACTGCTTGGGAGGATTTAAACTAGTAAGGTGGGGGGGTGGGGTGGGGGGGAGGTGGGACCCAGGGAGATAGTGAGGAAAGAGATCGATCTGAGACGGGTACAGCTGAGAACAGAAGTGAGTCAAACAGTCAGGGCAGGCAGGGACAAGGTAGGATGAATAAATTAAACTGCATTTATTTCAATGCAACAGGCCTAACAGGGAAGGCAGATGAACTCAGGGCATGCTTAGGAACATGGGACTGGGATATCATAGCAATTACGGAAACATGGCTCAGGGATGGGCAGGACTGGCAGCTTAATGTTCCAGGATACAAATGCTACAGGAAGGATAGAAAGGGAGACAAGAGAGGAGGGGGAGTGGCAATTTATGATAAGGGATAGCATTACAGCTGTACTGATGGAGGATATTCCTGGGAATACTTCCAGGGAAGTTATTTGGGTGGAACTGAGAAATAAGAAAGGGATGATCACCTTACTGGGATTGTATTATAGACCCCCCAATAGTCAGAAGGAAATTGAGAAACAAACTTGTAAGGAGATCTCAGCTATCTGAAAGAATAATAGAGTGGTTATGGTAGAGGATTTTAACTTACCAAACATAGACTGGGACTGCCATAGTGTTAAAGGTTTAGATGGAGAGGAATTTCTTAAGTGTGTACAAGACAATTTTTCTGATTCAGTATGTGGATGTACCTACCAGAGAAGGTACAAAACTTGACCTACTCTTGGGAAATAAGGCAGGGCACATGACTGAGGTATCAGTGGGGGAGCACTTTGGGGCCAGCAACCATAATTCTATTAGTTCTAAAATAGTGATGGAAAAGGATAGACCAGATCTAAAAGTTGAAGTTCTAAATTGGAGAAAGGCCAATTTTGATGGTATTAGGCAAGAACTTTCGAAAGCTGATTGGAGGCAGATGTTCGCAGGTAAAGGGACGGCTGGAAAATGGGAAGCCTTCAGAAATGAGATACCAAGAATCCAGAGAAAGTATATTCCTGTTAGGGTGAAAGGAAAAGCTGGTAGGTATAGGGAATGCTGGATGACTAAAGAAATTGAGGGTTTGGTTAAGAAAAAGAAGGAAGCATGTGTCACGTATAGACAGGATAGATCGAGTGAATCCTTAGAAGAGCATAGATGCAGTAGGAGTATACTTAAGAGGGAAATCAGGAGGGCAAAAAAGGGACATGAGATAGCTTTGGAAAATAGAATTAAGGAGAATCCAAAGGGTTTTTACAAATATATTAAGGACAAAAGGGTAACTAGGGAGAGAATAGGGTCCCTCAAAGATCAGCAAGGTGGCCTTTGTGTGGAGCCACAGATAATGGGGGAGATACTAAATGAATATTTTGCATCAATATTTACTGTAGAAAAGGATATGGAAGTTATAAACTGTAGGGAAATAGATGCTGACATCTTGCAAAATGTCCAGATTACAAAAGAGGAAGTGCTAGATGTCTTGAAACGGTTAAAAGTGGATAAATGCCCAGGACCTGATCAGCTGTACCCGTGAACTCTGTGGGAAGCTAGAGAAGTGATTGCTGGGCCTTTTGCTGAGATATTTGTATCATCGATAGTCACAGGTGAGGTGCCGGAAGACTGGAGGTTGGCAAACATGGTGCCACTGTTTAAGAAGGGCGGTAAAGACAAGCCAGGGAACTATAGACTGGTGAGCCTGACCTCGGTGGTGGGCAAGAAGTTAGAGGGAATCCTGAGGGACAGGATGTATTTGGAAAGGCAAGGACTGATTAGGGATAGTCAACATGGCTTTGTGAGTGGGAACTCATGTCTCACAAACTTGTTTGAGTTTTTTGAAGAAGTAACAAAGAGGATTGATGAGGGCAGAGCAGTAGATGTGATCTATATGGACTTCAGTAAGGCGTTCAACAAGGTTCCCCATGGGCGACTGATTAGCAAGGTTAGATCTCATGGAATACAGGGAGAACTAGCCATTTGGATAAAGAACTGGCTCAAAGGTAGAAGACAGAGGGTGGTGGTGGAGGGTTGTTTTTCAGACTGGAGGCCTATGACCAGTGAAGTGCCACAAGGATCGGTGCTGGGCCCACTGTCATTTCTGTCATTTACATAAATGATTTGGATGCGAGCATAAGAGGTACAGTTAGTAAGTGTGCAGATGACACCAAAATTGGAGGTGTAGTGGACAGTGAAGATGGTTACCTCAGATTACAACAGGATCTGGACCAGATGGGCTAATGGGCTGAGAAGTGGTAGATGGAAATAATTCTGATAAATGCGAGGTGCTGCATTTTGGGAAAGCAAATCTTAGCAGGACTTATACACTTAATGGTAAGGTCCTAGGGAGTGTTGCTGAACAAAGAGACCTTGGAGTGCAGGTTCATAGCTCCTTAAAGTGGAGTTGCAGGTAGATAGGATAGTGAAGAAGGCATTTGGTATGCTTTCTTTTATTGGTCAGAGTATTGAGTATACGAGTTGGAAGTTCATGTTGCGGCTGTACAGGACATTGGTTAGGCCACAGTTGGAATATTGCATGCAATTCTGGTCTCCTTCCTATTGGAAAGATGTTGTGAAACTTGAAAGGGTTCAGAAAAGATTTACAAGGATGTTGACAGGGTTGGACGATCTGAGCTACAGGGAGAGGCTGAACAGGCTGGGGCTGTTTTCCCTGGAGTGTCAGAGGCTGAGGGGTGACCTTATAGAGGTTTACAAAATTATGAGGGGCATGGATAGGATAAATAGACAAAGTCTTTTCCCTTGGGTCAGGGAGTCCAGAACTAGAGGGCATAGGTTTAGGGTGAGAGGGGAAAGATATAAAAGAGACCTAAGGGGCAACTTTTTCACGTAGAGGGTGGTACGTGTATGGAATGAGCTGCCAGAGGATGTGGTGGAGGCTGGTACAATTGCAACATTTAAGAGGCATTTGGATGGGTATATGAATAGGAAGGATTTGGAGGGATATGGGCCGGGTGCTGGCAGGTGGGATTAGATTGGGTTGGGATATCTGGTCGGCATGGACAGGTTGGACCAATGGGTCTGTTTCCATGCTGTACATCTCTATGACTCTATGACTCTAAATCTATGGGAACTCAAGGATAAGCTGTTGTCCCTAGTTTCAATTCTTGGGTCCACTGAACCTTCTTTAGAACCCTGAGTTCTGCAATTTTAGTTTTTGTTTCAAATTTCCAGCATCCACATATCTTTGATTTTTTTCGTTTGAGAGTCTGTTTATCTCACCATAGATGCTGCCAGACTTGCTGAGTTTCTCCTGAACTTTCTGTTTTTATTTCTGATTTCCGGCATGTGTAGAGCTTTGCTTTAGATGTAACATTTCAGGCCAACATTTAACACCAGATCCACTCCAACATTGTTCACTCTTAACTGTCCTATGTCACAGGCCAGCATGCCATTCATTTCAAGGGTAATTAGGGATCGGCAATAAATACTGGCCTTGCCAGTGATGCCCACATCACATGAAGGAAAAAAATGTCAACAACTTGTCGGATAATTAATAGACAGCTTTTATCTCCAAGGTCTAAATACAGACCTTCCTGAACAACACAATAATTAGAGTTATAGAGTCATACAGCGCATAAACAGACCATTCAACCCACACCAACCAGGTCATTGTCAAATACGGCAACATTGCAATGCAATTATCCCTCTCAATCATTTCACATTTGTGAATAGATAATTGTGTTTTTATATATAGATTGTGACAAAGATGGGGAGGGGAGGTCTGCAGGAGGGCAAAATTTCAACTTCAGCCACAGTTGGTCCAGCACAGTATTGCTATCAGATGATGGAACGCATTTGAGTTAGAGGTTTACAACTCAGATTCAAAACCCAGAGATAGAGGTTGCTAAAGCAGCATGCATAGCTATTTTGATCCTAATGCTTTACTATTCTCAATTCATTGATGTGATGTATTCATCACTTTTTGCCTCATTTTCCCCTTCAATATTTAAAGTAAATAGCTACAGTGATTTACGATTTCTAGAGCATCTGAAATTGTTTGGTAGCCTTAAGACCACAAGACATAGGAGCAGAAATTAGTCCATTCAGCCCATCAAGTCTGCTCCGCCATCAATTGGCTGATGGGTTTCTCAAACCCATTCTCCCACTTTCTCCCCTTAACCATTGATCCCCTTGACAATCAAGAACCTATCTACCTCCGTCTTATATATATTCAATGACCTGGCCTCCACAGCCTTCTGTGGCAGTACATTCCATAAATTCACCACTCTCTGTCTGAAGGTGTTTCTCCTTATCTCCATTCTAAAAGGTGTTCCCTTTACCGCACAGTGGCTCAGAGTGGCAGGAACCAGGACTTGGACGATTGCCTGTGTGGAGTTTGCACATTTTCCCTGTTTCTGGATTAGTGGTGCTAGAAGAGCACAGCAGTTCAGGCAGCATCTGAGGAGCAGTAAAATCGACATTTCGGGCAAAAGCCCTTTATCAGGAATACAGGCAGAGAGCCTGCAGGGTGGAGAGATAAGTGAGAGGAGCGTAGGGGTGGGGAGAAAGTAGCATAGAGTACAATAGGTGAGTGGGGGAGGGGATGAAGGTAATAGGTCGGGGAGGAGGGTGGAATGGATAGATGGAAAAGAAGATAGGCAGGTAGGACACGTCATGGGGACAGTGCTGAGCTGGAAGTTTGGAACTAGGGTGAGGTGGGGGAAGGGGAAATGAGTAAACTGTTGAAGTCCACATTGATGCCCTGTGGTTGAAGTGTTCCGAGGTGAAAGATGAGGCATTCTTCCTCCAGGCATCTGGTGGTGAGGGAGCAGCGGTGAAGGCGGCCCAGGACCTCCATGTTCTCAGCAGAGTGGGAGGGGGAGTTGAAATGTTGGGCCACAGGACGGTGTGGTTGATTGATGCGGGTGTCCCGACGATGTTCCCTAAAACGCTCTGCTAGGAGGCGTCCAGTCTCCCCAATGTAGAGGAGACTGCATCAGGAGCAACGAATACAATAAGTGATATTGATGGATGTGGAAGGCTCCTTTAGGGCCTTGGATGGAGGTGAAGGAGAAGGTGTGGGTGCAGGTTTTACATTTGCTCCAGTTTCCTCCCACAGTCCAAAGATGTGCAAGTCAGGTGAATTGGCCATGCTAGATTGCGTGTAGTGTTCAGGGATGTGTAAGTTGGGTGCATTAGTCAGGGGAAATGTAGGGGAATGGATCTGGGTGGGATGCTTTTCGGAGGGTCGCTGTGGACTAGGGCTGATTGGCTTGTTTTCACACTGTAGGGATTTTATAATTCTATCTATGATTGTACTCTAAGGCTGTGCTCTCAAGTCCTAGTCTCTTCTACCAATGGAAGCATCATCCCAACATCCACTCTAACCAGGTCATTCAGTATTCTGTAAGTTTCAATTAGATCCCCCCACATCTTCTAAGCTCCATCGCATATAAACCCAGAGTCCTAAAATGCTCCTCATAGGTTGAGCTTTTTGTTTCTAGGACCATTCTTGTGAATGTCCTCTGAACATACTCCAGAGCCAGTACATCTATCCTGAGATACGGGGCCCAAAACTGTGCACAATACTCTAAATGTGGTCTGACCAGCGCCTTATAGAGCCTCAGACGTATATTCCTGTTTCTTTATTCAAGCCCTCTCAAAATAAATTCCAACATTGCATTTGCCTTTCTAACTACTGACTCCACCTGCAAGTTTACCTTGAGAGAATCCTGGACTGAAACTACCAAGTCTCTTTGCACTTCGGATTTCTGAATTCTCTCCCCATTCAGAAAATAGTTCATGCTTCTATTATTCTTACCAAAGTGCATGACCTCACACTTTCCCACATTATATTTCAACTGTGGCTACTTTGTCCACTCTCCTAGCCTGTTCAAATCTTTCTGCAGCCTCCCCAGCTCCTCAATACTGCCTGTCCCTCTACTTTTCTTTGTATCATCTGCAAACTTAGCCAGAATGCCCTCAGTTACCTCATCGATGTGTAATGCCCTCATTAATGGGTAAAAAGAAAAGTTGTGGTCCCAAACTGACCCTTCCTGCTCTTGGAAGCTAAGTTCACAAATTTATCCTTTGCTGGTTAGCAACATCTTTGAAAAAACATAAGCAATTGAAGGAACCAGTTCATAGCAGTATTACATCAGAAAATCTGAGTAAATATCGTCAACAAAATTGATTCAAAACCATTCTGTCACTATATTAAGATTTTTTTTCAGGAAACTCTAAAGCTCTGTTTTCAATTCTTAGCAAGATCAATGCAGATTTCTTAATTGTTTTCATGTCTCAAGCAACTATTATCCAGCTTTGTGGAAATGCTAAAAAAAAAAGCTCAGTCAGCTCTTGTCTGCATGCAAGGCAAGTAGCAATCCCTTGTCTATGGAACAGATGTACTGCAAAAGGTCGTACTGCTCATGCAACCTTACCATATTTACTCCAGACATTACTGTCCAATATGTATGATCACAGATTCCGACAGAGAAGCAAAGCTCAATTTTGATATAACGTTGCACTTTACTTTGCCTGTCCTGTCAATGGAAAAAAAACTCGATACGCAAGTGTTGGCCAACTCACTTGCAGACTTCCTTTTTCTTTAATGACAATCTTGATGTTTAAATAGTTTGTTTATGAGCAGGTACATCTGGTTTTCAAGCTATGGATTCAGTTAACAGAACGCCTTTCATGTGTGAATGTGAGGTTGAGGACCGATACAGAACATCAAGTTCAAATTCTTTTGCCTTTCCGCCTCTTTCTCAATCCCACTAATCTGTTAGCTTCCTGAAAGAGAGGATCAAAATGGGTGATATCATACTTGGAGAGTAAGATAAAATGGGACGCAACAAATTTGTTTTCCATTTTACACAAGCCTAATTTGGTTATCGATTAAAGTCAATAAATTCCCAGTTACAAGATATGTCTAATGCTTCAGCCTGACATTGATTTTACTTTACAATATACAGTATGAAATTCTGTATGCAATTTTGTGGCATTCAAGTGGTATTTATTTTCAAATTTATGTCAAATACTAACTTTTAGGGAAAGTTCATTCTAAAGAAAGGTGTGAACTAACTGAAGTGTTAACTGGATGATTGATCTCAGTGTCTTCCTGAGGACCGCAGCATCCCAGGCATCAGTCTTCAGCTAAATAAACAAACCAATGAGCTGTGGATGCTGGGAATCAGAAGAAAAATAGAAATTTCTGGAAAATCTCAGCACGTTTGGCAACATCTGTGGAGAGAAAGCAGAGTTAACCTTTCAGGTCCAGTAACCCTTCTTCAGAATTGATTGTAGCAAGGGAAAGATTGGTGTACATGCTAACAATGGATTGGAAGGCAGGAGAGGACTGAACGTTAATGGCCCCCATTAGCAGCTATTGATTCTCCCAGACCTATTCCCTTGTCTGTCCAACTGTTCTCTCTGGGGTCCATCACCACATAACATTTAGTCCTCAACCCCTCCCACCAGCCCACCCTCCCCAACCCCAATTTTCAACATAAATACCAACCTGAGCTATAATCAGTTCTGCAGAAGGCCCACTGGACTCAAAACATTAACTCTCCTTTCTCACCACAGATGCTGGCAGATTTGCCAAGATTTTCCAGCAAATTCTGTTTTTGTGTTTGTGCCTGCCTTTGGTTAATTAGATTCACTCCACCTGACATCGAGAACTCACTGAAGGCATTGAATACTGTCATGTATGACAATATTCTGGCAAAGTACTGAGGACTTATCTTCCAGAACTAATCATGCCCCTAATCTAGATTTTCCAATGTATTTATAATATTTGCATCTACCTAGCATTGTGGAAATGTGCGCAAGTATGTTCTGTCCACAAAATGCAGGAAAAATCCAACTGGGCCAATTACCACCCATCAGCCTACTCTCAACCATCAGCAAAGTGATGGATGGTGTCATTAAAATTGTTATCAACCAGCACATATTCAAAAATGACCTGCACACTGATACTTAATTTAGATTAGGTGAGCACCAATCAGTTCCTGACCTCATTACAGCCTTGGTCCAAACATAACATTGTCAGTGCTAAAACCATCAAAACCCCAGCTATATAAGTGCTGCACTTGGAATTCCACTGCAGGTAACTCAGCTCCTGACTCCCAAAAGCTTGTTCACCATTTCGAAGCACAATTCAAGAATGTTTTCCACTTGTCTGGATTGTTATTGCAGCAACAACACTCAACAAGCTCAATGCCATCCAAGTGTTATTTGATTAGTATTCTGGCCCTGGCTATTTTCCTTGACTTACTCCTTGACCTTACTTTTGATTTCTAGCAAAATGGAAAACAACAGTGAAAACTCTTCGGCCAGTGGCTTTCAGGTTTCACATCTACTTGTGAGACCTCAATCACCCAGAATCCTTTCATGGTATCCCTTCCCATGACTCCCTTATGATTCTCAAATCATCAGGTTCCACCCAACCAGTCCATTTGAGTCCAGTACTTGCCCAGTATTATGCCCCCCTCTCAGCCTCTGGCATATAATGTCACTAAGCATGATGTCTCCCCCTTGAAACCCTGCTAAATGACCCCCATTCCCATCCATGCTTTATCATATTCACCCCTTACAGATATATTTGCCTCCTTCACAATTGTCATCCTCCTTCCCTTCCAGCGTGCTGACCCAAACTCCATGAATAGTTTCCCAATTCTCTGTCCCATGGCAGTGGCCATACGCCATACCCACACCATTCCACTTTCCACTAGTTTCTCTCGTGGGACCCAACCACACTCCCCCTCTATCTTGAACACCCTAACAAGACAGCCGTGGACAAGAAGCACCCAGACTCCTGACTGAAACCTATACATATCCCGATTGTATTAGCCATACTTTCTGGACTAGAGCCGCAGGACTGACTGTGACTGGCTCCTTGAATTCTGCCTTATTTCTCACTATAAACTTAATCATTCCATCCTTAAATAAGACTCAGGCCATTAACTCCATCCACAGATTTATGGGGCACCTTGGTAGAATGGGTCAAGTCAATGTAGCATGCACATGATACTTTCAAAACCAATACCTTATACTCTTAGATCTCTTGTTACAGGACTAATAATCTGGGTCTGATATATGGATATTCTCTGCACTGAAGGATTTTGTTATCTCTTGAATATACTGAGCAGGAGACATTGCTCTTTATTGATATTGTTGCAAGTCTGTTACCTTAACTTGAGGATCTTTAATCTCCTGAGTTTCTTTCTTGGAAAAGAGCTGGTTTGTTGAAATAAAAATCTACTTTCTTTGCAGTATCCTGGATCAAGCAATGACTTTTTAGCTGGAAGAGGTGGTCCCTAATTATGCAGGATCCTAATCTTTCGACAAGGTATGTCCTTCTTCTTGACTATGTCCTGGATGTGTGATGTTGGTCTGCAACATATATCCCTCAGGTTATTGTCCCTCAGGCTGGACATCTTCGGTAATCCATTGTGGCCCTTTGACTATTTAAGTAAAATAGTTTTCGGCCTTTAGCCATATCATTGAAGGATTGCTGCTCACTCTGTACTATCTCTGTCATTGGCGCTGACTGTTCTGCTTTAGGAGATAGTGGGGTGAATACTTCCACCAGATTTCCACAATGCTGACAATATTAAATGGCTCTATTATGCAAACATATGTGATGTCACTAGAGTTATTTTCACCTGTTTCATCATGATTCTGGGAAGCTCAAAGCCTTCTACTAGTTACCTTTGTTCCTTGGACCAATGTTTGGACAGCTGTTTGCTTCTAGATGAATTATTCTTTCAGAAGGTTAGTGAGCTCCTCCAAGTCTTCAATTGATGAGGAGGACAATACACATATACAGGCTCAAAAGTGAAGTTGGGTTTTACAATCTACAGACACATTTTCAGCTGTCTTATGTGTCATGCATTGCAGTGTAACTTGCAGGATGCCTATGCTTCTGACAGTTATTCTACCTGCAGGCTTATCTCTGTAAGCTGTAGCGTCTACTTCTTCAGTCATGGTAACCGATTTGATATGACAATGATGCCTCTACCTTTTATACATTCAAGCGCAACAGAACGTCCATTGGCATAGACAAGTTGTGGCATTGTTGGATTAGTTAGTTCACCAAGTACCTTCTCTGATGGAGACATCATATCAAATGCAGAGCTGAAAATGTGTTGCTGGAAAAGCGCAGCAGGTCAGGCAGCATCCAAGGAGCAGGAGAATCGACGTTTCGGGCATGAGCCCTTCTTCAGGAAAAGAATGGCTTATGCCCGAAACGTCGATTCTCCTGTTCCTTGGGTGCTCCCTGATCTGTTGCGCTTTTCCAGCAACACATTTTCAGCTCTGATCTCCAGCATCTGCAGTCCTCACTTTCTCCTCATATCAAATGCAGGTATCTTTTCTCCTGATGGTGGGTGCCATATTGTGAGATCTCATTATGTATATGAACACTTGCACTTCCCCTGTTCTAAAATTGTGCTTTACTTCTGGAAATTTTCTGGAAATGATCTGCAGTTTTGCAAAAGTATCACAAAGCATGCAGGAGCAGTGAAACTGACATGCACAGAAAGAGTGAGACTCCATGTTGTAAGGAGCCTTCAATGTGACTGATGGATGGGCTAGGTACCAGCCATGTCCAGCCAGTGGCCTCATCCAGCTATCAATGGTGGCCATAAAAGGGCTGAGGAAATCAAAACAGTTCATGAGGGGACACCACAATCATCTCTCATCTCCGCGGGAGACACTACATTTTTCATTCTTCCCAGTGTTCTGATGAAAAATCTGAAACTGATGGAGAAAAACCTCTCAAATCCCTCTACTAATCTCAGAGGCACTTAATTGGGGTGTGGCAGGTTTCAAAAACCATTAACACCATCCAGGCTCCCACTGAAAATTGCATTGCGCTTGTGAAGCTGTGGGAGGAGTGCTATTCATTTGGAACACAACGTTCAAATCCTGCCCACACTCATTCCTGCCCCCACCTGCAATTAAATCAGGTGTCTCTCCTGATCACTAATGCCTTCAGTATGCATTTGACCCAATATATTTTCGGTCTGCTTGTTGTTCACCTTGCAATAGTTGGCATTGTAGCAATATTGTTAAATGGAGCTGCCTTTTAGAAAATTCAGCTTGCCTTTCAGAAAGGTGGGATGGCTGTACTTTGTGGTATCCAGATAATACTGCCTGGCTCTTCTGTTGTTTGATGATGCCGCAGAGTGTTTGGTTGTACCAAGGCCACAAATATTTGGACAGAAGAAATGGTTACATGAAGCTTATGAGTGCCTACCTCAATCCAGACTGGCAACTGTGAGTGGTGGTGAATCATGCATCTGTGCTCAAAAAGTGAAATTAACCAACTTCTAGCCCATTACATTTGTGCTATCTTCATTTTCCTTTATTTCAGCACCCTCCTGGATTCTCTGAACGTCTGGCTTGTATTTTCTCATCATGTAAACCTTCCCTCTATTATGTGCAGTCTGAAATTGGATTAAGGGAATGACTAAAATGCCTCCTAATGCTCCCCCACCCCCACATTCTCCTCCCCTCCCAATGAAATAAAGGCAAATACCCAGGCTGAATTACCCTCATTTATTAAATTAGGCCCAGTTCATTACTGTGGTGGGAGGCCAGCTACATATCTTGGGAAATGACATGGATACATCAGGTCCTGAGTTTATTTAACAATTCCTGGTTAGTGAAGGAAGTTGCATTGAAGGGCCAGTGCCAAGGCTTGAATTCTCCATGAGCGTCCATCGCTCTGCCATAATACTGGAGACGGGTACATTTGGAATGGGGACTTGTGAGAGGGGGGAACAGCTGAGGGCAGCAAAGGAAAACCCAACATTGAAGGAAAGGCTGTTATGGCTGTAAATCATAGAAATACTTCAACTGCAGATCAAAATGGAAGGACAATAAAAACGTACACTTACCGCTCATCAGGCGTATGAACTGAGGAGCTGAATCCGAGACTAGCACGGAAAACACCAACAGAGCAGCAGGGTATAGAGCAGCCTCATTCCAGAGCTTCACAGAAACCTTGGGCTGAACTTTACCAAACGTTGGCTGATTGTCAATTTCAGGGAGTTCTATGATGAGCTTCACCCTGTGAGCTCCAGTGAGTCTTCTCCCACAACTCTACACAGTTCACCTCATAAGCTGCGGACCTAGCTTCTGCACACACTACCTTGTGTTCACTGCAGCAGATATATTCTTCACAGCTGGGATTTCCACTGCCAGTGCCATATGTAAAGCCCAGCTGTGCTCCTGGTCAATTTCTGTCAGCCACCACTTGCCTTTCACAGAACACATAGTGTGAGGGAAATGAAAATGAAAAGTTTCAAGTGGATTCATGGTTACACTGGTAATACTTCATTGAAAATAGAAGCTGATACGTGTAGCTGCCTTATTGGCAGGCATTGCCTGTCTGATTGATTGTCATTGTTAATGCAGGTACAAAAATGAAGCTACACAGGTTACCCATCCTTAGCTGAAAATGTGTTGCTGGAAAAGCGCAGCAGGTCAGGTAGCATCCAAGGAGCAGGAGAATCAACGTTTCGGGCATGAGCCCTTCTTCAGGAATGAGGAAAGTGTGTCCTGCAGGCTAAGATAAAAGGTAGGGAGGAGGGACTTGGGGGAGGGGTAGCGAGTCTGTCCCTCCTCCCTACCATTTATCTTAGCCTGCTGACACACTTTCCTCATTCCTGAAGAAGGGCTCATGCCCAAAACGTCGATTCTCTTGCTCCTTCGATGCTGCCTGACCTGCTGCGCTTTTCCAGCAACACATTTTCAGCTCTGATCTCCAGTATCTGCGGTCCTCACTTTCCTCTCGAAGATTTTAACCTACTGCGAATCCTCTTGCAAGGATGCCCTTCCTTGAAGAAGCTCTCTTCCTCCCTCTACAAGGATCTCAGTGAGTCCCTCTCTCACTACACACCCCGGGTCATCTCCTCTGCCTAGAAGCTCTTCAGCCACGTTCTCAAACAGACTCGCTACCCCTCCCCCAAGTCCCTCCTCCCTTTTAGCTTAGCCCACTGGACACACTTTCCTCATTCCTGAAGAAGGGCTCATGCCCGAAACGTCGATTCTCCTGCTCCTTGGATACTGCCTGATCTGCTGTGCTTTTCCAGCAACACAGCTTCAGCTCTGATCTCCAGCATCTGCAGTCCTCACTTTCCCCTCAACGATCTTACCCATCCTTAGCACCATATCATATAGAGCATTGTCGAAGGTAGTGCCCAGTTTAGAATAATATCTTGTCATTGTTCTCCAAAGTCCTGTAAGTTTTCAATGTACATTTTAGCATCCACAAGAACCTGATCATTGAATGGACTAAATTTAACAGTGGCAAAGATCAGGGGAGTTCATTGATTGTTTTATCAAAGACCTTTCCCAAGTTGGCAGAAAAATGTACACATGGCATTCTACAGGATGAAACAATATAGAGCTGCATAATGATTTATCTAACTTATTACAATCAAGGCAGTGCAGTTAATTAGGTGGATTGAAATGTAGAAGCAATATTAACTGATAGCTTGTGCAGATTCATGGGCCATCTTGAACACTTTTAATATAGCAGAAAAAGCCAGATAAGTGTGTTGACTGCCCAGTAGGGGGAGCTGAATGCCACAACTGGTGTAAATTTGGTCATTTTAAAAATTGCTGCTATCTGAAGACAGTCTGTGGTGGAAGTAAACGGCAACAGAGTTTTAAGTGTAATCAGATCCAGGAACAGTCACAGACTCTAGACACCCTCGGAGATATCAATGCTCCAGGCAACAAATACTAGTTAGTCAATCTTGACATAGAGTGACATCATATTGAGTTTAATTTAGACACTGGAGAAGGTGTAAGGATAATGTCTGACAAATTAAAATAGTTAGAACAGAACAACTTCAAATCAAACTGCAAGTTTCAGGAGTAGAGTATTGGAATAAATTGGAATTGGAGCACAATCATACAATTAGGCAGGTTCTAAAATCATTGTAGGCGCAGACTAAGCAAAAAGTATACATTTACAAAGTCTGTGATCAAACTCTTCGGTCATGTGATACAATAACATTGATCCTCAGAAAATAAAGGTGATCCAAGAATTCTGCAAAGAGTAATGTGGCACTGATTGAAGGTGAGGAGGCACAGATTTCAGCTGTGTTGTCGAAGAGGGATCATGTGGAGGATCCTTTTCACCCAGAGGATGGTGAGCATTTGAAGTCTTTTGCTGAGTTGGGTTCTTGAGGTGGAAACCATCAATTCATTAAAAATAACCTGCATCTGTGCCTGAAATACTGCAACCTGCAAAGCTGCAGACAAGTTGCTGGAAGGTGGGATGTCGATGGGTGACAAGTTTATTCAGCTGATATCGGTACAATGGCCCCCTTTCTGTGCCATGACTTTTAAGTGGCTCTTTGGTTCTGTGGAATATAACAGAGTTACAAAGATTTCTAAAAATAATCATCCAAGCCGTAAAATTCATTCTTAATCTGTCAGGATTTAACGGCCAGTTGAGAGATCTATTGAGACAAGCCAAACAACCATGCTGGAATATTGATCAGAGCAATTCTTTCATCCGAATTAAGAAGTGGTTAACCAATTCTGAAATATGCACATAAATATCCATACTTTTTGCACACTATAATCCACAGTTACCAACAATATTTTCTGTGGATATGTCACGCACAGGTTTGGGAGCTCTGCTGCTCCAAATCCAGGAAGGTGGAAAAACAGCCAGTACATTACACTTAGGATCTCGAACTGAAACAGAGAAAAGATAGGCTACAATTAGAGGGGGAGCTATAGTGGCAAAGTGTGTGTCAAAAGTTCTTAGACTGTTATGGGGATGATTTAAAATTAAAATAGATCACAAGCCATTGGTTTCTCTTCTAAATATTAAGAAAATTATAAAATTTACCTCACATTCAGTACTTCAAATTGTGTTTGAGGGCATTCAGCTCAACAACAGAGTATGTTCGGGGAAGTGTCAAACAATGACAGCTCCTTGATCAAGAATACCATATGAAGAGGCTGAATAACAAGATTTAAGTTTTGGAACAGCAGTAGAGGCATAGACAGCATTGGTACCAAAATACTTATGACCATCAAGGAAAACAATTGGAAGAGATTAGAGAAGCTTAACACAGATATGGGGAATGTCTCCAGACTAGATGAAATCATCCCTCTGAATGGTCAGCATATATCCCTATATTAAGATCATACTTTGATCAACAGAAGCATCTAACACTTTCAGAAAATTCGTTAGTCTTTACTGGAAGATTTGTAACACCTAAAGTTGTTGGAAATGACAGTCTTTAAGGACTATATCTCAAAATATTAACATGTTGAGCAAGAGCCAAATGCAGTTCCTGACCAGGATTACTTATTTGACTATGTCCAACATATAAAACTCTGCTATCAACAGTTAGGAACAGAATGAGTTTTTACAAGTTATCATTTCCATCAAGAAAGGTTCTGAATAGAGTTATTTGAGTTTAAAGGGTATGTATTGATAATGTTGCCAGGTATGATTGCTTACATTTGAAGTAGCATTAAGATTAATATTGGTGTAAGATGGAGAAAGTGAGGACTGCAAATGCTGGAGATCAGAGTTGAGAGTGTGATGCTGGAAAAGCACAGCAGGTCAGGCAGCATCCAAGGAGCAGGAGAATCGACATTTCAGGCACAAGCCCTTCATCAGTAAATTTGCAGAGTGAACACAGTGATAAAACCACTAAAATAGGTTATTCAACTCACAGTATTTCTGAGACGATTATATTGGATAATGGACCACAATTTAAAAATGAGCAAGTTGGACAATTGTATAGAATACAAGTTTATTAATGTAACCAGTTCACCTCAGTACCAGCAAGCACATGGTGAAGTAAAAGGAGGAGTTTGAACTATGAAAGAACTTCTGAAGAAATATTATGACATTAATTTAGATCTATTGAGTCATAGATGATCACCATTGCAAAACTGATTTATCCCCGGCTTAAAGAGGTGCTTAAAATGTCAAAGAGGAGAAAACTGTGAACATAAGCTCCGTTGTTGTCTGAAAAATAAGACATCACATTACAATGGAAGACCATGATAAAGTCCAAAAATAAAAATATTCGAGGAACTTGGATCACCATCATCATTTGAGAGAGCTCCCATTTCTTCAGTTGGGGAAAGAGTATGTATTCAAGACCGACGATTGTTGCAACTGTTGTTGTGAAAACAGAACAACCAATATTTAGTGGAAACATCAGCAGAGACTGGAGACTAAATATAAGGAGTACATAACATGCAAATTTTTACAGAGTTTCCTGCAGACTCCTGGGAGCATGGTATGGGGATGGTCCATTGTCCAAAGGCACTAAGTTCCTAACTGAGTGGCTGGTATAAGAGGATTGTGGCGGGAGTCCATTGATAGCCCATGCTGCCAAATTCCTGCACTTCTATACCAGATTAACCTATTGGTTTGTGAATTAGTCTTAAATTCACAAAAAGGTCATTTCTAGGTATGGGCACATCTGATAAATATACTAGAAACATCTGTCAATGCATTTTTCAAAGTGAACATTGTTTGTACTTAAATTGAAAAGAATAAAACAATTAGTCAGAAAGTTTATTCTGTTAAAATTTATGCTAAGTCACTTTTACTCTAAAATAAATTTAGCTTGTACATGTACAATAAATAGTACCTTTTGCAATATACTGTTTGAATCAATGTAAAGAACACAGCTGCTTTAGCCTGTGCTGGTCTAGGCTTCAAATAGTGGACAGAAAAGTGTTTAAATAATTTAACAAAGAATAACTTCTAAAGGGCAATCACTGAAAATGTGGAAACAGCCTTCAAACAGGCGAGAAATGATAGGTTGAGACGTGGATCAAATTCATTTTTATTTGTCTTCACAAAGGGTCATTTGTATCACCATATGGGGCCTCTTGTCAAATTCATGTAGGGCAGTAGGTTCAGGGCTGGACAGTTACTCAAGTAAGTGTGGATAATTTATTTTAAATGTTTGCTTACATTTGAAGTAGCATTAAGATTAACATTGGTGTAAGACATTTAATGGTATTTTATATTTATGACCTGTAAGTTTTTTAGCATTTTTCTATTGCATCACACAGCTGTTTATGATTAACTTATTACATCCTCCATCATATCTTCTGCTACTTAATATTGGAAGATTTCATTTGAAATATTATTGTTGTTTATACAAATTGCAATTTAACATAAGGCTTATTTTACTTCTATTGATCAAAAATACTTGTGTTGTTGTATGGCTCTGGATGACACAGAATTAAAGCAACATGGGATATATTTTCCTTTCAATGTTAATGTTAGCAAAAAGATAGAAAAGACTAAGCTAGTGGTAGATGCGATTATTTTAGCTGGTCTCTGCATGAATGAAATCTCATTAGCTTGGAGAAGGCTGAATAGGCTGGAACTGAAGCAAAGAAGGTTGAGAGGAGACCTTATGAAAGTTTATAAAATAATAAGGAGTATAATAGAGTTAATGGCCATTGTCTTTTCCCTGGGATGGAAGATTTCAAGATTAGGGGGCACATTTTTTAAGGTGAGAGGAGAGAGGTTTAAAAAAACATGAGGGACAAAGTTTTTACACAGATGGTGGTTCGCGTTTGGAATGAACTTCCTGAGAAAACTTGATCTTCCTTACAACATTTAAACGACATTTGGATAGATACATGAATAGGAAAGGTTTGGAGGGTAATGAGCCAGAGCAGGCAAGTGAAACTAGCATATTTTGGGATTATCTTCAGCATGGACTGGTTGGACTGAATGGTCTGTTTCTGTGCTGTATGAATCTATGACGAATGGTTTGAAAAATAAAGAGAAAAGAGGAAACATGTTTGTCAAATGTTAATAATAGCTGCATTGTCTTGCTGAAGGTTAATGCTAAAGAAGTTGAAACACACAGGATTTGCTTTAAGTACAAGTAGTTGTTGACTAACACAATGGTTATGTTCCTGAAAATCACCATATCCTTACAGAAGCTAATTTTGGTTGCACATTCTAGTGAAGAGTGTGAAGGAATGCTCCTTAGTTCCCTGGGTGACTGCAATTCTAACAACACTGAAGAAATTTTACACCATCCAGGACAAGATAGCTTGCTTGATTGTCACCATAAACTTCACATTCAATATTTACTTCTTTCATCATCAATGCACTGTGGCATCAGTGTGTACCATCCATAAGTTGCAGTGCAATAATTCATTAATTCTCGTTCAACAGCATCTTCTAAACCTGAGACCTTCCCCTCCCAAGAAACAAGGGCAGTCAATGGATGGGAACACTATCACCTACAAGTTCTCCACCAAGTTACATAACACTACCAATTTGTAACTCTATCAACATTGATATTCTGAGTAAAAATCATGAAATTCATTCCCTAACAGCATTATGGGATTACTTACAGCACATGGACTGCAGTAGTTCAAGAAGGTAGCTCACTACAACTACAATGGCAATTAAGAACAGGCAAGAAATGCTGGCATTACCAGCAACTTCTGCATTAACAAATAAAAGGTAACACAATGACTTTCATCAAACTGTGGTAAAAGATGACTAGTACATGGCTGTAAATTACAATCAGACTTCTGAAGCTTTGTATAACATTAAAGACTTTCTTTGAGATGTTCCAAGATTTGATAAATTATTATGGTCCAGACTGTAGTTGATTTAATTCTCAGGTGCAGAATAAATTGCTGGAACTCTTATGTCAGGTAAGCCTTGGAATGCAATATTTAGATAGAGCATTTGCACCAGTTTAGCAACAGTTGTATTCTTCACTGACAATTCCTTTTTATTCATTCACAGGACATGGGTGTCCCTTGCTAGGTCAGCATTTATTGTCCATCCGTAATTGCCCGACCTGATTTGCTTCCTGAGGGCAGTTAAGTGTTATCCACGTTGTTGAGAATCCAGAGTCACATTTATGCCAGGCCAGGTAACGTCAGCAGATTTCCTTTTCCAAAGGACATTAGTAAATAAGATTTTTTTTTAAAAAACACTCAGCAGTGGTTATATGGTCATCATTGGACTCACACTTCATTCCAGATCCTTATTAATTTCAACTTTTACTATCTACCATGATGAAACTAAAACCAATGTCCTGAGAACATTAATCTAGGGCCTGGATTATGAGTACAGTAACATTGCCGTGCTGCTGCCTACCCTTGTTAAACAGAGTTCAATTACATTTAACAGAATTAAAATAGTGAAGGTAACATTGTTACATTTTCATTGCAATTGACGTTTTTTATTATTTCCATTACAAAATACTAGTGCAGAAATCAACCACTGGAAAGCTGCCACCATTGGCATTGACAGGTGCTTAAATCTAAGTACGTCATTTGATTTATTTAAAGTAAAAAGCAAAATATGTCTCATATTACTTGTGTTAGCTTGCTTTTTAACACATTTTGTGGTTCTCAATAAACTATTGATTTGACACAGTTAACATAATTCCACAAGGGATGATTATATCTAGTAAGTCATTGAAAAACACAAGGTATTAACAACAACTTTAAGTAGTTACTTTCATCCCTCATTTGCAAATGTATCACATCAATTTATGAGTAATCATTGAGCGCGATGCTGTGTGCTCATAGGTCTCCTGTTTTTCGAGAGCTAAGTGAAAGAATCCCAAAACTCACTGTGACATTTCTTTATCATTAGAAAGGAAAGGGTTAGATACCCACTGGGAACTTAACCAAATATAAATCTAAAGGGTTCCTATTTCTGACATGAGTAAGGAGGTGAGAAGTAACTTTAAATCAAAGCTGGAGTTGTAGAGACCTGATATATTTATCCAATGTTTTCAGTTGTAAGTCTCTAGAGACCTGTTTCTGAGGAAATCATGTCCAGACAACACTCAAAGTTAATGATGAAGCTTTCTGCCTCTCTGTCTTCATTACTTTAATCTGTACAGACTCTGGGACAAATAGGCAGATTTTTATTTTACCTACTGGAGCTAAGATAACAGGTTTCCATGTGTTAAAACATAAACAAGGGGCCGGATAAGATGACAGGGCTTTCAATGTGCAAACTATAAGCAGTTTGTGCACTGGTTAACTTCTTAAAAAGAAAAGCAGGAATATTTAAGATGACCTCCTTAAAAAGACTGATTTATTTTTGCTCACTAGCATCAGACAATCAAAATAGGTCACAAAAGTGGAGGAAGTACTGGTAAGCTGTCCCCTTGATAAGAGCTTTAAAAGAACTTTATGCTCAAACATTTTTTATTGATGGATGATTGGAAGAACTTTGAATTTCTTTCGCTAGCCAGAAAGGTCAGTCCCTGAGTGATCACAGGCTGTTGTGCTATAGGTTTGCTTTCTCCAGTAAGCATTCAAGAACTGATAAGACAGGGTATGTATCTCACATCACAGGCTGACCAATTAACACTCTCTGCTGTAGCATCCACACAGGAAGCGATACAAAGCTTCACCCTATGGTGTCAGTTATATGCTTTAAGTTGCCTGGCTAGAGCCTAGCTTTGCACAGCTGTGGAATTAGCAACTTTGCCTGAGCAGGAGGCTTGAAGACTTTCTCAGTAGTGTTTCCTGAGGAGACGAATCAATGCTCTCTGCCCAGCTAAGTGCTGCATAATACAGCAGATAGTGCTTTGCAGGGTACCATGATTGTAGTGGTGGGCAAACAAACAACAGGCAAGGTCGCATGCTATGAACCTAGAACTCCAGTTGACTTTATGAGCCAATCCTGCGCACACTGCTTGCTTCATCCCACCTGCTGGCATTTTGACAGCTTTGATCAATATTTTAAGGGATGTGGTGCACCACAGTAACACCGGCCTAGAGTTAAAAGGAAAGATGCTGTACACACCTTTAGCCTCAGCGACCTACTACCACTTAAACTCAAATTGTCAGAAGAGTGCTTTAACAAGCTGTGATGAGCTGTTACGTTCAGTCAGAATTTGAAATCTCACATATATTCAGGCAGCATTATTTAATTGTGGTAATGATATGTCAGCAAGAGCATCTGTTAACATTAATACATTGCATTGTTACATCCAATAATAATTTGTTAACAAGGAATTTAACATTAAAAAGTAACTAAATAGCATTTGAATACATTTAACTACTTTTGCACAACAATTTGTGAAAACAATTTTTACAATTTATAACTTTTCAGTGGTAATGAGAATTTTAAAACTGCTCCAATCTTGGAAATATTTCTAAGACTCTGTTTAATATTATTTTATGTTAGGATTATATCGACATACAGCTGATAAATAATTGAATTGGGCGTATGCATATTACAGCAGCTGCAGAGAAGATTTTAGGGTCTCCTACGTTACACTGATTGAATATTAGCTCACAAGCACTTAACGTGTTCCTCTGAAATTTGTTATTTCTCTATTTTAATGGCAGTGTTAAAATAAATAGCAGATAAAGGAATTTCTTAGGAACCTGTTGAACATTCATGTATTAGCATCAATTTCAATGCTTAGATTCTTAACACCAAACTATGTTGTATTTTGCTCATTGCTTCTTTATTAGTCACTTGTTTTTGTGTTATGCATTAGGAAAAATACAAATTGCAAACTATATACAAAAATTCAATCCTGCTTGTTTTATAACTGATAAGTACCTACTTCCTATTTCACTCCTGGTATATTTGTTTCTAATTGAAGCCTTTCAGATGACCTCAGCTGAGCTTGTGTCAGCATCGGTCATCAGCAAACAGCCATAAGTGTATTTAGTCTTCCTAAGTAGTACAGACTTGAAGTATAAACAGGAGGGAAATAAAGTTACTTCTAAAAAAAAACTTCTTTTCTTCCCAATTCCATCTTGTCACTAGGATTGAACAATCAGAACTTTCTGAAGTATTCATTTTGAAGAACAGAAAATGGATAAAGATTTGTGTATTTACTGTCTATTTATTTCAAAGTATTCAGACCACCTCAAACTGATTTGATCAAAAGAACTTAATATTAGTTTGTATTTTAAAGCCCCAATTATGAATACAGACTGATTTTAAGCCATATCATTTATTGACGAGGCTACATTTGGAGCAACTTGGGGTGGTTTACATACACAAGAGCATGATCACATTGATGGAGGTTCAGAGAAGAGCAACCTAAACTAATTATTTAAGCTCAGAGATCAGCTTTAATCAAATAACCAAATTATGACGTCTAAAATTGTGACAGGCATCAATTGTAAAGGTGACTAAATGAAATGACACAACAATTGAGATGTCATCAACTGAAGGAACCTAATGAAAAAAGACTACGGAAAGAACTTCTGTTGATTTTGTAAACTTGTGTTTATGGAATGTTTTAATGATTGTTGGGGTTATTGTTCCAGTGAAAATTTGCACAAAGGCTGGGAGTTAATTAGTTAGATGGTGTGACATTTTGCGAGCTGGCATTCAAAGTTGTTTCTCCCTCTTTTCCAAAACGGCTAACACTGTGCTACTCCTCAAAGAATTCACAATGTATCTATCTCTACCTGCTCAAATTTCATTTCATCTCAAAGGATCTCTGCAATTTCTGACCTGACTTTATGACTATCTTTACCATAGCTCAAAGCTTACTCTCCCCATCAAATTTTTAACCCCTTGACATGGCAGCAAACTAGCTATAGCTAAAGTTTCAAATTACATCTTCTCTGATTGTCACCATGGTGTGTTATCCCTCCATGTCTTCTTTAACCTTTCTGCAATCTTCAACAAAGTTAATCATATAATTCAATTCCTTCATTGTCCAGCTCAGTGGGATTGTTCTCACATGATTCAACTCTTAACTATTTAAACCACAACAATGCACCACCAAAAATGACATCTGAGCAATGAATTCCCTCTCCCCCATTACCAATATTTCGGGATTCCACTGATAATATATCTTTTTCCCATTCTGCTTGCACATCCACATGCTGTTTCTTAGTGAAAGTATCCAGGTGCCTGGAGTCAACATCCATCCATACATAGTTAAGGAGCAATTAAACATCACAAAGATTGAAGCAATTGGCATTGTCACTGCTGAACGACAAACTCTGTCTCCAACTATCTATTCAATACTTTTTTGAGCTATTGCCTCAGGTTGAACCAAACGATTCACATCGTAAGGAGCAATCTGTCATTCAGGTCTCACAAGTTAAATGTCTAAGCTCCACTATCATTCTGGGATACCTGAGCTCATCGCTTCTGTGCCACAGCTTCAACTACTGTGAGATGAGTATAAATTGATACTGTTGTCGTGTAGTTGGACATTTAATCATACTTGTACTATTCAAGAACAAGGGAATGAATGCAAAATTACAAAGAAACAAATGAAGTTTCTCCTTCCAATGTGTCAATAGGTCTGTGGACTAATTTCATTTTTTAAATTAGCAACTTCAAAAAAAATAAAAAGAGAAGACCATATACCCTTTTGCCATTTAATTAGGCTATAGCTAAACTGTTTCTTACATGTATCAACTGTCAATGTTCCATATTCCTTAGCATCTTCATCTAACAAAATACAACTAATCTCAGTCTTGAGAATTTCAATTGATTCACTATACGCAGCCATTTAGTGATGGAATAGCAGATTTTTACAGCCTATTGTGTGAAATAGTGGGCCAGAGTTTACAATAGATCTTAATATCTTGTATAGATGATCCTTTGCAGTTTTATCTTACAGTTTCAACTCTATTCCATTCTATTTATTTTCAATAGCCTATTTCTTAATTGAGACCATAATTACAAAATATATTAGACCTTTTTTGTTTCCTATTATGTGGTATCAAAGCCCAAAGGTCCTAACTGCACATTGGTGTCAGTGACACTTCAAACAGTTCATGTTAGCTACTTTGAAGACTGTACTGTAATATCATATATATCTGATACATTAAGACCATGTATCATAGAAGTAATATATTGACATGGCTTGCACCACATGACCTGCCAGGTATACTCTGTTGCCTGAAAATAGAACTAGGTCCACAAAAATAGTTTGCTCTCAGTAGAATTGCAAAATCACATACAATTCATGAAAAGATGAGAAAACGTTTAACATTTAATTTAGCATTTAATTATGCTGTAGTTTTTAACAAAAAATTTATAATATTTAACATTATTCAAAAGAAGTGAAGGCATTCTAAGTCAGTCAACCAAAATACAGAAAGTGAATAAGCAAACTATTTGACAAGTATTTAACAAGGGCAGTAATATAGTAGCAACATTACCGGAGCTTGGGGTTATGTTGTGGAAATAGGAGTTCCAATCCCATAGTGACAGTGTGGCAATGAATGAATATGTGAGGTTACACATTGGCAGGAAGAATGGAAGAGCTGAACATTATCTAAATAGAGAAACACTACAGAAAGTTGCAAATCAGAGGGATTTAGGAGTCCTCTTGCATAAATTACAAGCAGCTAGCATCCAAGTTCAGTGGTAAGATAAGGCAAATTGGAATCTTGGTCTTTGTTTCAAAGGGAATGGATTAAAACAAAAGCAAGGTTTTATTAAAGTCACAGAAGGACTTGTTACACCACCCCTGGAATATTGTGCAGTTTTGGACCCCTTATCTAAGGAAAGATAAATTGGCATGGAGGCGGTTTTGAGAAGGTTCATTGGGTTGATCCCAGGTATTGAAGGGGTTTCATATGAGGAGACATTGTGCAGGGTGCGTTTGTACTCATTAGAGTTTATAAGAATGTGAGGTGACCTTGTTGACACATATAGGATTCTTAGGCAGTTGAGAGAGTAGAAGCAGAGAGATAATTTCTCCTTATTGGCAAGTCTAGGATCAGAGAGCATAATCTCAGAGTTGCCCATTTAAAGCAGAGGTTGAGGAGAAGTTTGTTCTCTCAGAGGGTTGGCAATCTATAGGATTCCTTACCTCAGAGGGCTGTTGAGGTTAGGTCCTTAAATATATTCAAGGCTGGATAGACAGATTTTTATTCAGTAAGGGGATCAAGGGTCATGGGAAAAAGGCAGAAAAGTGGAGCTGAGGATTATCAGATCAGCCACGATCTCATTGAAAGATGGAGCAGATTTGGTGGACTGAATGCCAATTGCTGCTTGTGCATTTTATGGTCCAATGGTCTTATTGACACCCAGAAAATTCAAATTCAATATTAAAAATCAGCAGAAAGTGAGTGACTGTAATGTTGATAAAGGCACCTTTGAATTTTCATGAAACCCAGATTGTTTGACGTGCAATTCAATAGGCCTGACAATATCATTCAGTCTGGTCTACAAGTGACTCTCTGCTCACATACCAGTGAACGCTAAAAGTGAGGCACCAGTGACACATGCTTGCAAACATGCATTAGGGCAGAAGCAGTATGCTACAGATAGAATTAGCTAATCTTGCAACAACAGAACAATCAAAGCTTACCAGAGGGAAGACAAACTTTAGAAAACCAATAATACTGGAAATTAATGCACTGATTATGCTGAAACTCTCCTTTTAAAATCCAAGATTTGCCAGAACCATATGGCTCATTCACCAGTTTTACTGGTGTCTCTTGCTGGGTTGGCATTCCTGTCACATCCAGTCATGAATGGTGATGAATAATTGGACAACTAATGAATCCAAGATAATAAATAAAAAGAACTGCAAATGTTGGAGATCTGAAACAATAACAGCGATTGTTGAAGAAGCTAAACTTCAACAGTCACCTATACTTGAAATGTTAACTCTGCTTTTTCTCCACACATGCTAACAGACCTGCTGAGTTCCTCTCGCAAATTCTGGTTTTGTTTAATGGGTCCAAGAGATTCCTGAACATCCTTCACCTGAATGAATGTCTAGTCCAGCAGAGCAATGGAAATAAAGTGCTTATAACAGACCTCAGACAGAAGGGATGAGGCAATGATTCATCTCACCCTCCTGCTGAGATGTCTCAAAGAGTTGTCAATCTTCAGTCAATCTGATTTACTCCACACATCAAGGAACATCTGAAGACACTGGATGCAACAACTGAGTCCTGTAAATATTCTGAGTGTGTTCCATTTGTACTCCAGAATTAGTTAAAATCCTTCGCCAAATAGGAATTTTCATGAAGCTGACTCCTGGGATGAAAAGATTCTCACATCAGGAATTTTGAACAATGAAAGGTGACCTTATTAAAGCACTCATAGTTCTGAGAGAGCTTGAAAATGTGGATGAAGTAAGGATGAGTTCCCTCATAGAAAATCAAGAATGTGGCATAACTTCAGAATAAGAAAATCACATTTTGGACAAAGATTGAGAATGAATTTCTTCTCTTACAGCCTTCCCAGTGATGGCTGGGTCACTGAATATGCTTAAGACTGAGCTGGACATCAGTTAGATTTTTGATCTACAAGGGTTTTAGGAGGTAAGCAAGAAAGTACAATTGAGGCCACAACCAACTGAGCCATTGTCTTATTGAATGGTGGAACAGGCATGCCTTTTTGCCTTGGCGACCTGTCTCCTTGAGCAACCACAGTCCATTTGATCTCAGTAAAATGGTGCATGACTGAATAGTTTGTGTGATGCTTTCGTACTAAAGGAAAGTGAGATTTGACTGGCCTTAATATCAAGGTAGTGACTAATTATGCTGAAAGATCCCTAGCAAAATTTAATTCAATCAGAATCAGAGGGACAATCTTGCATTTCTCAAGAGTTACCTAATGCAAATGAAGACGGTTGTGGTCTTTTCATTCAGAAGTCTCCAGTACACAGATACTAGTCTTCAGCAAATTCGATTCTCTCCATGTGACATTGTGAAATAGCTAAAGGCAGCAGGCACTACAAAGACTATAGGCACATTCTAGCAATAGTATAAATATTTGTGCTTCAGAACTAGCTGCACTCCTAACCAAGCTGTTCTAGTCCACTACATCACTGACATGTACATGATAATGCAGCAAATTCACCTGGTATCAGTTAGAGAACAGTCAATCCTAGAAAGAAATAGTGCAATGTGAAATAAATAATTGACAATTGAGTTATGTGAGGCCCCTTGGTGATGAATAATCACAATATAAGAGAATTCCTTACTAAGATGGATACGGATGTAATTGATTCTATGACTAGAGTCATGAATCTATGTCGAGTAAGCTCCAATGGTATGAAGCACAAGTTGGCTATGATAATTTGGGAAACATAATTTAAAGGGTTGATGGTGGGAAGGCAATGGCAAACAGTCAGGTACACTGTCAGGTTGGCCATAGTTCTTTGAAAGTTACATCACAGGTCGACAGGCTGGTTAAGAAGACATTTAGCGTGCTTGCCTTCATTGCTCAGACTACTGAGTATAAGAGTTGGGATGCCATTTTGAGGTTGCGTAGGGCATTTGTGAGGTTACTTTTAGAGTATTGTATGCAGTTCTGGTTGCCCTGTTATAGCAAAGATATTATTAAATTAGAGAGGTTTCAGAAAAGATTTACCAGGATATTACTGGGACTGGAGGGTTTGAGTTATAAAAATAGTCTGGATAGGCTAGTTTGTTCACTGGAGCATGGGAAGTTGAGGGGTGACCTTATAACAGTTTACAAAATTGTGAGGGACATAGATAAGATGAATATCAAAGGTTTCTTTTTCCAAGGGTGGGGGAGTTTAAAACTTGGGGTTCTATTTTTAAGGTGAGAGCAGAGAGATTTAAAAGGGACCCAAGGTGCAATCTTTTCACACAGAGGGTGGTTTTTGTGTAGAATGAACTGCCAGAGGAAGTGGTAGACGCAGGTACAATTGCAACATTTAAAAGACATTTGGATAGGTACACGAATAGGAAAGGTTTAGAGGGATATGGGGTAAATACAGGCAGGTGGAACTAATTTAGTTTGAGAAACTTGGTTAGCATGGATGCGTTGGACTGAAGGGTTCAATGCTGCTCGACTTTATGACTCTACATGCTAGTGTTGTAGCTGGACTGCAACAGCTTATTCAGAAGTGTGGCTAGCTGTGAAGCTCAGGTCTTTGTGACTATTTCCAGAATATTTTCCAGAATAGAAGTGTCTAGTGCCTTTAGTTGTTTTGTGATATCATGGAGTGAATCATATTGGCTGAAGACTATTATCTGTGTGTTGGAGACCTTTGTTTGTAGAGACTACAACCATTTTCATTTGCATTAGGTTTGTCTCAAAAAGTGGAGAGTTTTCCTTCTGACTACAAGGATTTGCAGTAACTGAGAGAAGACAGCTCACCATCATCTTATCCAAGCCAAAATGGGCGAGAAAGTTTACACATCCTGTGAATGACGAAGCAATACTTACGAAGCTGGATTGCCAGCATCTTCTCAATGTGAATTAATGTGAGGGAGATAGGCTGGCCTTACCTATATCTCGTGACTTAAAAAAAAATTGAATGGAGGAGATAACTTGAAAAAGTCTAATATGGCCTATAAATTCACAATTGGTCTGTTCACTATCACATCCAGGAAAGAGCAGTTTGACCCAATGTGGCATTATCATGATCGTTTGGGAAAAATGGTCAGCTGAAAAAGCTGATCAACTGTTCGATCCTCTCTCAGAAATTACCACCGCCTTCCATTTGCCTCAGTGGTTAGGAAAGCGTAAATACAGAGAAGAGGTAATAAAATCAATGCTGTCTAATATTATAGGCTGAAAGTAATGGTCTACCATGGTCACTTTTGCAGGCCTCGATGAGATTAATTCCTAATCGGTCACTTGCCTGACATCACCGTTCCCAGGGGAATGGTGTGGAATCTTGTCGGGATCTGAACAACGTGGGCTATGGTAAGACTTGTGGCAAAACCAGAACAGGATTCCAGCCAAGAAGCATCTCACACCATCCTTTATACTTTTCACAAGCAGCAAGGCATATTTTTCACGAGGCAGTGGGAGATTGTAGCTTCTTACAACACATTGTTCATAGCCCAACTTGTCTCATTAATATTCAGCATTTTACCTTACTAAATGGGCCAAATAAACTTGTTATCATATCTCATGCTTAATCTGAGTCTACTTGCATACTCAAAGCATCGGGCAGCATGGTGACTCAGCGGTTAGCACTGCTGCCTCACAGCACTGGGAACCTGGATTTGATTCCAGCCTTGGGCGATTGTCTGTGTGGAGTTTGCACATTCTCCCTGTGTCTGTGTAGGCTTCCTCCAGATGGTCTGGTTTCCTCCTACGGTTCAAAGATGTGCAGGTTAGGTGGATTGGTCATGCTAAATTGTCCATGGTATCCAGGGATGTGCAGGCTAGGTGGTTGAGCCATGGGAAATGCAGGGTTACAGGGATAAGGTGGGAGGAGATTTGGTCTGGGTGGGATGCTTTTCAGAGGTTGGTGAGGATCTGATGGGCTGAATGGCCTCCTTCCACACTGTACAGATTCTGTGAAAGATCCCTGCCTTGTTTGTCATTGTCTTGCCCTTATGCGCTTTGCCCCTTCACCCTGAGCAACCAGGCTTGTGTTACTTCTGTCTTACGTGTTTTTTTAGTGCAAACACAAAAGCAGAAAGCTTGTCATGCTTCAGAGCTCAGTCAAGTCAATGGAGTTAGCCTTCACTCAGGGGTTCCTGGCACAATAAATCAAAGGTAGCCTCTGATACCAGTCCAGAGGTTTGGTTACAGTCAGTCAACCACCTGGGATGGTCAGTGTCAAGTTCTTCACCACATAAGCAGTGAGGAGCTAAATGTTGGATATTTCACCACCTGTCTTGACTCTTCCTGCTCTATTGGGAGTTGTTGTCCATCTCGAAAAAGAGAGAGAGAAGAATTACAGGAGGTCAAAGTGGGTGACACAGCTGTTACTTTCCTTGAAGGTTGGGTAATGTCCTAAGTAACTGAGTGGGCAGTGGGAGAGGCCTGTAGGGTCAGTGGTCTCACTGACTGGAATCATTATGCCCCTACAGTGCGCAAGCAACCCATTTGGTTCATCAAGTCTACACTGACCTTCGAAGAACATCTCATCCAGACACATTGCCCTACCCTATCCCTGTAACCCTGCATTTCCCATGGCTAATCCACCAAGCCTGCATAGCCCTGGATACTATGGGTAATTTAGCCCTACCAATTCACCTAACCTGCACATCTTTGGACTGTGGGAGGAAACCAGAGCGTTCAGAGGAAACCCACACAGACACAGGGAGAAGGTGCAAACTCCACACAGACTGATGCCTGAGGCTGGAATTGAACCTGGGATGCTGGCACTGTGAGACTAATCACTGGGCCAATGTGCTGGGATGGATAAGAGTGAGTGAGGAAAAATATTGCAGGCAATGGTGAGAGTGGTAGAGAATGAGCGTTGGTGGTAGATGGATGCAGTAGCAGGGGACAGACTGAGCATGAGGTATCAGAGAGAAGATGATGGCACTAATGCTGGCAGAGAAGAAAAGGACATTGACTTGCTTTGTACAGTGCTTTGCACTTCTCCAGAAGGCTAAGACTTCTTTAACCCATATGACAACACTGAGTCAGGCTGGCATGGCATGGTGTTGTGGCTTCCATTGCAGATCCTAAGGGAAGAGGATATCCTGGATCTGCACCATCCCAGCAATGTGCAAATTTCTCTACCCGCCATGTCTGGGGCAAATATCCAGAACCATGCAGTGCAGCTCTAGGACTGACAGCATTTGCCTGGATGCAAAATGGACAATAATGAGTTGTTCCAAGAACAGTGTATGGTAGCATCTGCCTGGAATCAGACATTAGGGAAGGCATTGGGCTGGGATGGTATTTACTGATACCAGCTTGGAAAAATACAACAAGAAAACTCACTAGGCCTCCCAGCAGAAAACCCTTGCTTCCAAGAGCTTTCAGCCAATCAAAAACCAGCAGTAATCGCAGTGTCACCAGTGGCTACTGCTGGGACGGGCACAGGAGCAACCATGGACAGTGTAGAACCTAGATAAGCGAGGCAGCCTCACCAGGCCATAACAGACAAGCCCAAGCAAGTGGGTAAAGACGGTTTGATTTGAAGGATAGAGGGAGTCTACTCACACTGTTGATCCTTGCTGCAGATGGAGGTCTCTGAAGGGAACATGTTACCTGAGCAGGAAGGCCACCCACAGCCAGGTATGCCAGCGTATTCCTGGCAGTGTGCCAACCTTGTGCGGAACACCAACCTCCTCTGGTAGAATATCACTTCTAGGGGAATGAGGTCATTTTAATTTGTCACCCAAAAGCCTTAATTAGCTAACATTGACCTTCCCTGCTCCAGATTTAATCAGGGATTGGGAAGGTGAATGTCTCTCTGCTTGTGTCCTTCACACTCAACCAAACTGCTCTCCAACCACTTCCCAACCCTTTCCTGGGCAAGGGAAGCTATTAAAATGGACTTTATGACTATTTGACTGAAGCATAAAGTAAATACTATGATCAATTTTAAATCTGTTGAAATAGGTTTTAAAAAGATTGGTTCAAGGCAGGCAATTAAACTACTTGTATTAATGACCCAGATCCCATACATAAAAGTTAACAAGCTTATTTCAGAGGAAACCAACCACCCAAAAACTTCACCGAGCCAAAGTCAGCAATGGTTGCTTTTCATACTGATCCAAACAGCACTCACAAAACACTTCATCAATACATGAATTCTTGTAGATTTTATGCTTATGAATTCATCAAATACCTATTTTAAAAAAACGCTTATTTTGGAAATCTTAATTATAAGATCCACGTTAATGTTTCAACAAAACTGTATCTTAACAGTGCAAAATACAGAGAAAAAAGAACACTTTGCATTTCTGAATAATTCTTATTAATGGTCATGTTTAAAAAATGCATTTCACATGCTGAGGAAATGCCTTCACACTTTGTACAATCCCCCAAACACATCTGTCACTAATATTATCCTGTGCACTATTAATCAGTTTCTGTATTGTCTGCCATTATGTTTGTCTCCATTGCCAGAAATTCCAGTCATCTATTTAACCCATATGGATGAATTTTATTATTTAACCTGCTACACAGCACATGGGCTATATTCTTGTCATTGTCAGTATGAACATTTATCATGCCTTTCCTGCTTTTAACTGCTTTGAAAGACATTTACTGTGCATGCAGACTAGTTTGGGTTCTGTAGCTTACTCAAAGTTCGTTAAACTTGTGTCAGTCTGGTATCACTCCTACAAATGAATAGACAGTGCAATGCAGAGTTAGCAAGGTTTAACAAAGATGTACGTCCAGTTAAATCCATGTTATTTTCTGAAAAAATAAATTTTGTGGAAAGGACAGGTCATAGGGTGAGGATGAAAGCATGTGGCTGTGAGTTGTCTTTCCAGCTTGATAAGCAAAGTTTCCATGGAACTGGCACCCTCAGTGATTCTGGTAATGCCCAAAAGTCAATACAAATTATTAAACCCTCAAGAAAACCCTCTATTTGTTTTTCCTATCTGTGCTTTCACAATCACTTCTACATTTTGTCAAAGTAGCAATGTACATTGTTCTATGTTTCACTTGCATAATTTAGCATTCGTTCAAGTGTAGGATTGGGTTTATTAAAATGAGCTTCTCAATTACTGCATGAAAGAACAACAAATTTTCATTTTTTGTTATAAAACTAGTTCACATTCCCATTGTGATTCAAGTAAGCATATTTAAGCATATTAATGCACAACATTATCACTGAAAGGGATGCACGATCATCTTCAGTTAACCTAGCAGCAAGGTAGAAATTGAAGAGAGATTGGCTGAAGTTGAAAGCAAAAACGCCCCAGAGACCACTAATCATTGGTAATGCTCATGTATTTAATGTCCTGATGTTTTTGTAACTTTTAAATGACAGTGACTAATTTATAGAGGAGAAATGCAAACTGTCTCCATGATAAAATTTCAAATTATGGAACTAGAAATGCGTTGAAAAATCCTTGCACTGGATCTAGTGAAAATGAGGACCACCTGTTCTTGGACTGTGGGCCTCAGTGACTCAAACATGCTACTAGAGTCTTTGATGAAGGACAATTTTAACTGCTGTACCACTGCCAGTAACTTTTATGTTAGTCCTGGGGGTTGGGGTGGGAAATGATGAAGAAGGATGAATTAGGAAAGCAATAAGGAGAGAGGGGACACATGATGGTGTTGGCCATTTTAAGAGCAACAACAGCTTTTGGCTCTGCAGTAGATCCAGGAAACCCACCCCTGCACTTTTCTGTTCCATATTCAGGTGATTTATTTATGAATTGTCTTTTAAAGTGCAACTTTCTGTGCTCTTCCAACAAGTGTGTAAGCTCTGCCATAATGGTATCCATTCAGGCCGAAATTCAGGTGTGGCACCATCAAATACTGTCATCTTCTGGGATTGTGTTTGTCCATAATTTTTAAAAGTTTCGCCTTACTTTCAGACAACGGAGGTTAATTGTGCCTGGAATTGCTTTATGAAAAATTAAATGAGTGTTAATGGCACTTGATATTTTTTATTCATCCTTATTAAATTACAGAGAAATCCAAACAAAAAAAAACACAGAATTACTTAAATATATTTGGTATTAAATATTTGATAGCGAGTGAGGCCCGAAATTTCAGTGGAATTCCAGTCTGCTTGCTGGGATGAAACCCTGCCTCCATTTCCCTGGAGACTGGGTCAGTTGGGTTGATCAGGGCAGGAGTTCCCACAATTTGCTAGCTGGAGAATATGAAAGCCCACTTCAACAAGGAGACACAGAAGAAGGCAAAAGTTATGATAACTTCAGCGAAAAAAGGCTACCTTGCAACAACATAATGTTAAAGTGAATTTTCTCCTTTAAGGATTAAACATCTTTTTTCGAGGAGGTTTTGGAACCTTCTTATATCCCAGCGGCATTCATATCAGTCTGCAAGTTCATTTGAAGCGGGAGGGGTGGAACTTTCTAGTGCGGGTCAAACACCCCCACCGGCTGGGTAGTAGTTCAGCCCTGCCTAGTAACTTAATGGCCATTATAAACATGGTAGAATCCAACCCTGGCCAAATTCCTGGCTGTCTTTAATCTTGCTCCTTGCCTGCACTAACTCCAGAAATTTAAGGGTTAGAATAATGACAATGTTTATTTGCTGAATGTAAATTCACCCCACAAATTCATACTTTCTCTTGCTTGACTGTTACTTGAATCTCTTCAGATGTGTACGTCCTCTGTTCAGTAAGTATCTTTTACACACTGTATGGTGCCATTGCGGCAGCGTCTTGCTTGCATCTTGCTGCTTGCCAATTTAAGCAGTTCCAGTTTTAAAGGAAAATGTAAACAGCACATATAAATGGAGAACCAGTATTTTCAAACATGTTCATTCACCGCAGAGTTTTCCCTCATGGTCTCTCACTTACGCAACTTGTAAACTTCCAACTCCATCAGCTGATGAATTCATCATAAAAGACGTTCCTTCATAGACTTCTGCCACTGAAAATGGAAAGCCTGTTTGAGTTAGGTTAGTGCTGACCATTGTTCTCAGGCTGGATATGAACCAAAGTTCTGCAAAGACACATCGCAGCAATGACTAATGTTTTCTGCAGTCACTTCACAATAAACATTCCAGTACTGCCAACAATTTAATTGACAGTTTATATATTTCATACCATTGTTTCCATTAAAAGGGAAATCCTGTGGATCTGCAGGTTCAAGTGATGGCAGAACACAAGAACAGAAGTAAGGCATTCAACCCCTTGAGTCCATTTTGCTATTTAATCAGATTTACGCTGATCTGTAACCTAACTCCATATGCCTAAAAACAACAAATTGTTGCCAAATTTGTTAGCAATGCAGTGTTGTGTTTGTAATCATTCAGTCAAAAAGGATTTTTAGTCAAAGAAAAATTGCCAATCACCTAAATAGAGCAGCAGTGTGGAAGAAGCAGTTAGTCTTTATTGCCCCAGTTTTCAATAAGATGGACTCAAAAGGTTTAATTTCACAAAGTGATGTTCTACACCTCAAGGATATTTGAAATACATTTGACATGAATTTAGTTAAGCTGGTATTTGTGCATCATTGATGACTGCCCTAAGCAGATACCAGGGGTGGAATTTTCAGCTCATACTGCTGGTGGGCTTGCAGATCAGCAGGAGGTTTAATTTGGTGGAATGGTGTCATAGCTGAACCTTACTGCTTTCCTGCCTCCACTGGGATGACGTTGTTGGAGGGAAGGCCCACGGTCATTCTTCCTGCCCTGTCACCAATTCAAGGTCTTACATGTTTAAAGCCCCTGGGACATTAATTAGACAACGATTGACACTCCATTCCATCCTCATTTGCTCATCTGCTGTCATGGACGTGCACAAACAATCTCTGCAGGGAACTTGATTGGCAGCACATTTTTAAGTTTAAACATTGCCATCAGCTTTATTTTTGTTCCGTTGACCATGCAGACTAGTACCACTGTGAAACTTGTCCTTTCATGTCTTGCGGTTATTACCAGAATAGGTTTCAAACCTCTCCACTCTACAATTCAGTTGCTGGACATATTGGAATTTATGAGTGTTTCATCCATGTTAACAATTTGACATGTTGGGGACTTATGTTTCTAACACTGTCTGATGATGAATCAATGAAATCTATTTTCTTTGGTATCAAGTTTTTTTGACAGTCTCTGAGCAGTCATGATCTCCTTCCCTATCATGAGACATTTATAGTCAATAACTGAGCTATGACAATTATTTCCTCTGAAATCTTTGCTGGACCCATGGTTGGATTTGTCCCCTTTAAATGCATAGATTCTACTTTGTATTTTTTGTGGTCATGTAACTATTCCACTGATTTTTGAGGGCTTATTTTGATGCATGCTTCTCAAGAGTAGGCCAGTGGCTGATCATTGTTCTTAGGGCATATTTGGTCTTGAGCATTTTCTTCAGGGTGAATTCTTTCTTCTTCTGACCACTTTTTCACAAATAATATTCCCAGAATTCCCTCACTGCAGCACAGCTGTTCGACATATCAGCACCTGTTATGATTTTACCTTGAAACCAGCTTCATGCTTCATTCTTTTTACAAGACGATGCATTTCTGTTCATAGGTCATCCATGAAGTCACCATACAGTCTGGACTTGTTTAAAGCCCCATTCATCTTCCTGGCATAGTCAAGTCTATAAGCATAAAGCTAAGGTAATCATATTTAATTAAAAGACCAAGGCACAGTGCTGACATTTTCAAAAGATTGAACAACCCTTACAATCCAGCTTACAGCTAATCACATGACACTGAAATGCATTATCATATCCTACCTCTAACATGGAATAATCTTATATGCAATGTTGTTAGATGAATATCTAATATTCCTTAAGAATTAGGATTTGTTCATGTAATTGCTCTGCAGTTAGTTACAGCAAGATGGACTGGTGTGGTCAATGAGTGACTGAACTGCCCTTTCGCCCAGCACTCTTATGTCCAAGAATAGTAACTGATAAAATTGTGCAATTCATTATGGCACTGAAATGATGTTAACTTCTAAAAAAAGTATTTTTTTTTCTTCCTCTCCACCCCCCCATTTTCTAACTATATCTTATGGCTTATAAGAACATAAGAAACAAAAGTAAGAATAGACTATCCGGCCCCTTGAGCCTGAAAATGACCCGCCTGAACTCGTTGTCCTTTCCCTTCCCCAATCCCTTGATTTCCTAAGAGATCAAAATCTAAATATTCCAGTCAAGAATAAAATCATTTGGGATAGAAATTTCAGAGGCTTTCAACTCTTTGAGAAAAGAAATCCCTCCTCGTCTCAGTTTTACTTTGAGGTTGTATTCTGATACTCTAAATTCTTCTGCCAGTTTAAGCAGCCTTTTAATATTCACTCAGTCAAGCTCCTCAGAATCTTACATATTTTGATGAGATCAACTCTAATTCTGATAAATACTGGAGAATTTAGTCAAAATTCACCTGCCTTTCATCGCTCTTTAATCCCCAGAATCAAACTAGCAAGTGTCCACTATAATGCCCACAATAAAGCTAAAAACCACACAACACCATGTTATAGTCCAACAGGTTTATTTGGAAGCACTAACTTTTAGAGCGCTGTTCTTTCATCAGGTAGATGTGGAGCAGGATCATAAAACACAGAATGCATAGCAAAAAATTACATGCAACTTAAATGATATATTGAAGAAACCTAGATTGCTGTTAAGTCTTTAACCTTTTAGAATGGGTTGCAGGTTTCAATTCATTCATATGTAAATGACAGAACTTCCTTTAAGTCACAATCTCGAGATAACTTAAGATTATCTACAAAAAGGTGACATCTCAGTTCAGACAATGTATTGTCAGAGCCGAGATGTCGCTTTTTTTTTAGAAAACCTTAAGATACTTTGAGAATGTGACTTAAAGAAATTCTGGGATTTATATATTAATGAACTGAAACCTGTAACCCATTCTAAAAGATGAGAGACTTAACAGCAATCTAGGTTTGTTCAATCTATCATTTCAGTTGCATGACACTGTAATCTTTTGCTATGCATTCTGTGTCTTATGATTCTGTTCCACAGCTACCTGATGAAGGAGCAGCACTCTAAAAGTTAGTGCTTCCAAATAAACCTGTTGGACCATAACCTGGTGTTGTGTGATTTTTAACTTTGTCCACCCCAGTCCAACACCAGCTCCTTCACCTCATTAAAGCAATTAAATTCTTCCTTGGATATGGAGACATAAACTGCTCAAAATACTCCTCGTGTGGTCTCACCAAAGTTTTGTTCAACTGAAGCAAAACTTGATTATTCTTGTCTTCATCCTATGCAGTAAAGCCAACATGCCATTTCCCTTTCAAATTGCTTGATATCCAACTTGCTGCAATTCTTGCAAGGGTATCTCTGACCATTAACATTTAAAAGTTTCTCACCTTGAAAAAGTATTCCATTCTTAAAGGTTAACCAATGGGCTAATAAGAGAACACAACTTAAAATAATTATTAGGAGCAGAGAAAACTTATTGAAGAAGCTTAAGGAACTAAAATCTAATAAATTACCCAGTACCTGAAGACTTACAGCGTGGGTTCGAAAACAACGGGCTACTGAGATAGTAGATGCATTGGCTAAAATTTACCTAAATTCCCCACATCCTAGAATTGTCTGATCAGATTATAAGTTGGCAAATGTAACTCCACCCCAAAGAAAGGAAAAAGAAAGATAAGAATTAATTAGAGATCAGTTAGCTTGACATTAGTCTTCAGGGAACATTTGAATTCCTCATAGAGTCATACAGAATGGAAACAGATCCTTTGGTTCAACTCACCCATGCCAACCAGGTTTCCAAAACTAAGCGAGTCCTATTTGCCTGTTTTTGGCCCAAATCCCTCAAAACCTTTCCTATTCATGTACCTGTTGAAATGTCTTTTAAATATTGTCACTGTACCTGCATCTGCCACATCCTCTGCAGTTCATTCCATATACCCACCATCCTCCTTGTGAAAAGGTTGCCCCTCAGGTCCTTTTTAAATCTTTCCCCAATCACCATAAAACTATGCCCTCTCGGCACTTCTAAAAAAAATTCATTCACAGGATGTGACATCACTAGCTGGGCCAATCTTTATTATGCATCCCTAATTTCCCACAGAGTAGTTAATAGTCAGCCACATTGCTTGGGTCTGGAGTCACATGTAGGCTTGATCATGTAAGGATGGCAGTTTCCTTCCCTAAAGGACATCAGTGAACTAGATGAGGTTTTCGACAATGGATTCATGGTCATTATTAGACTCTTAATTCCAGATATTTATTGTATTCAAGATCCCCCATCATTTAGAAATTGTTGTTTGATCAAAAAACATAAACGCAGTTTTATGAAAGAGAAAATATGTTTGAAAGATTACAGGTGATTAAGGGAAACCAGTAGATGTTATTTACTTGGATTTTTGAAAGATATTCAACAGGATGCCACAGAAAGTTAATACATAAGATTGAGGCTTCTGGAGTTATGGATAATTATTTATATGGATGGCACAAGAGGAAAGACTGTGGATTATTGGCAAATTTTCAGACTGTTAGGCTGTACTTGTGCCTCAGCCTTTTCAATATGTGACCAAAAGAGACATAGTTAGTAGATGACACCAAAATTGGAAGTGTAGTGGACAGTTGAGAAGGTTACCTCAGATTACAGTAGGATCTTGACCGGATGGGCCAATGGATTGAGGAATGGCAGATGGAGCTTAATTCAGATAAATGCAAGGTGCTGCATTTTGGGAAAGCAAATCTTTGCTGGACCTATATAGTTAATGGCAAGGTCCTAGGGAGTGTTGTTGAACAAAGAGACCTTGGAGTGCAGATCCATAACACCTTGAAAGTAGAGTTGCAGGTAGATAGGATAGTGAAGAAGGCATTTGGTATGCTTTCCTTTATTGGTCAGAGTATTGAGTACAGGAGTTGGGAGGTCATATTGTGGCTGTACAGGACATTGGTTCGGCCACTTTTGGAATATTGCATGCAATTCTTGTCTCCTTCCTATCAGAAAGATGTTGTGAAACTTGAAAGGGTTCAGAAAAGATTCACAAGGATATTGCCAGGGTTGGAGGATTTGAGCTCTAGGGAGAGGTTGAATAGGCTGAGGCTGTTTTCCCTGGACCATCGGAGGTTTATAAAATCATGAGAGGCATGGAAAGGACAAATAGACAAGGTCTTTTCCTTGGGTTGGGGGAGTCCAGAACTAGAGGGCATAGGTTTATGGTGAGAGGGTAAAGATATAAAAGGGACCTAAGGGGCAACCTTTTCACACAGAGAGTGGTACATGTATAGAATGAGGTGCCAGAGGAAGTGGTGGAGGCTGGTACAATTGCAACATTTAAAAGGCATCTGGATGGGCATATGAATAGGAAGGGTTTGAAGGATATGGGCTGGGTGGTGGCAAGTGGGACTAGATTATGTTGGGATATCTGGTTGGCATGAATGAGTTGGACCGAAGGGTCTGCTTCCGTGCTGTACATCTCTTTGACTCTATGACTCTATGTATTACGACTTGTGCAAAGTAACTGAGACCAATGTAGCCCAGTTTGCTGATATCATCATGCTAGGTATATGGAAATGTAAGCTGTGGGGCAGACACAAAGATGCTTAATCGAAGGATAAATAGATTAAACGAGACTGAAACAACTTGACAAGTGGAGTATAATGTGAAGAAATGTGAGACCATTCATTTTGGCAGTAAGAAGAGAAAAACAATATTTCTTTAAACATGTGCAATTTGCATAAAGTTGACGTTCATTGAAACTTTGGTGTATTTATACAAGGAATATAAAAAGTTAAGATGCAGGTGTACAAGCAATTGGAGGCAATTGTTTTGTTGAATTTAAATGCAAGGCAGTTGGAGTACAAGAAATCTTGCCACAATTGTCTTAATCCTTGGTAAGATAATGCCTGGAATACTGTGCACAATATTTCTCTCTATATTTAAGGAAGGTCATGTTTGTTTCAGAGACAATACACAGAGGCTTAATAGGTTGGCTCCTGACATGAAAGGGTTGTCTTATGATTCAAGGCTTGAGTAAGTTAGGTCTATATTCTCAGTTGTTTGCAGGAATAAGAGGTAATCTCATTGGAGCATACAAGAATCTGAAAAGACTTGACATGAATGAAACTGAATGGTTGTTTTCTTAGGCTTGCAGAATCTAGAGCACAAGGCTCACAGTCTCAGGATAAGGGATCCAACATTTAGGAGTGAGATGGAGAAAAATTTCTTCTCTGAGAGCAATGTGAATCTCTCTACCCAGCGAGTGGTGGTTGCTTCATTGTTGAACATATTTAAAACTGAATTAAACATGATTTTTGGTCTTCAAGGGAACCAAGGGATATGACAAGCAGAGAAAAAAGAATATACTGTTATATTTTTTCATGGGATGTGGCTGCAATCAGCAAGGCAAGTATTTGTTGCATATCTCTAATTGCCCTTGAATTTAGTGACTTGCTAGGCAATAACAGAAGGCTCTGCAATTAAGAACTGTGGGTCTCTATCCACAGACCAGGTAAGGCTGGCAGATTTCTCCAAAGGACATTAATGAAGTTGATGGGATTTTAACAACAAATGATCCAACATTAACCATTACTGATAATAGTTTTCAATTCCAGAATTAAGAACTAAATTTAAGTTCCACCAGCTACCATTGTGAATTTTAACCCATGCCTCATGATTAGGCAGTTGAAGTATAATATGGATAAATATGAGGTTATCTATTTTGGCAGCAAAAACAGGGAGGCAAATTACTACCTGAATGGCAACCGATTAGGAAAGAGGAACTTGCACCGAGACCTGGGTATACTTGCACACTGGTCACCTTAGGTAAGTATCTACATGCTGCAGGTTGTGAAGGGGTCAAATGGTATGTTGACTTTAATAATGAGAGTATTTGAGTACAGAAGTAGTTGCTGCAATTGTGCAGGGCCTTGGTGAAACCACATATGGAGCATGGTGCAGTTTTGATCTCCTTATCTGAGGAAATATGTTCTGGCTATGGAGGGAGTGTAACAAAGGTTTGCCAGACTGATTCCTGGAATGGCAGGATGAACGTATGAAGCAGAAGTGGATTAGTTGTAAGTATATTCATTGGTGTTGAGAAGAATGAGGGGGATCGCATAGAAACCTACAAAATTCTGACGAGACTCAGCAGGGTAAATGCAGGAAGGATGTTCCCAAAGACTGGGGAGTCATTTAGGACCGAGGAAAGGAGACTGTGGTTGACCTGTGGAATCTTCTGCCATGGAAAGCAGTTGAGATCAAACCTTTGGATGTTTTCAGGAAAGAGTTAGGTGTACTTCTTCAGGCGAAAAGGATCAAAAGGTATGAATAAAAATTGGGAACAAGATTCTGAGTTGGATAATCAGCCATGAACATATTGAATGGCCCAGAAGAGGCTCAAAAAGCTCATTCCTGATGAAGGGCTTTTGCCCAAAACGTTGATTTTTCTGCTCCGCGGATGCTGCCTGAGCTGCTGTGCCCTTTCAGCACCACTCTAATCTTGACTCAAAAGGCTGAATGGCCTATTCCTGCTCATGTTTCATGTGTATCTACAACTGGGCCAGTGATATTGCCACTGTTTCACCTTCTCACTGTATCGTGGGGGCAGGCTCCAGAGGTCATAAGATTTACTACTTTCATTTCGTTTCTTTTACTTGAATGTGTCAAATCTCAGACTTAATATAAAGGTCAATTTCTGTAATGATCAATTTCTGTAATGATCAATTTCTGTAATGATCAGAGGATCCTTATCATGAGATTGCTAACTACCTCAGCTTTATTTTACAAGACTACATCTAAATTACACCCATATTTATTCAGTTCCACAATGTGTTGCTCGGGCAAACTATCATGAAAATATTCCAGGTAGCCTTTGCCAAGTAGATTTTGTCAAGCCTATATGAAAATTAAATTTCCTCACAATTGTCTTTTGTACAAGCGCTGTTTTCTTCTTGAATTAAAACTAATATTTTCAAGGCCTCTAAACTTTGTGCACCAGTATTTGCTGATGCTCATTATTTTTAATTTCCATCCATACCAATTCCATTTCTTGATCATCTGAGCCAAGATCCTTTCTCACGATTGTCCTTATGTCAATTTTTTTAACAACAGGGGTACTTCATTTTGATTTCTGTCTGACTGTGAAATTTTAAGTACTGTGGCATAGTTATCTCTTAAAATTATTCTGTAACCATGTATTGCAATACAGCTCCAAGACAT
Organism: Chiloscyllium punctatum; assembly: GCF_047496795.1. Taxonomy (NCBI): domain Eukaryota; kingdom Metazoa; phylum Chordata; class Chondrichthyes; order Orectolobiformes; family Hemiscylliidae; genus Chiloscyllium; species Chiloscyllium punctatum. The sequence goes on from NC_092746.1 coordinate 11,679,849, forward strand.
TCCTGAGCATATTCCCGTATTCTCGTATTCTTCAGAAAATTGATGTCATTCATGGAACTGAGCCAGACTTCAAAAGATGACAATGTCCCAATAATCTGCACTTGGAATTTCCAACAATATTGAAACAGATGTGGTTAAGAATAGATAACAGTAGCTAATCCATTAAGTCTTCAGATAGTAATCAGCAGAGCATGTGCGCTTGCAGGCACTGGTAATTCACAAAAATGTGAAATAGAATTAAACTCAATTCTAAGGCTAGATTTGTCTCCGCTCCCCCCTCCAATAAAATAACATAAGTGTCTGCAATCAAGTTCTGGCAAGGAATGTTTTCTTCATGCATACCTAAAAAGAAAAGAAAATCAAGTTCAAAGCCAACAAAATTGCATAAAACTCAAATATCCTGTTTTCCTTTTCTCTCTCCTCAGGCTTTCAGCCACATCATCATCCAGCTGGCTCAAGTACTAAGAAAAGACTGCAACATCTACTTATATTGCCATAAGGGAGCTGCCTGCCGTTAAAGGCTGACAGATGTAAGGGGTAAGGTTAATCTCTAAGTGTCTAAATACTCAAAAAAAAAACCCCTACAAGTGCTTATCAATCTCACAAAGTTGCCACATACTGACCAGCAAATTCTTGGCCTGTCGTCGTGATTTCACTTCAGAGGTCATTTGCATAGTGCGATGACATTTGTTTCTCTGAAAGCGCTCTTTGGCTTCAGAAAATGTGCCAGACTTTAATATCACACCAATGTCAAGAGGCTTGCAAAGATCTATATTGCATGCTGTACTCTGTTTTTTTTAAAAACATATGACCAGGTGATAATGATTTGGAGGTGCCAGTCTTGGACAGGGGTGTACCAAGTTAAAAATCACACAACACCAGGTTATAGTCCAACAGGTTTATTTGGAAGCACGAGCTTTTGGAGTGCTGCTCCTTCATCAGGTGATTGTGGAGTATAAGATACATAAGATTATGGTTTGCTATAAATTCTGTGTCTTGCGATCTGATACTCCACAACCACCAGATGAAGGAGCAGCACTTCGTAAGCTAATGCTTCCAAATAAACCTGTTGGACTATAGCATGGTGTTGCGGAATTTTTAACATTGACCAGGTGACAGGTGTCAAATTAATTTTTGCTTTAATGCCTCAATCATTGTCAACGAGAAGCTGCCCAGGGATCTCAGCTAAACTGGGAACTGTCGTTTAAGGTTGGCAAATAAACAGTGTCACCATGAAGGCCAGTTTCAACACACACCTTTATTCTGAAAAATCCTCCTCTTCATGGATGAAGTTGCAACAAAAGAGTATCAGAAATCAACGACGTTAATTCTGCTATTTGTAATCACACTTTGCAATACATCCTCACAAACATTTTGGTAATAAAGAGCTTGATCTTCCCTCTGGCCAATTACAATTGAATGTTTGAACAGTTTCTGATTAAATAATAGAAAGATGAAGCAGCGGGGGGGAAGGCTAATTTATTGATTAAACCCAGAAGAAACAAAGCTCGCTTGAAGCAATAGCAAAAGTCAACAAGTAAGAAGAAAGCAGCAATTTAGTTTAAAAATAAAACAAACCCTAAGAGACCTTTTTTCTCCTCTGTGATACTAAGAAGGAGACAGTTCAGGGATGGCAGATAACAAGGGCTGCTCACACTCAGTGAAAGAAATTCTGGGTATTGAGATATATGGTTTACTCGGTAAGAGTTTTGTAAATTCACAACCAAGTGCCATAATGGACCCTGTCCAAATTTCTAACCAGTAATTTAAATAGATTATGCAATTGAGCCCAGCGCGGATGTGAGTGGGCCCAACACAGAAGATTCTGGTAAGATGGCGGCAGAAGAGTTGGAGGGGACGAGCATGGGACCTGGTATCGGAGACAATGTCAGTGAGGTGGGCCGGGCAGTGAAAGATGGTGCCTGAAGATTGGCAATTTCAACATTTGTTGGATTCGATACTGGCAGCTACAAAGCAGTGGACCCCAGTGGGGAAGGAGACTTCTGTAATTGGCAACAGAATTGAAGATGTTGGGCTTCAGCTGAGGTGGTGAGGTAGGCCTGAATTTGTATGCCTAGAAAGGACTGTGAAGGAAGAAAAAATAACAAATGCTGAATACCGCAATGGATCAGAAGGCATCCATGGAGAGAGAGCAAGCTAATATTTCAAGTCTAGATGACTTTTTATCAGAGCTGAAATGAAATGTGTAGAGGGCAGCATTTATGCTATAGTTGGGGGGTGAGGGGAACAGGGATTCGGGAGTGGTGTGTGTAGAGTGCTGGTGGAGAAAAAATGTTGCTAGTTCAGACTATAGTTCAGAATGTGAGAATGGCAGAACAATGTGTGTCTAACTGCCAGACTTGAAAGAGCAGACAGTCCCACTTGGGTGGGAGGAGGAAAGAGAGGACATGGTGACAGAGAATGATCCTTTGAATGCGGAGGCTGGTGGGATGAAACGTAAGGGCAAGGGGAAACTGATCACACTGTTGAGGGCCATATCAACCACAGTGGGTGGGAAAACACAGTTATGGCAGAATAGTTTAGTTTAAAAATAAACGAAACCCTAAGAGACCGTTTTTTTTCCTCTGTGAAACTAAGAAGGAGACAGTTTAGGGATGGCAGATAACAAGGGCTGCTCACACTCAGTGAAGGAAATTCTGAGTATTGAGATATATAGTTTACTTGGTAAGAGTTTTGTAAATTTACAACCAAGTGCCAGAATGGACCCTGTCCAAATTTCTAACCAGTAATTTAAAGTGGCATGGTGGCTCAGTGGTTAGCACTGCTGCCTCATGGCGCCAGGGACCTGGGTTTGATTCCCACCTCTGGCAGTTGTCCGTGTGGAGTTTGCACATTCTCCCCCTGTGTCTGCGTGGGATTCCTCCGGGTGCTCCGGTTTCCTCCCACAATCCAAAGATGTGCAGGTCAGGTGAATGGCCATGCTAAATTACCTGTAGTGTTAGGTGTATTAGTCAGGGGGAATGGGTCTGGATGGGTTACTCTTCAGAGGGTCGGTGTGGACTTGTTGGGCCAAAAGGCCTGTTTCCACACTGTAGGGAATAGAATCCAGAAGCAAGCCATGTCAGCAGCACTGTTTTGGAAGGTGGCATAATCCAAACTGATACAACAGAAGCAAAGGAACTGGGAGGATGGGTTGGAGTCCTCACAGGATGCAGGGTGAGAAGAGCTGGAGTGAAGGTAGCTATGGTGGATGGCAGTGGACAGTTTATTCCCTGAAATGGAGGCAAAGAAAGGAAAGGAAGTGTCGGAAATGGACGATGAGAAAGTTAGAGCAGGGTGGAAATTGGAGGCAAAATGAATGAATTTTTCAAGGTCCTGGCGGGAGCATGAAGTGGCACCAAAGCAGTCATTGATGTCCCGAGAAAGCGCCGTACCTGTGCCTCCTCCAATCTTGTGTGTTGTACTTGCTGCACCCAGTGTGACCTACTCGACATTGGAGAAACCAAGCGCAGATCGGATGACCATTTTGTAAAACACTTCAGGTCAACATGCAAGCATGACCCTGCCTTCCCAATCACTTTAACAATGTCCTGCTCGCATGCTCACTTGCCTATCCTCAACATGCTGCAATGCTGCACTGAATCACAGCACAAACTGGAGGAGCAATATCTCGTCTTCAAACTAGGCACTTTATAGCCTTTTGGACTTAATACCGAGTTCAACATCTTCAAATTGTGAACCAACTCCCATTTCTTCCCTTTCTTTTAGCTTTACCTGTTATGTTCTCTGTTACCGTGTCCTCTCTCCTCCTCCCACCCCAGTGGCACTGTCTGCATTTCAAGTCTGGCAGTTAGACACACCATTCTACTGCTGTTCGCACATTCTGATCACTTAATCTGAACTATCAGCATCTCTTCTCCACCAGCACTCTACACCTCACCACCCCACACCTTTCCCCAAACGTAGCATAAATGCTGCTCCCTCCACACTTCACTTCAGCTCTGACGAAGAGTCATCTAGACGAGAAATGTTAGCTTGCTCCATGGATGCTGCCTGACCTGCTGTGATCTCCAGCATTTTTTTCGTTTTCGGTACAGATTCCAGCATCTGCAGTCATTTGCTCTGACATTGTGAAGCAGGGATGTTGGTGGGCCTGTTGTGGGGACCCAAACTCCACCCCGCCATGTCAAGTAACGTATAAGAAGGTAAGAAGATGAACTTTGTTTTTACTTGTCAGACATCTTAATTTTCAGTCTTATATATTAATATATTCTGTAAGTCAAAATGGCGCCAGAGCATGGCAACATATTACAATTGTCATTATATTTATTTGTAAATACAAGTCACAATAAATCATTTAATTCAATTTAATCACGTTGGTTTCCTTGCAGGCGCTAACCTCATTCCATCCAGTTTACTTGTAGATTTAAGCCCAGGTGATTCAACAGTCTCAGGCTTGGAGACAAGGAAATGTGCTCTGTCTGTATACAAACTGAGTAATTCTTTTTGTATCTCACGGTTTATCCTGGCCTTGGAAATTTTGTTCCAAATTGGCATGAGTCAGTGACAAGAGGCTTGGGACTAGAAATAGGTCATTCAACCCATCGGAGCTGCTGCCCCCTCAATGACACATTGGCTGATCTGATCATCCACACCTTCACCTTCCTGCTTTTTCCCCATAGATCTTGATTCTCTCACTGATTCAAACATATCGCTATCTCAGCTTTGAAAATGACTCAGCCTCTACAGTCCTCGGTGCTCAAATAAATCCATAATTCCCTCCTCATCTCTGCCTTAAAATGGGCTAATCCTTATTCTGAGATTATATCTTTTGATCATAAACCCCTACACACAGAGGAACAACCGTACCAAATTTACTCTGTCAAGTCCCCTAAGAATCTTGAATATTTCAATCAGGTCATCTATTATTCTTCGAAACTCCAGTGAATACAGGCCTAACTTACTCAACCTCTCCTCATAAGACAGTCCCTCCATACCCAGGCGAAAGTGGGTACTGCAGATGTTGGAGATCAGAGTCAAGACTAGAGCACAGCAGGTTAGGCAGCATCCGAGGAGCAGGAAGCTCCTGCTTCAGCAGGAAGGGTTTCATCCTGACGAAGGGCTTTTGCCCGAAATGTCAATTTCCCTGCTCCTCCATACCCAGGGTCAATCTAATGAACCTTCTCTGGACTGACTCCAGAAGGAGTTAGATAAGGAGCCTAAAACTGTTCACTGTGTTCCAGCTGTGATCTGACGAGTACAAAAGCAAATTACTGTGGATGTTGGAAATCTGAAACAAACAGAGAGAATTCTGGAGAAACTTAGCAGGTCAGGCAGCACCTGTGGAGAAAGGAACAAAGAGAATGATTCCAGTCCTGTAGGACTGTACTTTCAAACAAGATTAGAATGGTGCTGGAAAAGCACAACAGGTCAGCCAGCATCTGAGGAGCAGGAAAATCGACGCTTTGGGCAAAAGCCCTTCATCAGGAACGAGGCTGGGAGCCTCGTGGGGTGGAGAGATAAATGGGAGGGGGATGTGGGGGGGAAGATAGCTGAGAGTGCAATAGGTGGATGGAGGTGGGGGTGAAGGTTTAGATTAGATTAGATTACTTACAGTGTGGAAAAAGGCCCTTCGGCCCAACAAGTTCACACTGACCCGCCAAAGCGCAACCCACCCAGACCCATTCCCCTACATTTACCTCTTCACCTAACACTACAGGCAATTTAGCATGGCCAATTCACCTAACCTGCACATTTTTTTGGATTGTGGGAGGAAACCGGAGCACCCGGAGGAAACCCACGCAGACACGGGGAGAATGTGCAAACTCCACACAGAGAGTTGCCAGAGGCAGGAATTGAATCGGGTCTCTGGCGCCGTGAGGCAGCAGTGCTAACCACTGTGCTACCGTGCCGCTCAAAAAGGTGATAGGTCAGAGAGGAGGGTGGAGCGGATTGATGGGAAGGATGATTGACGGATAGAACGGGTCATGAGGACAGCATGTGTTTGTTCATGGCCTGCCGAGTGTAATGCGTAGTGTCACACGACCTCCCTATATTTGTTCTGAAGAAGAGTCCTTCTAGATTTGAGACATTAACTTTGTTTCTTTCTCCACACATGCTGTCGGGCTTGGTGACTTTCTACATAATTCTCTGTGTTTGATTGTGGTCTGACTCTGAGATATCCTTGATCATGGCTCCAGGAAGGCAACACACCATTCTGATTTTTCACTGCTGACTGCAGATATGTCTGTCTGCACCTCTGTCTGTAGAGTCCTGTATTACAATTGATCGCTTGGAATCTGACGTATCCTTCATTATATTAGAGCCAGCCTTGATACCAGAAACTTGACTGTTCGTGCTACATTCCCTTGAGAGTCCATCACCCCCTACATTTTCCAAAACAGCCATAGGGATAGCCACAGGAGACTCCTACACTACCTGCCTCCCTCTCCTACCTTCCCTGGAAATAAGCCACATTCCTGACTGTATGATTAGATTAGATTAGATTAGATTACTTACAGTGTGGAAACAGGCCCTTCGGCCCAACAAGTCCACACCGCCCCGCCGAAGCGTAACCCACCCATACCCCTACATCTACATCTACATCTACTCCTTACCTAACACTACGGGCAATTTAGCATGGCCAATTCACCTGGCCTGCGCATCTTTGGAGTGTGGGAGGAAACCGGAGCACCCGGAGGAAACCCACACAGACACGGGGAGAACGTGCAAACTCCACACAGTCAGTCGCCTGAGGCGGGAATTGAACCCGGGTCTCTGGCGCTGTGAGGCAGCAGTGCTAACCACTGTGCCACTGTGCCGTACCATATCTGCGACTTTTCTCCCTTCCTATAACTGCTATCCATCACACCCCCTTGCTCCTGTAAATTCCTCGTTACCTCTAACCGCCACTCCAAGCAATCCATAGGATTCACAACCAAACACACTTCCTGCAGGCATAATCATCAGTAACATGGAAACTGTCCCTAGACTCCCACATCCAGCAGGAAGAGCATATCACTCTACTAAAGGCCATCTTTGCTGCTTCACAATCTACAGATCCAGAAAATCACATATTCTTACTGCTCAAAAAAAAATTACTGTTCCAGGCTAACTTAATACTTATGGCTTATATTTTAAAAAAATAATCAAGAGACACTTCCCAATAAAACATATAATCAATAAAGAACCCCCTCTACTCACTATTGTAGATTTACAGCAAATTTACACTTAAAAACTGTGCATTTATCTGTCCCTGTGCTATGAGCTTTCCCACATAGATTCCTCCAAGGTCAGCTGTAAATTTCATTGTTTGCTAATTTTTCCAGGACACACTCTGATGTCCAGAGATACTTGAACTCAAACAGCAAAGGCAGCAACTGTGCAGATTCACTGCTATGTCAGACAGCAGCATAGATTTCTTTCTCTGACCATGTGGTCAATGCCTTTGTCTGTCTTCCTCCTTTTTAAAGTGCTGTTGCTTTGATCTTTTCTCCCCCAAAGTTCCAACAGAATGCAACAGTACATAAAAAAACTAATTGCTGCTCCTGGAATTTGAGGATATCAGTTCCAACACATATTTGTATCATCGATAGTCATAGGTCAGGTACTGGAAGACTGGAGATTGGCTAAGGTGGTGTCACTATTTAAGAAAGGCAGTGGGGAAAAGTCAGACAACGTTAGACCAGCGAGCCTGACATTGGTGGTGGGCAAGTTGATGGAGGGAATCCTGAGGGTCAGGATTTACATGTATTTGGAAAAGCAAGGATGATTAGGGATAGTCAACATGGCTTTGATTAGATTCCCTACAGTGTGGAAACAGGCCCTTTGGCCCAACAAGTCCACACTGACCTTTTGAAGAGTAACCCACCCAGACCCATTTCCCCTCTGACTAATGCACCTAACACTATGGGCAATTTAGCACGGCCAATTTACCTGACTTGCACGTCTTTGGACTGTGGGAGGAAAGGGCTGATAATGTGTTGCTGGAAAAGCGCAGCAGGTCAGGTAGCATCCAAGGAGCAGGAGAATCGACGTTTCGGGCATGAGCCCTTCTTCAGGAAGAAGAAGAGCTCATGCCCGAAACGTCGATTCTCCTGCTCCTTGACCTGCTGCACTTTTCCATCAACACATTATCATCTCTGATCTACAGTCCTCACTTTCCCACTGTGGGAGGAAACCGGAGCATCCAGAGGAAACCCACGCAGACACGGGGAGAATGTGCAAACTCTACACAGACAGTGGCCTGCGGCTGGAATTGAACCAAGGACTCTGATGCTGTGAGGCAGCAGTGCTCACCACTGAGCCACCGTGCTGCCCTAAATGGGAATTCATGCCTCACCAACTTGATTAAGTTTTTTGAAGAAGTAACAAAGAGGATTGATGTGGGTAGAGTGGTGGACGTGATCAATATGGATTCAGTAAGGCGTTCAACAAGGTTTCGAATGGGAGACTGGTGAGCAAGGTTAGATCTCATGGAATACAGGGAGAACTAGCTATTTGAATACAGAACTGGCTCAAAGGTAGAAGACAGAGGGTGGTGGTCAAGGGATGCCTTTCAGACTGGAGGCTTGTGACCAATGGTGCGCCATTAGGATTGGTGCTAGGTTCACTGCTTTTTGTCATTTATATAAATGATTTGGATGTGAATATAGCAGGTATAGACAGTAAGTTTGCAGATGACACCAAAATTGGAGGTATAGTGGACAGGAATGAAGGTTACTTCAGAGTACAATGGCATCTTGATTAGATGGGCCAATGGGCTGAGGAGTGGCAGATGAAGTTTAATTTAGATAAATGTGAGGTGCTGCATTTTGGAAAGGCAAATCAGAGCAGGATTGATACGCTTGAAGCTGAGGTCCTGAACAGTGTTGCTAAACAAAGAGACCTTGAAGTGCACGTTCATAGTTCCTTGAAAGTGGAGTCGCAGGTAGATGAGATAGTGAAGAAGGCATAAATGTATTTTATTGGTCAGAGCATTGAGTATAGGAGTTGGGAGGTAATGTTGTGGCTGTACAGGACATTTGTTAGGCCACTTTTGTAATATTGTTTGCAATCCTGTTCTCCCTCCTGTTGGAAGGATGTTGTGAAACTTGAAACGGTTCAGAAAAGATTTACAAGGACCTTGCTAAGGTTGGATGATTAGAGCAATCGGGAGATGGCTGAATAGGCTGGGGCTGTTTTGCCTGGAACTTCGGAGGCTAAGGGATGCCCTTTTGAGGTTTATAGAATCTGCGGGGCATGGATAAGTAAATAGACACAGCCTTTTCCCTGGAGTGGGTGAGTCCAGAAGTAGAGGACATGGGTTTAGGGTGAGAAGGTAAAAATTTAAAAGGGACCTGGGGGGCAACTTTTTCATGCAGAGGGTGTTACTTTTATGGAAAGAGCTGCTAGAGCAAGTGGTGGAGGTTGGTACAACTAAAACATTTAAAAGGCATCTGGATGGGTACATGTATAAGAAGGGTTCAGAGGGATATGGGCCAAGTGGTGGCAAATGGGGCTAGATTAGGTTGGGATATCTGGTCGTCATGGACAAGTTGGGCCGAAGGATCTGTTTCCGTGCAGCACATCGCTATGACTCTATGACTGTGGACCATCGAAGGAGCTTTTGTAACACAGTTCAAAGGCTGTTAATCAGCCTGGAAATCCTTCCAGCAAATCCTGAAAGAGAAAGAAAAATGTGTGAAGATAAGCTAAAAAAAAACATTTAAATGGATAGAGATGTGAAAAGGTCAAGCAAAATTTTTTTTCTTATAGCTGGACATTGATAATAAAAAAGCAAAGATATTCAGCACAGATCCTGTTCTTTAGGCCCAACTGATCCATGCAGTGTTCATGCTGCATGCAAGCCTTCTCCCATACTTTTTCATCTCATCTATCAGCATATTGCGTTCTTCCTCACATGCCTATTGAATCCCCCTCAGCAACAAATCCATCATGCTCTTTCCTCATCCATTTATTTTGTATGATCTTCAAGAACTTCAGTCAATTTTACAAAATTATGTTTGCAGTGAAATGTCTCGAGAATGGAGCATGATACCGTTGACACACTCTGCACTTTATCCACCATTGCAAAACTTTCCTACTGAGTGCCACGTTGGGCAATCCATTATAGGAAAGATGCAAAAGCAGTTGAAGTATCTTAAACAAATTTATTGGGACATCACTCGGGGCCAGAAATTTTAGTTTCAAAGAGAGGCCTAAGAATTCAGAGCTATTCTTCACTGACGATGAGAATATTAATGAGTGACACATAAAAAGATCTTCAATTTTATGAAGCGTTATGATAAGCTAAACTGTTTCTTCTAGCTGACAACGTTGTACCAACAGCTTACAAATTTACTGTAATGTTATAAAGTGTGAGCTACGGATTTAACAACACATGTGTTGCACAGTGGATGATTTGAATGAATTGTTTTAAAAAGAAATTAGATAATTCTTGACAAAAGACCCAGTGAAGGAAGTGGAATTGCAGTTGGGTTGGATGGTTCATGTGGAGAAAACATCAGCACAAGCTTGTTCTTGTTTTGTAATTTTCTGTGATTTTATGACTGGGGCAGAATGACTAGGCGACCACAAAACCTGAAAATGTCCTTGACAATGGTATTGCATTCCTGAATTTGTGAACTTTCTGTGAATAAGAAGATTCCACAGGCATAGTAAATGACCATTTTTATTTAACCATACAATCTCACTGCACTGGAAACCTTTGAACCCTCATGCCTGCACTGGCGATTTGAAGAAATTGTTCAAATTTGTCCAAATCCTTCCAGATTTTTAAAATTAAATCCAGAAAATCTATCCTCCTCAAGCATATGTCCAATTTTCCTTTGGAAAGTTTCTATTAGAAGTGATTTTAGGTACAGAAAATATTTTATTCAACTGGCCCCAGCAGTGTGCTGGTTGATCAAACATTCTGGATAATTAGGAGGTTCACATAATCAGTGTAAAAACAAGCACTAAGTAATAGAAACATAATGCAGGGGTATGCACATCACTGTTATACTTTATTTACAGCATAAGTCACTGAAATAATAATACAACTTTGCCTTAAATAAAGGTTACTAGCAGAGAGCCTTCTCACTCACACCCTCAACTGACTGCTGGGACATCAGGCCATAGAGATATACAGCATGGAAACAGACCCTTTAGTCCAACATGTCCATGCCGACCAGATATCTTAACCTAATCTAGTCCTATTTGCCAGCATTTGGCCCATATCCCTCTAAACCCTTGGTATTCATACACCCATCCAGATGCCTTTTAAATGTTGCAATTATACTAGCCTCCACCACTCCCCCTTGGTGGCTCATTCCATACAACCACCAACCTTTGCGTAAAAAAGCTGCCCGTTAGATCCTTTTTAAATTTTTCACCTCTCACCCTAAACTTACACCCTCTAGTTCTGGACTCCCCAACCCAGGGAAAAGACCTTGTCTATTCACTTTATTATGGTATTTGAGGTATATTTGCCTGTTTATTGAGAATGTTGATTTGCAAGGGGCTGGTTAAAACACAGTTTGCTGTAATACATTGCAAACTTTTATAGTCCTTTGTGTAAAAAATGTTTTTGTTTTCATTTCTTCTCTCACTCTTTTGCAAATTATTTTATATTTATGATCTCTGGTTACTGATTCACATACTACAGAAAACTTCTTCTTCCAAATTGGTATATAATGAAACTTATATGCTCAATACTGTTTTAATTTTGATATCTCAGTTTGATCATTTCTTAGCCTTAACTATTCTAAGGAGGATAATTTAAGCTTCTTCGTAAAATTCAAAGATGCTCATCTCTGTTGTCATCAATGCCTGTTTCCTTCTCGGGCAGTCTTTTGGGATTGAAGATGACTTATTTCCACTCTCGTTTGATGGGTTCTGATATGACTGGTTAGTCCAATGTTTGATCTGATCAGACATGATGGTCCAAATAGCCTCCATTTGTACTGGAAAAGTTTTGTGAAAACTGTAGTATGTGAGCTGCAGGAGGCACTTGAAGTGTCAAACAGAAGATGTGTTTGAGAGTTTGTTTGCTCTCTTTGTTTGCAAGGCTTACAAAGCATTGCAGAAATATCAGGCTCCTTTGTGAGATTTTCCAAATACAGTAACAAGAAAAGTATTCAACAGCATCATCTCCCAAGCCAATACGTTAAGTACAAAGCATTAATCACTCAAAACCAGCTCTGTTAGGTGGGACATGTCATTTGCATGCCTCACATCAGACTTTTCTTTCTTATCCCATTATGAAATGTATGCATCACTGGTAAGGCCAGGACATTTCCCATCCCCAATTTCCCTTGCTAGACCATTTCAGGGTGGATTTAAGAGTCAACCACATTGCTGTGGGTCTACAGTCACACGAAAATCAGACCAGGTAAACACAGCCAATTAGACATCGCAAGACAATCGCTCTACTTGGATCTCAGCCACTGCAGGAAACTGAGAGGAGCACAGTCAAAATATTTTAAGGATCTCCTCAAACATCCCTATCAACCCATGTGTCTCCCTGGGTAATGACAAACCAAAATGATAAACTTTATTTGACAAGTCACCAACACATCAAGATACTTCTCAAGTGCAAAGCAGAGTGTCCTGGCCAAGGTTTTGTAATCTTTCTAAAGTAAAGTGACTAGAATTCTACATACTAGCCCAGCAGAAGCCTGACCAATGATTTATAAAACTTTAGCATGACCTTCTTGCTGGTCTATTTGCTGTTTCTATTTACAAAGCTAAATATGTCATGTGCTTTCTTAAACACCTTAACATCTTACCCTGACACTTAAAAGATTAGTGAATATGCACTTACAGTTCTACAAGCCTGCACCTGAACAAAAGAGTACAACTTAGATTATACAATTTTTCCATTGTATCTCTTGTACACTTATCCACATTAAATTTCCATGTTTATGTCCTCCTGGAATCTGCCATAGTCATTCTCATTGCATATTACATTGCCAAACTTTGATAATTTTCAAACTTCAAAATTGTACACCTTACTGGATGTAGGTTTGCTCGCTGAGCTGAAAGGTTCATTTTCAGACATTTCATCACCATACTATGTAACATCATCAGTGAGTCTCCAGATGAAGCTTCATGCGGAGGTTCACTGAAAATGCTACCTAGTATGGTTACGAAGCATCTGAAAATGAACCATCCAACTCAGCGAGCAAACCTACATCCAGAACCTCAACCTGAGCCACAAATCTTCTCAAAATTCGCTATACACCCTACTCCATAATCCATGTCATTTATACATGATAAAAAAAAGTCATGGGCTTAATACAAAACCTTCAGAGACCCATCTGCAAACTCCTGTCTTGTCAGAAAAGCATCTGTTCCCTATTACACTGTCATCTATCCCTTAGCTAATTGGTCAACAAATATATCACGTCATCTTAAATATCATACACTTGCATTTTCCAAACAAATAATTAAAATGTTGTTTCCAAACAAATGTTGTGGCACTTTTTCAAATGTCTTATGGAAGTCCAGATATACAACTACTGTTATACTTTCATTAACACTATATAAATTAATATTATATTAAAAGTTCAATAGTTCAATCTAATGTTTAGCAATATAGGACAAGTGTTACTGAGGATCAAAGGAAAGTAAAATTCATAGCTGGCAAATTTTTTGTGCGCATCGCTGGCTGGCCAACATTTGTTATACATTCGTAATTGTCCTCATGAAGGTGGTGATGATCTGTCTTCTTGAACCACTGCAGTCCACCTGCTGTGCTGTTAGGGAAGGGGTTCCAAGATTTTGACTTTGTAATTCTGAAGGAGTGGCGATATATTTTCAAATACGGATGTTGAATGGCTTGGAGGGGAAATTGCATGTGGCAGTGTTCCAATGTATCTGTTGCCCTGTTCCTTCCAGATGGTAGTGGTCATAAGCTTGGAAGGTGCTGTCTGAGCATCTTTGGTGAATTTCAGCAGTGCATCTTGTAGATAGTACACACTGCTGCTACTGTGCCTTGGTGGTGGAGGGACTAGATGTTTGTGGATATGGCACTAATCAAGCTGGCTGCTTTGTCCTGATGGTGCCAAATTCTTGAGTGCTGTTGGCACTGCATCCAAGCAGGTTTGTGGGGAGCATTGCATCATATTACTGACTTCATAGAATTATAGAATCCCTACAGTGTGGAAGGAGGCCATTCGGCCCATCAAATCCACACCGACCCTCCAAAGAGCATCCCACCCAGAGCCACCAACACCTCTGTAACCCAGCATTTCCCATGGCTTATCCACCTAACCTAAATATCCCTAGACATTATGGGCAATTCAGCATGGTCAATCCACTTAACATGCACATCTTTGGACCATCAGAGGAAACTGAAGCACCCAGAAGAAACTCATGAAGTTATGGCAATGTGCAAACTCCACACAGACAGTTGCTTGAGGGTGAAATTGAACCTGTGTCCATGGTGCTGCAAAGCAGCAGTGCTAACCGCTGAGCCACCATGCATTTTGCGCCTTCTAGATGGTAGACAGGCTTTAGGGATTCAGGATGTGAGTTACTCATCACAGTATTCCTTGCCTCTGACCTGCTCTTGTAGTCCCTGTGTTTATGTTGTGATTCTAGTTGAGTTTCAGGTCATTAGTAATCCACAGGATGTTGATAGTGGGGAATTCAGTCATGGGAACACCGCAGAATGCCAAGGCTCAATGGTTAGATGTCTCTTGTTACAGACAATCATTGCTTTGTATTTGGGTGGTGCAAATGTTACTAATCACTTGTCAGCCCAAGTCTGGATTTGAACACAGACTCCTTCAGTGGCTGAGAAGACATGAATTGTGCTAAGCATTCTGCAATCATTCGCAATGATCTCACTATCATTTAATAATGAAGCAGCTGAAGATGGTTGAGCCAAGGGCACCACCCTGAAGAAGTCCTACAGAGATGTATTGGAGCTGTGATGACTCTCGTAGAACAACCGCAGCTGTTTTCCTAAGTGTCACGTATGACTCCAATCTGCAGACTGTTTGATCCCTCATAGCCATTGATTCCAGTTTTGGGAGGGCTTCTTGATGCCACACTTGGTTGAATGTGGCCTTAATGTCAAAGGCTATCACTCTCACCCCATCTCTGGAATTCAGCTCTTTTGTCCATGTTCGAACCAAGGATGTCACAAGGTCAGGAATTGAATGGCCCTGACAGAATCCAAAGTGGGTGTCACTGAACAGGAACTTAGTGGCTAAACTTGGATAAAACTAATCTTCTGTGGACATACAGAGTTAAACAAACTTTATGCCTGTAACTGCATTGGTTGGACATCTAATTTGAACTCAGTTATAATAGTATCACTCAAATAGTTATGACAGCATCATCTACATAAAGTATAACTTTTTCTCATATGTAATGGATGGTTTGCTATGTTGTGGGTTGCCCATCTGACCTAAAAGAATTTATCCATTGCCTTGTGCTACACAATGCAATGTGTAAGGTCATTCATTATATCTTTATCATTCCATTAGTTTTCCAGTGTGTCCATTCCATAATTAGACTAACATACTGAACAATACTTAGAGCATTTATGGGCTTAGTAACGAGGAGTTAACATCATGATTACAGTTTCTTTCTTTCTTGGATACTCAATTATATATTTCTTAAATTACCATCGAGTTCTGAGAGTGTAATAAACTGCAATGATCACACAACTGGGAAAACTGGGCCAATTAAAAAAAACAGCAATTATCTGAGTAAATGTGCATTATCTGCTGTATGTACAAGTTAAATCCCTGCAGACTGATGCTTTCTTATTCAGACCATGAATACACGTTTCTCATATAGGTCTACCAGTGAAACAATTACCATATAACTATATTATATTCTGATTTAGATAAAATACTTAAACAATTTGGAACCAAAAAAGACTTAAAACGTCTGAGGCAGACTTGTTGAAGGTTTGATGAAGGTTCCTTAAAACAATGAGGAGATGAACTATGAATACTGGCAAGGCAGCATAAGAATGGTTATGGACTGAAAATATTGAGCATTGAGCTATGGTAAAAAGACTGCAGACTGTGAACAATAAGCATCCATTCTTGCATATAAATTGCTTGCGCACATCGGTCTTTAATCCAAGACGTCATCACTCTCTTTGTAGCTGAATTACTGTATTGTAATAAGACTGTCACAGTGTACTAGTATTAGCTTTACTGAATAAATATTAGTGAGTTTTTTGTCAAAGTTACATTGTAATATTGACAAATACATTTACAAAATGACAGTACAGAATCTCTTTCATGCCAAGTAGAATCCTGAGGCTTACTGAAAGCATTTGACGTCCAAAGTAACTTCAGTCTGTGTCTTTTGTGAGAACTTGTGTGCACAGCAGGATCACTAAAAGAAAGCTCAAGTGCTAAAGCCCTGTTGGCGTTTGCATGAACTTGACTTCAAATCAGGTGTATTGCAACCAGTATTCTGTTGTATGTAATATGCTGATCAATACATTCATTGATGGCTAATGATTAATCTCATTTGGCTCAAACGAAATGAATATATATATGTGCAGATTTATTTCTCCAAATTTTATATGAAAAAAATATGCATTTTAATACCCCTTATTTAGGGAACATTTAGAGAGATCAATTGGACTGCTTACTGATGTATCTGAAATATCAGACTGAGAAATATCTTGAAGGTCATGCAAAGTATTCCATATCTTCCTTTAGAACATTTGAAGAAACATGACTGGGGCAACAGGCAATGACTTGCATTTCCATGGTGTCTTTCATAACCTCAGAACATTCCTGAGCATTTTATAGCCAATGATGTACTTTTCAATTCTAATTATTAGTTGCAAGTCAAAAAAAACATCCAATTTAATCACCAAAAGCTCCTGAATACAGCAATGTGATACTGACCTAATTTGAATGTGTGTGTGTGCTAAGTGATTGTATAAAATGCCAGAGCCCACACAAGGTACGATTTCTGGAGTGGGGTGAATTGAGACATGGAATGGGAAGGAAATTGCAGGGATTCAAAATATCTGGGTTTGACAACAAATTTCGTCATGCTCTGAATTAAGCTGTTCATTTTATTGCCCCTGGCATTTCAAAACTTCATCATGTACTGAATATCACAGCACCTGCAGCATTGTTACATAAAAGCTCAGTTGGCTAGATGGTTAGTTGCACTGCAAAGTGATGCCAACAGCCCAGCTTTATTTCCCATACTGACTGAGAGTACCATGAAGGATTCCCCTTCTCAACCTCACCACTAATCTGAGGAGTGGTGACCCTCAGGTTAAACTCATCACCAGTTGTCTCCCTCTAATGAGAGAGTGGGACTATGGTGACTTCATTTTTACTGATTAGTGTAGGCAGTTGTTACCTCTAAAAGGTCTTAACTTCAGTTTTCTGTTGTTACACCATACTGTGTATATCAGAGGTGCAAATATCAAAATCTGAAGATCAGTTATTCAAGATTTCTGAGATTGGAGTTGTATTGTTTAATCTCTCTTACCATTTTCCAAATTGGACTTTCGTTCTAGTGTTCTTAGCATGAAGGCAGGGCCATCTTTACCTTTCCTCTAATTGGCTTTCAAGTGTCAGGTTTAGAATTAGAATCCCTACAGTGTGGAAACAGGCCCTTCAGCCCAACACATCTCCACCGACCCTCCGAAGAGTATCCCACCCAAACCCATTCCCCTACATTTACTCCTGACTAATGCATCTAACCTATATATCCTGAACGCTATGGGCTATTTAGCGTGGCCGATTCACCTGACCTGCACATCTTTGGACAGTGGGAGGAAACCGGAGCACCCAAAGGAAACCCATGCAGACATGGGAAGAACACGCAAGTTCCACCCAGACAGTCACATGAGGCTGGAATCGAACCCCGTGTCCCTAGTGCTGTGAGGCCACCATGCTGCCCTCACGTTTCTGCACCTGACTGCCCAGGAGACTACATCCAAAACTGCATTCTGCTGATGAAGTCAAGAGCAGCTTTCCCCATTTGCACTTCTGTCACCGACTGCAGATTCTATCAGTAAACATTGTTCTGTTTAATTTCTTTCAGGTATGTTATTGCTGAGCTCATGTAGACTATCACGCATATTTGATAAGTTTTACTTCACAACGTGTTTCTGATGACTTCTTAGCACTTTCTTTGGATGGTGAACATGATAGCGAAGTTTGTGATTTCCTGGACTTTACTTATTTGTAGATGAAGAATATACATGTCAGAAGTCAATACTTCTCCTACATTCAGTTGTGCCCATGTCAGCATAACATGCTTTTCTGGTTTATACTTCCATCAAAGCTCTGAAGATTCAGTTTGGCACATCAAATAAACTGCAAAGTGTTTTCTACTGAGGTACTATGCTGTGATAACCGTTGTTGTAGATCGATGAACACTGGATATCCAGATAGTGGTGAGAGTAACTGGCAGCATTATTTGGAAACTCTCTGGCCCTGAGGGGCTTGAATGGCCCATGCCTTATCCTATTTTCTATGTTTTATGAATTTCAATTGGACCACTACCATTTCCCTGCGATATTGTTGCTAAAACATCAACAGACACCTCAGGGAAATTATGTCAACTACTGAAAATGACTATTTATTCTGGTTAGCTAGTGGTTTCTATCTCCTGTCAACATTATGCGAGGAGATGGTGAGACCTCACTTGTGTTATCGTCTTCTCTTGAATGTGAACATTACAGTCACACAAAAGGATTGTGAAACAATAAAATAGGTTCTTTATTTGAGGAAAATAAATAACTGGGAGCTAAATGTATTACATCTAACACCTATGATTAACATTTAATACTTTGGAATTGATTAGCTCAGTTGCTGGACAGCTGTTTGTGATGCAGAATGATGCCAGCAGCATCAGCTCAAAGAGTGGTTCTCCGGGACGATAGTGACTTTACTTTGCTTAATAATCCTCAACAAGTTTTGGGACTGAAATCTTGTCCTGTATGTATCGATTGACACCAGTTTAAGGCACGTCCTCTTAAAAACATAGGTCAGCATGTCACAACAACCAATCTTCTTCTGCAATTTTTCCCATAAAGAAGCAAACTACTTATATGACAGATAATAAAAATGACATTCTGGTCTGAATGTTCTTGAACACAGACTAATACATTTTTAAGTTTGAAATGTACTGGTGATTTATGGTGATCTTCACTGGCTATACATTTTCAGAATGCTGGTTAGGTATGTTTTGTTTATGTCTTATACCATATATTAGTTGCAATAGAATTACTTGGTGTTTCTGATTATGGTATTGTTCTGATTGAATGTGTTTCATTTAATGACCTATCACTTGGAAGTTGTACTTGATCTTGGCATTTACTGACAACTTCCGCTGGATTAATGTGCCATCAGTGGGGTGCAGTACTTGATCTTTCTGTCTGATGTTCAAGGTGGCTCATTTGTTACCCGCATGTTGGTCACTGTTGTTTTCAAGCAATATGATACATGTTTTTTGGAAAATACTGACACGTGATGACTGGAAAGGTCTGAACTTATCTGGTGAATTACAATTCTGCATTGGCTCTGCAGAGGGATCGAATATACATGTTCAGAATGGATATACTTATTCAATTCCACTTGGCATCATGCAGCATGTTGGCTGATGATCCATGTTGTAGAGTTAGTAGATTTTCTCTCCAAGTTAAGGATGTGGTCTACAAATGGTGCTCCTTGTGGTGTGTGGTTCTTCTTATTGTCTTAACAATATTGGACATGGTGGCCAGTGACAGATGCTCATGGTGCTAAGTCTGCAACCACTGGATCGGTAGTGTCCACAATATAAAACATCTGTGCAGACCAGGGTGAGTTTTTGTAGTGACAATTGAGTGTATTTGATCCAATGGATGGAATCTTCAAGTTGTAGTATGGAGTATATTTGACAGTGGTTGGTTGAATATCGCACACTACTTCTGGGGGAGCATGCATTTCAGCCTGTGAAGTTCAAGAAAGTTTAATATTTAATTTTAAATCTAGGTTATGCTGCTCCATCAGTTCTCAATATATAATCTGGACAGAGGCAAATGCTTCTTAATGGTACCACAGTATCAGTATTCTTTGATGTTCCCTATGGTGAATTTCAGCTCATGTCGGGTGTCAATGGTCTAGTCATCTTTATCATCTAACTATGTAGTTTGGCTAAATTCATGGATTGTATCTTTGTACTAGCTTGTCTATACATTTGGCTGCCTGTAATGTTGTACCTGTCTGACTAATATTAGATGATTCAAAGTTGCGGACAAGTGTAATATGCCAAACTTCGCAGATGATATTAAAATGAGTGGTAGAGCAAAGTGTGCAGAAGACACTAAAATCTGCTGAGAGATATAGATAGGTTTAGTGGGCAAAGGTCTGGCAGATGGGATACAATGTTGGTAAATGTGAGGAAGGGATAACAGAAAGATGGGGTATTATTTAGCTGGTGAAAAACTGCAGCATACTGCTGTGCAGAAGCACCTGGTTCCTTGCACATGAATCACATAAGGTTGGTTTGCAGGTTCAGCAAGTAACTAAGAAGGCAAGTGGAATATTGTGCTTCACTAGAGAGATGGAGTTTAAAAATTGAGATGATATGCTGCAGCTGTATAGGGTGCTGGTGAGGCCACACCTGAAGTCTTGTGTACAGATTTGGTCTCCTTACTTGAGAAAAAAATGTATTGGCACTGGAGGAAGTGCAGAAAAGGTTCACAAAGTTGATTCCAGAATTGAGGGGTTTGGTGTATGAGGGCAGATTCAGTAGATTGGGACTATATTCACTGGAATTTCAAAGAATGAGGGGGATCTTATAGAAACATATAAAATTATGAGGAAAATAGATAAGATATAAGGTTGTTGGTTAGCTCGTTTAGCTGGGTGGCTGTTTCGTAATGCAAAGTGACATCAACAATACAGGTTCAATTCCTGCATCAGCCGGCATAGGTTTCTGTTGGGTGATCCTGTTTCTTAAGGGTGGCACGGTGGCTCAGTGGTTAGCACAGCACCAGGAACTGGGTTCAATTCCAGCCTCGGGCGACTGTGTGGAGTTTTCACGTTCTCCCTGTATCTGTGTGGGTGTGCTCCAGTTTCCTCCCACAGTCCAAAGATGTGCAGGTTAGGTAAATTGGCCATGCTAAGATGTCCATAATGTTCAGGAATGTGTAGGTTAGGTGCATTATTCAGAGGTAAATATAGGATAATAGAATAGGGGAATGGATCTGGGTGGGTTACTCTTCAGGGTGAGCTATGGAAGACTGAACATCATCAAACTTATTTTATTGTGACATGGTGACTCAGTGATTAGCACTGCTGCCTCAAAGCACCAGGGACTCAGGTTCAATTCCTGCCTTGGATAACTGTCTATGTGGAGTTTGCACATTCTCCCTCTGTCTGCGTGGGTTTCCTCCGGGTGCTCCGGTTTCCTCCCACAGTCCAAAAGATGTGCAGGTCAGGTGAATTGGCCATACTAAATTTCCCATAGTGTTAGGTGCATTAGTCAGGGGTAAATAGGGTAGGGGAATGGGTCTGGGTGGGCGACTGTTCAGGTGGTCGGTGTTGACTTGTTGGGCTGAAGGGCCTGTTTCCATACGGTAGGGAATCTAATCTAATCAAATCTAATCATAAGCGGGGATGGGGGGGTGGGGGGTGGGGGGGGGGCGGGGAGGGTTGGGGGGGGAGGAGATTGTTTCCACTGGCGGGGAAAATTAGAACTAGGGGGCAAAGCCTCAAAACAAGGGGGAACAAGATTCAGGACATGACTTGAGGGTAAACTTCTTCACCAAAAGAGTTGTGCATCTGTGGAATTCCCTGCCCAGTGAAGCAGTTAAGACTATCTTATTGAATGTTTTTTAGACAAAGACAGAGAGACTTTTGAACAGTAAAGGAATGAAGGGTTATGATAAGCTGGTGGGTGAGTGGGGCTGGGTCTACATAAAGATCAGCCATGACCTTATTGAATGGTGGTGTGGGCTCAACAGGCCAGATGGCCTATTCCTGCTCCTATTTAAATGACGTGAAAGGACTTGTTCTGTACTTTTCGAATTGGCATTTCCAGTGACTTCTGTTGCTATGTATCTTGCATACAGCTTTAAAATCTGAGCATTTTCCAGGGATGTGGATCAGGCTGCACACCTACACTGCATACCAGGCTTGCCTACACTGGTTATCATGTCAAAGGTGAACAAATTACAAATAGCCTGTAAGCTCTGTCAACTCCATTAATACAGCTTCGTACTATCATCCACATGGCAGTAAGGCTTCTTCTGTGTAACCGTTCAATTGGTCTAAGATGTCTTTTTGGAATGCTTTCATTGGGGTAGATGCTATCACAACCTCAATTATTCTGTTGGCCGACTCTGCTACCATGAAGTCACAATCACATCCCTTATCTCAGCATCTACTTATGATTTGGTCAATGGTCTCTATCAGCTCTTGCCAAGAGACAGGAATTCCAGATGGTGTGTTCTGAAGTTAAGCTCCTCACATAATTGATCTTCAAGTGTTAACCCTATTATTCTAGATTTTAAAGATGATCATCAGACAAAACTGATGTGCTCACTCTGTAGCGACCTTCATTTCCTCTTGTAATTTTAATTTTTAACAGCTTGTTTGTTTGGTTTGTAAATGTTAAGATGCAGAAAATGCTCCATAGAGTCATAGAAATGTACAGAATGGTAAATAGACCGTTCAGTCCAACTTGTCCACGCTGACCAGATATCCCAAACTAATCTAGTCCCACCTGCCAGCACCTGGCTCATATCCTTCTAAACCTTTCCCATTCCTAAACCATTCACTGACCATCCAGATGCCTTTTAAATGTTGCAATCATACTAGCCTCCACCACTTCCTCTGGCAGGTCATTCCATACACACACCCCTCTGCGTGAAAAAATTGCTCCTCAGATTTCTTTTATATCTGTCCCTTCTCACCCGAAACTTATGCCCTCTAGTTCTTGGCTCCCTCACCCCAGAGAAGAGACTTTGTCTATATACCCTATCCATGCCCCTCATGGTTTTATAATCCTCTATAAGGTCACCCCTCAGCCACCAACACTCCAGGAAAACAGCCCCAGCCTGTTCAGCCTCTCCTTATAGCTCAAATCCTCCAACCCTGGCAACATCCTTGTAAATCTTTTCTGAACCCTTTCAAGTTCAACAATATCCTTCTAACAGGAAGGAGACCAGAGGTGCATGCAATATTCCAAAAGTGGCCTAACCAATGTACAGCCACAACATGACCTCCCAAATCCTGTACTCAATACTCTGACCAATAAAGAAAATGCCTTCTTCACTATCCTATCTACCTGTGACTCCACTGTCAAGGAGCTATGAACCTGCACTCCAAGGTCTCTTTATTCAGCAACATTCCCCAGGACCTTACCATAAAGTGTGCAACTCCTGCGAAGATTTGCTTTCCCAAAATGCAGCACCTCACATTTATCTAAATTAAACTCCATCTGCCACTCTTTAGACCACTGGCCCATCTAATCAAGATCCCGTTGTAATTGGAGGTAACCTTCTTCACTGTGCAATGCACCTCCAATATTGGTGTTATTTACAAACTTACTAACTGTATCTCTTATGCTCGCATCCAAATCATTTATATAAATGACGAAACGTAGTGGACCCAGCACCATACCTTGTTGCATTCCATTGGTCACAGGCCTCAGTCTGAAAAACAACCCTCCACCACCACCCTCTGTCTTCTACCTTTGAGCCAGTTCTACATCCAAATGGCCAGTTCTCCCTGTATTCCATGTGATCTAACCTTGCTAACCTGTCTCCCATGGGGAACCTTGTTGAATGCCTTAGTGAAGTCCATATAGATCACATCTACCGCTATGCCCTCATCAATCCTCTTTGTTACTTCTTCAAAAAACTTAATCAAGTTTGTGAGACATGATTTCCCATGCACAAAGCCATGTTGACTATCCCAAATCAGTCCTTGCCTTTCCAAATATATGTACATCCTGTCCCTCAGGCTTCCCTCCAACAACCTGCCCACCACCGACATCAAGCTCACCGGTCTATAGTTCTCTGACTTGTCCTTACCACCTTTCTTAAACAGTGGCATCACGTTAGCCAACCTACAGTCTTCCAGCACCTTACCTGTGACTATCAATGATACAAGTATCTCAGCAAGGAGCCCAGCAATCTCTTCCCGGGCTTCCCACAGTGTTTTCGAGTACACCTGATCAGGTCCTGGGGATTTATCCACTTTTATGTATTTCAAGACATCCAGTACTACTTCTTCTGTAATATGGACATTTTTCAAAATGTCACCATCTATTTCCCTATATTCTATACCTTCCATGTCCTTTTCCACAGTAAATACAGAAAATTCAGATAGGAGACATATTGGCTTCCAAGGAGATGTTGGAAATTTTGTGCTGACTTTTCAGCTTTTTGCCAGATTTTTAATACTTTGAGAGCTTTTCACAGCTTTTCAGGTTTCTTTCAGCTCATTTGGAATTAACTTAACCGTAGAGTACCTAGAGTAGCCTCTGCATTAGTTGGCCATAGTCTATTGCTTGACAGCAATTGTTGTGATCTTTCTATTTTTTTCAAAGTTTCCGCTCATCAGCCTTGCTCACAAAACACTCTTTTGCTGGGAAGATAGCTGCAGACTTATTGGAGTGAAAGCAAACAGTAAAAATTCTTCTACACAGGTTTGTTCTGGCTGCTTTGAGCTGTTACTGAAAAGATTCATCATCTCAGTCCAGTCTGCAGTATTTAGCTTAAACAAGGATGAAATTTAGTGTTTGTGAGTATTGCCTCAGACCCATGATATCCTGCTAGTTAAGCTCTGTTCCCACTTAACCTTTGCAATGAGTAGACTTTTATATATTAAGCTCTGCCAGATTTGAACAATTTTACTGAGACACAATGCCTGTGGAGTGGTATGATCCCAGAGTGAAGGTACAGTGTCGAGTCAATGTGGAGTTGCACATGATGTGGTTCATTGATAGTTGCTTCATTTTCACACCAGCTCTTTGCTCGTCCTGTGTATGAAGAGTTGACTTTAATATTCTGCTCAGAAATCTTCAAAACTGTGCTCACAACATGTTACAGATATTGCATGTAAAGCCTAAAAATCTTCACGAACCACCGACTGCTGTCCTGCTGCATTTCCCTCTTAGACACAAAAATCACACTAAAGCAATGTTACCTCTTAGCTGTGCAGCCACTTGAATGGTGTGCGCATGATGATGGGTTCCCAATGGAATTGACCTCCCATCTCAGAAGTCGCTGACAGCCATGGATCATGGATCTCTGTGCAGCAGCAGGAGATATTAGAGGCAAAGTAGCACAGAAGTATTAGTGAAAGAATAATGTGGGTTCTTCGCCTGAAGGTAAGACCATATAATGATAATGTTCACTGGGAGCTAAGTAAAGTATATCTGACTCCCATTATTGCTGCTTCAGACTTTATAACAAGTTATGGGAGCAGTCTATCAAATCCAGTTGAGGTAGTAATGATTGGCAGCGGTTTAAATATACCCTTTTACAAGTGTATGTCATCATATCGCAATAGCTTGAGATTTCCAAACTTCCGTATTTTGACTTTTTTTGTATTAAATCCACAAGTGCTCAAACATATGAAAATACATCCATTTGGCCTCAATAGCATAACTCATGAACAATTTAAGCATTAGGGAATTATGCCAATGACAAAAGTTGTGATTCATTTTCTGTAAAACATATTTCCACAATACATTTTCTAATTATGGAATGGGTAATCAATGAGAAAGAAGTCTAAAGGTTTGGAAGTCATTTTATATTAATTTGTCACCATTTTTCAGCACAATTACATGTACATTTAATGAGGACATATGATACAGTGCTGCATTTTATCTATTTACAAGCTAAATGATGATTTCACGTGTGTATCATTGTAAATTTTGACCATTCTCTGATAATTGTTCGTGTTAAATCTTAACCACCATGTGTAAACTGTTGTTTTGGATTTCACAATTTCAGTATTTAATCCATTAAACTGTTTTACATTTGGATTACATTGTATTTGCTGATGCTTTCAGTGAATATACTCTGAAATAGTACATACAAAACAGTTAAGTGTTTGTAATCTGGAGACAGACAGAATTAATTTTCCAAATATAAATGTGTACTATTGATATTTGCTAATTGCAGGTAAATTTCAAGAGGCTAAATCATCTACGCAAGGCAGCATTGCAGTCAATTTGTTACTTTCATATTGATCATTTTCTTTTGCTTTGTATTAATTGTAACCCTAATGGAAGTACCCAACCCAATAATTTGTAGCCAAACAACCTGCACTTAGTTCCAGTGCACAGTACACAATCATATTCTTAAGTAAATATACCTTAATCCTATTATACACAGAAAATTGGGATGGATATAATTTAGTACAGAACAGGAATGTCAACATTATTTAGATTTTGCATATATCAATTTTCTACAAAACTGTATCTAATTAGGATAAGTATGAAGTATGTTGTAGAGCAATTATTTCAGAAAAAATGTGCTTTTTATATGTCGAATAAAAAGGGTGGCCTGAGGCTGCTTGAAAACAATTTGCAGTGAAATGTACCTTTCAAAAGGTCAGAATAAAGCTTTCGGCTGCGTAGCTGCACAGTAGCTTTACCTTATCCAGGTTACTATACATTCACAGAAATGGCTGTTCATAAAACTGAACAGAGAGACAGCTGGGTGTTCAAGTGGGCCTACATGTTGAAGTGTAGGCTGCACTACCTAAGTCAAGATTAAACTGAAATGTAGTAAACATTTGCTTATGTCAGGGATTTCCTAAGAACTTACTTATATCAGGTCTGAACAGAAATTGATTGTACTGCAAGTGGTTAGAAAGCCACTAAGCAGGTTGTAGTGTTGGCCAGCATTTGATACTGGAAGGTAAATCAACAAAAAAGCGAACTATGACTTTTTTTAAAAACAAGCTAGAAACTTATCTAAAGTCCAGCTGTCAGCACAGACTGACTTTGGTAAATGAATCAGGTAGTGAGCTTGTCAGACAGGTCAGGGTGACTTAGATGGAAAGGCAGGTGTGGATGCCAACAGCTTGGTGATAATTCAAACACCAGAGTCTTCCCAGCTAACTAACATCTGCCAGACTGCAGGCCAGGAAGCTGTCAGAAACTGTCAGAAACAAATACTCTTCACACAGAAATTTATCAGCTAGTGTCTTCTCATCTTTTTCATGTGACTGGCTGGATTCAGAAGACCGAGTCCTGAAGCTCTTGCTTTTAAGGATTAATAAAGATGTTTAGAAGCTGAACTGCTGTGAGATTTTTAATTATTCCCCATTGCACTGCCCCAGCATCTGCTGACATTTAGCCCTGACCTTCCAAATCCTCAGTAAATATTAATATATCAACTCAAACAGGCACTGTGTTTTATTGGTTCACGGAGCTCAGAGAGATTCATCACAACTGTGAAAAATAATGTGCAGAACTGAGGAAGAACAGCTCCTTTGATATCACCTTCTGTTGCACACATGTGCTGTGAGCATCAACAAAATGGAAATTCTGTAACTTTGCCACAGCTGTAGAGTGACACTTCAGATGCCTTTGCTTTCCTTTGTGCAGCCTGCTGGAATAATCCCAATACCGCAGTGGCACAAGATCAAAACCCTCCGATTTCATTATCTGACATACTGGAAATTTTCATAGAGGACAATCTCCCATCTGATGAGCTCCCATTTGTTTAATGCTGCCCCAGACAATCACACTACTAATAAGGTCCAAAAAAAATGTTCCGTGTATTCCCAATTACTTTCAGCACTGAAACATTTTACTGTGATATCGGCAATGTTACTTTCAATAAAGATAACAGACAATTGTAAGTACCTAATCCCTGTCTCCCTCCTCTCGACTCAGAATATCTCTTCCCTCAGCACATAAAGCAAATAAAGTTGAAGACATTTCATATTTTATTTCATAGTGTACAAAGTGAAAGAAAAACTGTGGCTAAAATTGTCATAAACCACTTTAGTAAAATATGTTTTTCTTTAGTTCAACACACTGTACTAAAAATACAGTATTAGGTAGATCTAGAGATCTTTAACTGCAATAATAAATAACACTGAGATTTCCATCTAATCATCCTGATTATAATGTAGGTACGTACTGGTCATTGAGTTCTTTCATTGCTACTGACTGGCAATTAATATTTCTTTATTCTTTAACTTATGAGTCATTCCCACTTATGATCTTTGAGACTTCACAGCAGGAGCTGATTAAAGATTTTACTGTTGAGTGAAACTCAGTGCCTATGATAGGTTTAACTGAGGATCATAAATAATCATGTCTTTTCCCTTCACATGCTACTAATGTAGACCAATATTAAACTTAGAAATTAACATTAGCATCAATTTTAACTACTTTCTAATGTTTCTTTCTCTCTTGGCCATGCACTGAATTGAACAACTTTCTGGCCAAAAATTAGCTTTGTATTGAATTTGAATAGTTTCGATTCTTTGTCCTTTTACTGCATTATGGAATGATTTCCAGCCAAAAAGCAACGCTTTGATTAATACCAGAAAAAGAAGATATATTGGCCTTTCCCTCATTCTCAAGTACTATCTGGCATTTAAAAATTCTGGATTCAGGACAGTGTCTTTTCTGATTTTCTAAGTAATTATTGTGCATTTAATTTTGACAAATGCTTTGCTGAATTGTTTCAGAAGTTTGGGCTTAATTTGTAAAATGCCACGCGGTTGTGAATTTTCACTAATAATGGAAAAAGAAATAAACTGCCAGTGTGAAAATGTGATCTTGGCTCACGTCACCCCTAAGTAGAAACTTTCAGCAATTACAGGAGCTAAGGTGAGAGTCTGAGATATAACGTGTCGTACTCCTTCACATGATTACCATAATTTTCAATAGGTGTTCTACTCTGTGCTTTTGTTGAAATCTTTAAACTTTAAATTTTGAAACATCATTTGCAGTGTATTGCACAATTGTGACATAATGTTACATTGTCAAGATAGAAAATTAGTTTTTCCTATTTCCTATTCTGTGTTTAGTTTTGAATCAATATAAATTCTGCACATGGTCATAGGAAATATCATAAAGTATTTGGAAATATATATGACATACTTTCGATAATTTCATGTGAATTTTACATTTTTATTTGTACTAATCTTCATTTGTTAATTGATGATTGAATTATGTTGATTTTAGTAGGTCAGTAACAGTACAAACTTTAAAGGAAATGTCTTTCCATTATTATTGTAATGATTCTTCAAATGTGGATTTAGTTTGGTGGAGAGAAGTGTGGATCCAAGACCAGTATTTTAAATTGAAATAAGTGCAATTATGCAGGAATGAAGACAGAGCTAATTAAATCAAAATGGCAGGTTAGGTTAACATCTAGCATTAGGCCAACACTGAAACTAATAAACCATTCCCTAATTCACTTTTCAAGGCAATGCCTTAAGTAATCATAGTCAACCTCTCTGGCTTAAAATTAAAACAACGCTCTGCAGTTAACTTTTAGTCATCACAAACTTTTGCATTCGCATGGCAATACCTCTACCAATTAGAATTCACTTACTAACCAATCAGTATTTTCCTCTCATAATGTATAAATGTTTCATAGAGTCATAGGGCCATATGGCGTGGAAACAAACTCTTCAATCCAACTAATGAAGAAGGCGTTTGTTATACTTTCCTTTATGAGTCAGAGCATTGAGTATAGGAGTTGGGAGGAGAAAGCGAGGACTGAAGATGCTGGAGATCAGAGTCAAAAAATGTGATGCTGAAAAAGCACAGATGATCAGGCAGCATCCGAGGAGCAGGAGAGTCAACATTTCAA
Organism: Chiloscyllium punctatum; assembly: GCF_047496795.1. Lineage (NCBI taxonomy): Eukaryota > Metazoa > Chordata > Chondrichthyes > Orectolobiformes > Hemiscylliidae > Chiloscyllium > Chiloscyllium punctatum. The sequence goes on from NC_092746.1 coordinate 11,709,586, forward strand.
GCATAAGCTCTTCATCAGGAGTTGGAACGTCATGTTGCGGCTATACAAGACATTGGTTAGGCCACCTTTGGAATACTGTGTACAATCGGTGTAGGAAGAATGTTGTGAAACGTGAAAGATTCAGAAAAAACTTTACAAGGATGTTGCCAGGGTTGGAGGGCTTGAGCTATAAGAAGAGGCTGAATAGGCTGGGGCTTTTCACTGGAGTGTCAGAGTCTGAGGGGTGACATTATAGAGCTTTATAAAATCATGAGGGGCATTGGTAGGGTAAATAGACAAGTTCTTTTCCCTGCGGTGGAGAGGTCCAGAACTAGACAGCGTAGGTTTAGGGTGAGGGGGGAGAAATTTAAAAGGGATCTATGGAGCAACATTTTCATGCAGAACGTGGGGCGTGTATGGAATGAGCTACCAGAGGAAGTCATGGAGGCTGGTACAATTACAGCATTTAAAAGGCATCTGAACAGGTATATGGATAGCAAGGATTTAAAGGGATATAGGCCAGGTGCTGATAAATGGGACTTGATTAGTTTAGGATATCTGGTCAGCATGGACAAAATGGACTGAAGGGTATGTTTCTGCGCTGTACATCTCCAGGACTTTATGACTTTAATCTATACCGACCAGGTTCCCAAATTAAACTAGTCCAACCTGTCTATGTTCAGCCCATATCATGCTGAGCCTTTCCTATTCATGTATTTATTCAAATGTCATTTAAAAGTTCCAACTGAATCTGCATCCACCACTTATTCTGGCAAGTCATTCCACACAATAACCATTCTCTATGTAAAGAAGTTACCCCTCATGTCCTTCTAAAATCCTTCTCCTCTTGTCTTAAAAATATGCCTCCTAGTTTGAACTCCCAACCTTAGGCAAAAGACCTTTGCTATTCACCTTATCTACAACCCTTATGATTTTATAAACCTCTATAAGCTCACCCCTCAACCTCTAAGGCTCCCGTGAAAAACATCCCAGCTTATCCAGTCCATTTTTATAACTCAAACTGTCCATTCCCAACAACATTCTGGTAGATGTTTTTTAAACACTCTCCAGCTTAATAATGTCTTTCTTATAAAGAAGCATTCATAACTTCAAACAGTACTCCAAAAGAGGCCTCATCAATGTCCTGTATGACCTCAATATGACATCCCAACTCCTATTCTTAAAAGGTCTGGGCAGGCATGCTAAATGTGTTCTTAACTACTCTGGCTACCTGTGATGTAAATTTCAAACAAATAGGTACCTGAATCCCTAAGTCTCTCTGTTCTTAAAAAAAAAACTACCCATGGCCCTAGCATTAATTTATAAGTCTGCTCTTGTTTATTTTATCAAAATGTAATACCTCGCATTTCTCGAAATCAAACTCCATCTGCCACTCCTAAGCCCATTGACCCAATTGATCAAAATCTCTTTGAAATTTAAGATAACCTTCTTCACTGTCCACCACCACCAATTTTGGTATCATCCACAAACTTTACTAAACATGCCTCTTATATTCTTATCCAAATCATTTATGTAAATGGCAAACAAAAGTGGACCCAGTACCGACCTCTGTGGAACACTGCTGGTCACAAGCCTCCAGTCCACAAAACAACCCTCTACCATCGTCCTCTGCCTCCTACCATAAAACTAATTTTGTATCCAATTGGTAAGTTCAAGCTGAATTCCATGTGAATAACTTTGCTAATTGGTGTACCATGCCGAACCTTGTCAAAGGTTTTACTAAAGTCCAAATAAACAATGTCTACCACTCTACCCTCATCAATCTTTATGGTTACTTCCTCAAAAAACTCAATCAAGTTTGTTATATATGATTTCCCTCACACAAAACTATGTTGACTATCCCTAATCATTCCTTGTCTCGCCAAATGATTTTAAATCCTTTCTTACAGAAGTACCTCCAACAACTTACACACCACTGAGGTCAGACTCACAAGTCTATAGCTCCCAAGCTTGATTTGTGCCTCGTAGATGGTTAACAGGCATTGGGAAGACAGAGGTGAGTTACTTATCACAGACTTCCTAAATTCTAACTTTCTCATGAATGAATCAATTTTTTAAAAAATCCATTCTAACAGCTATGTCATTTTGGACTTGACTAGCAATAGTGCTACAGAGCCAGTTATTTCATAGATATCAGGCCCCCACGCTGTGAGCACATTTTGTACCTTTACCATCTTCAGTGTTCCCGCCAAATGCTTTTTGGTTCGTAGTAGGTGGTAATCAGGTTTCCTTGCCCAATTATTTTCCTGAAGCCATGTGATATCATAAAGTCCAGAATAATAGTTCAGGATTCACAGGACAACTCCACCCTGAGTACTTAACTAAGTGCTGCTACTTCTTGTAGGTTTGTCCTGTTAATGGGACAGGATATACACAAGGACAGAGTTTGGGACATGATGGTGTCTAGGATATTATCTGTATTCTTGGCTTTTTTTGAGAAGGGTATAATAGACAAACACTATGTGTTTCTCCATTAGATGTGTAAAAGTTTGTCAGGTTGGGGTTCCAGCTTCTGAGTATGACCTGACTGTAAAGGCAGCCTCCTGCACTCTTCAGAACTTGAGGTTGGTCCGAAGTGGATGATATTATCTCTGGATCCAAGGTAAGACTTACTAATGGGACACTAACACACACGTGAGCTGGAGGCTGCTCCTCTATGTAAGACATGGTTCCTCAGACCTTCGGAGAAAGTGCTGTCACAAACAATCAAAGAATGTGGAAGATCCAAAGAATTCAAAGCTCCCTTTTCGATTTTCGTGAAATGTTTTCCTCAGACAACAATTCATAGTGATCTTTGAGTTTTGATTATTTCAGTCAAAGAGATTTTTGTTCCATCTTCAAAGCATTTCTTTATTTTGTAAGTTTGTCAAGAACAATACCTGTTTCTGCACAGGGTAAAAGTTTTCCGAAAGCTTTCTTTTATAGTTGCAATTTTGCAAGTTTACTTTCCTCTAATGGCCTTATAACAACAACTTCTTTTACTGAAGTAGTTTTGTTTATTTAAATTGTGTTTCCTTATCATTTATCTGATTTTCTGGTAATCAGAATGCAAAATTTGCAGATCTTTGTTTTATTTTGTTTCATTGTCAAGTAGCTGCTGTGGACATTTGATTTCCGTAAGAGACTGTTCCTTTTCCATCTCTGATGCTCAGTTCCCCTCTCTTTCCCTTTTGGAATTGAGGACTTAATGCTTATCAGGCTTGATAGTATATTGTAACTGCTAATAGTTGTGCAGTGAATTTGATTTTTTTTCTTTCAGTTGGTTAGATTACTTAATCTCAATATGTTCCATCTTAAAATTTTGCTTGGCTTTATGTTTTTCTGAGGTGCTCCTATGCTCTAGGAGCTCTGTTGCCTGGACCTCTGCTTCTTCACCAAAAGAAAACTGGAGGACTTGTGTCATTTGGTAATGAGATTCAGTTGCAGGCTTCATCAACACTTGTGCAGATTAATAATCTCTGGATACTCAATATTGGTCTGACACAATTTGGATTCAAATTTCTCCCTGGATAGCTTTTCACCAGTGGCTTACATTTGTTGCACGTGCTCTTACTGAGCTGTTTGTGAGATGTGAAGCTTTTCTCTGAGTTTATCAAGTTCATCTTGATGGCCATTGCACTTTGTTGTAAGTTTGTGTCACATACAGTTGCTTTCTGCTAATAGAGGGGAAGTACTCTGCACCCTGCCTGAAGCTTCAATGCTCACAAATCTGTGTTTAAGCTCTAAGGCCTCTTAAGTAGGTTATTAAAGATTCCTTTCTTGAACTCCCTGACCTAAGATATTTCAGATATTGTGGCCACCATGATGTCTGTAGAAAGTTCTGAAACATCACTTGTATTCAATTATGAGTGACCCACTCTAAGCTCTTGTTCAGCTGCTAGGCATTTACAATTTGTCTGTCCATTGCACCTAGCCTGTATCGCTGGCAGGTCATTTATCTTCAGTTGGGCTCCCTACAACTTGCCAAGGTTCTGTCCATCTCTAATGGATGTTGCACTGCAAATGATAGCAGCTGTGACTTTACAATTTTGGTCTCCTTCTCCTTCCCATTGTGATTTGGCATCCCTCACCATGCAGAATTTCCACACTTATCTGCAGTTTCAGCTGCAGTGTTATTCGTCACTGGTGTGTTTAGTTGGATAAGAAAACAAAGTCTACTTTGTTAACTTCTCCATCAAAAAGAAGATTCTCTGCAAAATAGAGAACAAAGACTTCATGATCATTAACGTTGGAGTCTGAGCATATAGAAAGATAGAGAAAGGATCTTTCTTTCATTCAGTTTTTTATTTCCCTGCCCTAAATTCCCAGAGTCAGTAAAGAGGCAACCACATCGCTGTGGGTCTGGAGTCACATGTATGCCAGACCAGGTAAGGGTGGAAGTTTCCTTCCCTAAAGGGCATTATTGAACCAGATTTTTTTCTTATCTGACAATCAATAATGATTTGTAGTCAGCATTTGACATTTAATTCGAGATTTTTACTGAATTCAAATGCCACTATTTGCCATGAAGGATTCAAACAAGTCCCAGAACATTACCTGGGTGTCTGGATTAGAAATCTAGACAAGAATGTTACTAGGTCATCACCTCTTCTGAACTTCTCACAGCTCAGCAATATCAGCTGCAGTTTTACTTTCTTCCATTCTTTTCTGGAAGAGCAAACCGAGGTTTAGTATACCCAGTTGTGGCTGGTCATCCTCACATAAAATGCAATTTCCACCCAGTGCTCCTAATCTGTCTTTTGAAAGAAATCAACTATCTGCAAGATCCTAGGCATGGCATTCTGTACACAAGATTCATTTTGGTTTTCTTTCTGCAATTGCTAAATAAAGAAGATCCAAACGTCACACAAACATCTCTACTTAATAAAGATAAGTGATGATGAGAAGTGATGTATGGATTATCAGTGATCTCTTTTCCTTTGTGGCAAAAAGGAAACCCTAGCCCTGAAGCTCAGTGACAGATAATTGAAGAAGCCTACACTTCAGGCCCTGTGCAAAATCTGGAAGAACTGACACTGCAGATCCTGGATAATCTCCTAGCCCTTAACCATGATGCTAGCAAACAATATTCCTTTTCTGGGTAATTGGCCTCAGTTGGAGGGAGGGGGGTGCGTGGTGTATGGAGAAGCTGAAACAGACCACCAGAATCCATTGGGCTGAAAAGGCAACATGGCAAAGCTGCAGCAGGATGTTTTTCTTTAAATGCTCATTCGCAGGATGTTAGTATCACTGGCTAAGCCAATATTTATTGCTCGTCCCTAATTGCCCAGAAGGATCAACCACACAGCTGTGGGTCTGGAGTCACATGTACACAAGATAAGGTATGCATGGCAGTTTCCTTACCTGAAGGACATCTGTGAACCAACTGAGTTTTCACAACAACGGTTGTCATTATACTCGTTTTATTTTCATCAAATCTTTCTGTAATCCAATTTCCATCAGCTACCGTGGTAGGATTCAAATCCAGGTCTTCAGAACATTAGCCTAGGTTTCTGAATAGCTAGCCCAGTGACACTGCCACTATATCACCAACTCCTCTGAGCTCCATGGGCAAAGCAGAGAGCAATCAGGGCCATGTAAAAAAACAAAATGTTTGCAGTGTCAATCCAAACCACTTGAAGAACAAGAAGTGCTACGTGACTACAGCGTACAGACATACATAAACGGGCATGCAGAACGTACAGGAAGAAGTAACATGCAGCTCGTGCCATTAAAAGGCCCATTGGCACAAGCTAAGCTTCATCAGAATTACAATATTATCATGAGGATGGACAAAATTTCAGAACAATTTGAACATCATAAAAACAGACTATCATAGTTGCGAAGTCTGCATGGATTTGAGGATTCTGTGGAAGGGGATTTCTGGTACCAACAAGTATGAAATGCAGAAGAGGAGGATTTCAATTTCAGCTCTCCAATTACCCACAATGCTAACAATGTTTTCTTCACTTTCAGATGGGACTCCTTGTGGATGTTCAGTTTCATTAGGTTGCATTCCTGGCTGCTGCCTGACTCCATGAACTGCTGTCACCATGTCGTCAGATCAGGCAAGTGAACATTAAAAAATGTTAGTAAACATATCAGTGTCCATGAAGGAGGGTGGGAGAGAACATGTCTGAAAGCATACACACTTGGGCCCAGTTCTATCATTGTCATGACAGCATTAATGGGTGGCACAGCAGTTAGCACTGCTGCCTCACAGCACTAGGGACCTGGGTTCGATTCCAACCTCAGGTGACTGTCTGTGTGGAGTTTGCACATTCTCCCATTGTCTGTGTGGGTTTCCTCCCACAATCCAAAGATGTGCAGGTCAGGTGAATTGGGCATGCTAAATTGCCCATAGAGTTAGGTGTATCAGGCAGGGGCAAATATGGGGAATGGTCTGGATGGGTTACTCTTCGGAGGGTCAGTGTGGCCTAGTTAGGCCGAAGAGCCTGTTTCCACACTGTAGGGACTCCAATCTTAATGACTCGGTCCCTAAAGATTATTTGATCCCATCATACAATGCATTACTTTTAACCTTAACCTCCCTGTTTCAGTCTGAATTTCAATCATGCACACTTGTTGGATCCCTAAAACATCACACCAATTACATATTTTGAGGAAGAAAGAAATGCTGTTGACTGCTATAATGAAAGAACAGACTTTACTGAAAAGTTCAAAAATGGGTTAAGATAACTAAAGGTCAAGAACAAAATGAAAAATTCAGGGTAAGCTTTCACATAACCCAGTTCTGGCAAGGTGTGGTTTTAGTGGAAATGACTAAATACTAACAATCTTAAACATGTATTTTTTTTTTGACACAAACCTCCCTTCAATTTAAAGTAATTGGAAGGTTAATAGAAGGCTATGCAAGCAGGGCCTGATTTCACAACCTATGGTTTGAGTTTGTTTCTAGAATTTTATTGCTGTGTGGGAGTTGAAGGATGTCACTCGCATAAATGAATGTAATTTCATTTCAACATGAACATTTTCTCCACTTAAACGTTTGCTTTAGGTCAGAGGTACAGAGCACTGCTCAAAGTGGGATAGTATTTCTAATTTGTTTAATGTTGCATTGTTACAAATATCTTATTTATACATAGCTAGTATGAGAAAGTAAGGTACTTTGAAGCAAAATAGAAACACACAGTTACGTTTGTTAATAGTCCTTAATATTTTACAACAAGCGCATTAATGATTAGTTATTCTTTCTGTATTTTCCATACAAACATGGGGTCTTGATTGATCATCTTCCCATGAAACAAAACTTTTTGTTTTGTAGATAGGTGTCCTTCCTACTGCTAATATTCACCATTTATCCAGGCAGGGATCTGCACTGATACGTACTAGGCAGAAGAGGGTACTGCCGATGCTGGAGATTAGAGTCAAGATCAGAGTGGTGCTGGTAAAGCACAGCAGGTCAGGCAGCATCCGAGGGACAGGATTTCTGATGAAGGGCTTTTACCCAAAACGTCAATTTTTCTGCTCCTCGGATGCTGCCTGACCTGCTGTGCTTTTCCAGCACCACTCTAATCTTGACTGATACGTACTGGCCTGCCTGCATCAGTGACTAAGTGTTTTCACAGCCAACAAATCTTTGAGACTTGAACCCAGAGACCTCTGGTTCAAGACATCACCACTAGCTATTAGGCCATTCCAGTTTCTTTATAAAGTTTCTTAAATAACAGTTGGCATCTGATCTAACTGTCTGACCCAGCAGTAACTGCACAGCTAACTACCTCTGCTGTTTGCTTTCAAGTATGTGTGGACATCGGAGTTCATCTAAGAAAAATTAAAAAGACAGCAAAATTCACAGCAGACCTTGAAGAAACCTGTGTGGGGAACTCACAGCAGGAGAGCAGCTAAGTTGTTCGTTTTTAATTTTAACCTTATTGTATTTTTTGTAACTCTACAATAGTGACTAGAGTGGGGCATTTTTGATTGTATGTTTTTATTGAGATCTATCTCTTGATTAAGCTTTAGAAATTTTTAAAAAGCCATAGATACTAATTTATCTTGGAGCACTGTTTTTACAGCAGGAAGGCTGTACTATTTTCTGGGTCTGTATATTGTTAAGATGGCCTTTATTAGAGTGATGTGTTCTTCCTGCCTAACGTGGGACATTAGGGAGACTTTCAATGCTACTGAAGATTACGTCTTCAGAAAGTGTGTTTGTTTGTGGATCCTAATGGATCAGTTGAAGTGGCAGCTAGGGGCAATGAGAATTTACAGGAGCTGGGTTGTAATGGATGACAGTTGCAGGAAGGAGATAAACTGAAGATACAGCCAGGTGGATGGGTTACCTCCAGGAAAGGTAGGAGAGGGAGACAGGTGGTGCAGGAATCTCCTGTGGCTATCTCCATCTCAAACAAATATGCTATTTTGAAAAATGTAGGGGGTGATGGACTCTGAGAGGAATATAAAACTGACAGCCAGGTTTCTAGTACCAAGACTGGCTCTAATATAATTAGGGATATGCCAGGTACCAAGTGATTGATTGTGACGGGTGACTTTCTAGTCAGAGGCAGAGACAGACATTTCTGCTGTCGGCAGTGAGACATTAGAATAGTGTGCTGTCACTCTGGTGCCAGGGTCAAGGATGTCTTGGAGAGAATGCAGAATATTCTCAAAAAGGAGAGGGACCAGCAGGAGATTGTTGAAGACATTGGAACTAACGACATAGAATAAGAAAAGAATGAGATTCTGAGGAGAAAATATAGAAAGTTAGGCAGGAATTTAAATAGGAGGTCCTCGAGGGTAGTAATATCTGGATTACTCCTGGTGCCACAAGTTAGTGCAGATAGGAATAGGAAGATAGACAGATGAATACATGGCTGAGGAGCTGGTGCAGGGGAGAAGGATTCACTTTTTTGGATTAATGGTATCTCTTCTGGGGTAGAAGTGACCTGTGTAAGAAAGACGGATTGCACCTGAAGGAGACTAATACACTGGCAGGGTGATTTGCTAGAGCTGCTCAGGAGGACAGTGTGTGTGTGTGTGTGTGTGTGTGTGTGTGTGTGTGTGGTGGGGGGGCGGGGGGACCCAGGGAGATAGTGAGGAAAGAAATCCATCTGAGACTGGTACAGTTCAGAATAGATGCGAGTCAAACAGCCAGGAAAGGCAGAGTTAGTTAGGGTTGATAAATTAAAGTGCTTTTATTTCAATGCAAGAGGTCCAACAGGGAAGGCAGATGTACTCGGGATGGTTGGGAACATGGGACTAGGATATCATAGCAATTACAGAAATGTGGCTGAGGGATGGACAGGACTGGCAGCTCAATGTTCCAGGATACAAATGCTACAGGAAGGATAGAAAGGAGGGCAAGAGAGGAGGGGGAGTGGCACTTTTGATATAGGATGGCATAATGGCTGTACTTCAGGAGGATATTTCTGAGAAACCATCCAGGGAAGTTATTTGGGAGGAACTGAGAAATAAGAAAGGGGTGATCACCTTATTGGGATTGTACTATTGACCCACAAATAATCACCGTGAGATGAAGAAACAAATTTAAAAGCAGATCTCAATTATCTGTAAGAATAATAGGGTGGTTGACAAAGGCGATTTTAACTTTCCAGGCATAGACTGGGACTCCCAGAATGTTAAGGGCTCAATGGAGATGAATTTGTTAAGATTAGATTAGATTACTTACAGTGTGGAAACAGGCCCTTCGGCCCAACAAGTCCACACCGCCCCGCCGAAGCGTAACCCACCCATACCCCTACATCTATATCTACCCCTTACCTAACACTACGGGCAATTTAGCATGGCCAATTCACCTGACCTGCACATCTTTGGAGTGTGGGAGGAAACCGGAGCACCCGGAGGAAACCCACGCAGACACGGGGAGAACGTGCAAACTCCACACAGTCAGTCGCCTGAGGCGGGAATTGAACCCGGGTCTCTGGCGCTGTGAGGCAGCAGTGCTAACCACTGTGCCACCGTGCCGCCCACGGTGTACAAGAAAATTTTAAGTGTGTACAAGAAAATTTTATCATTCAGTATGTGGATGTACCTACTAGAGAAGGTGCAAAATGTAATCTACTCCCGGGAAATAAGGCAGGGTAGGGGACTGAGGTGTCAGCGGGGGAAGCACTTTGAGTCCAGTGGCCATAATTCTATTTATTTTAAAATAGTGATGGGAAAGGATACACCAGATCTTAAAGGTGAAGGTCTAAATTGGAGGAAGGCCACTTTTGATAGCATTAGGCAACAACTTTCAAAAGTTGACTGGGGGCAGATGTTCACAGATAAAGGGACAGCTGGAAAAAATGAAATGAGAGTCCAGAGACAGTGTGCTCCTGTTAAGTAGAAGGGCATGGGTTGGTCTAGGGGATGCTGGTTGACTAGGGAAATTGAGGTTTTGGTTAAGAAAAAGAAGAAAGCATACGTCAGATATAGACAGGAGAGATCACGTGAGTCTCTGAAAAAGTACAAAGGCAGCAGGAGTTAAGATGGAAATCAATAGGGCAAAAAGGGAACATGAGATAGCTTTGGCAAATAGGGTTAATGAGAATCCAAACAGATTCTATAAATACATTAAGGAAAAAAGGGTAAACCCAAAGGCCACCTATGTGTGGAACCACAGGACATGGGGGAGGTCTTAAATGAGTATTTTGCATCCGGGTTTACTGTGGAAAAGGACATGGAAGATGAAGAATGTGGGGAAATAAATAGTGACATCTTGAAAAATGTCCATATTACAGAGGCGGAGATGTTGGATATCTTAAAATGCATAAAAGTGAATAAATCCCTGTGATCTTTTCCTGTGATTTCGGAAGGGGTATTGAGTATAAGAGCTGCAGGTCTTGTTAAGATTGTGCAAGACTTTGGGTCAGCTACGTTTAGAATACTGTGTACAGTTCTGGTCACCACATTACCAAAAAGGATGTGGATGTTTTGGAGAGGGTGCAGAGAAGGTTTACGAGGATGTTGCCTGGTATGGAAGGTGCTAGATATGAAGAGATGTTGAGTAAGTTAGGATTGTTTTCATTAGAAAAAAGGACATTGACGGAGGACCTGATTGAGGTCTACAAAATCATGAAGGGTATAGACAGGGTGGATAGAGATAAACTTTTTCCCAGGGTGATGGATCCAATAACAAGAGGTCACACGTTCAAGGTGAGAGAAGAAAAGTTTAAGGGGCATACACGCGGAAAGTACTTTACACAGAGAGTGGTAGGTGCCTAGAACGCATTGCCAGCAGATGTAGTAGAGGCAGGCATGGTAGATTCATTTAAGATGCATCTGGATAGATGCATGAGTAGGTGGGAAGCAGTGGGATACAGATCTTTAGGAATTGGGTGATAGGTTTAGACAGTGGATTTGGATCGGCTCAGGCTTGGAAGGCCAAAGGACCTGTTCCTGGGCTGTACATTTTCTTTGTTCTTTGTTCTTTGATCTGATCAGGTGTACCCAAGAACTCTGTGGGAAGCTAGGAAAGTGATTTATGGGCCGCTTGCTGAGACATTTGTATCATAATAGCTACAGGTAAGGTGCTGGAAGACTGGAGATTAGCTGTTGTGGTGATACTATTTAAGAAAGATGGTAGGGAAAAGCCAGGGAACTATAGATCAGCAAGCCTGACATCGGTGGTGGGCAAGTTGTTGAAAGGAATCCTGAGGGACAGGATGTACATGTACTTGAAAAGGCAAGGACTGATTAGGGATAGTCAACATGGCTTTGTGCATGGGAAATCATGTCCCATGAACTTGATTGTATTTTTTGAAGAAGTAACAAAGAGGATTGATGAGGGCAGAGCGGTAGACTTGATCTATCTGGACTACGTTAAGGCGTTCGACAAGGTTCCCCATGGGAAACCAGTTCACAAGGTTAGATCTCATGGAATACAGGGTGAACTAGCCATTTGGAAACAGAATTGACTCAAAGGTAGAAGACAGAGGGTGGTGGTGGACGGTTGGAGGGTTTTTCAGACTGGAGGCCTGTGACCTGTGATGTGCCACAAGGATCAGTGCTGGGTCCACTACTTTTCATAATTTATATAAATGATTTGAATGTGAACATAGGAGGCATAGTTAGTAAGTTTGCAGATGAAGCCAAAACTGGAGGTGTAGTGGACAGCGAAGATGGTTATCTCAGAGTACAATGGGATCTTGATCAGATGGGCCAATGGGCCAAGGAGTGGCAGATGGAATTTAATTTAAATAAGCATTTTGGAGAGGCAAATCAGGGTGCAACTTAAGATCATGGGGTCTAAACAAAGAGATCTTAGAGCGCAAGTCCATCGTTCCCTGAAAGTGGAGTCACAGGTGGATAGCATAATGAAGAAGACGTTTGGTATGCTTGCCTGCTTTTATTAGTCACTGTATTGTATACAGATGTTGGGAGGTCATTTTGCAGCTGTACAGGACATTGGTTAAGCCACTTTTGGAATACTGCGTGCAGTTCCAGTCTCCCTGCTATAGGGTAGATGGTTGTGAAGCATGAAAGGGATTTAAAAGGATGTTGTCAGGATTGAAGGGTTTGATCAATAGGGAGAGGCTGGGGCATTTTCCCTGCAGTGTCAGAGGCTGAGGTGTGACCTTATTAAATCATGTGGGGGCATGGTTAGGCTGAATAGCCAAGGTCTTTTCCCCGTGGTGAGGGAGTCCAAACTAGAGAGCAAAGGTTTAAGATGAAAGGAAAAAGATCTAAAAGGGAGCTAAGGGGGCAACTTTTTCACTCAGCGGGTGGTGTGTGTATGGAATGAACTGCCAGAGGAAGTGGTGGAGGCTGGTATAATTACAACATTTAAAAGTCATCTGGGTGGATTTATGCACAAGAAAGCTTTAGAGGGATATGGACGAATTGGTTGTAAATGGGACTAGATTTATTTAGGATATCTGGTCGGCTCGAACGATTTGGACCAAAGGGTCTGTTTCTGTGCTGTACGTCTCTACAGGACTATAGGCTTTTGATGGCTAACGTGGTAATATAGGATGGCAAATGGAGGTCTCCACAGCCTTATCACTTTACATGTCTATGATTGTTTTTTATGAGATATCTACCCTTTATGTATTTCAAATCTTGATCAGTGACCGCAGCACAATAGATATTTAATCCAATATCATGATGTCAGCTCAACTTTTCTGGTTGCTCTTGTTTCAAAACGAAAGCCGGAAATCTTAAATAAAAACAAGTGTTGTTGATAGCAAGTCTCCCAGCACCTGTGGAGACAGAAATTGAGGTAAGATTTCATCCTGACTTCTTCATCAGGACTTCCGGGCTTTCGTTCAAAACACCGATTTTCCAGCTCCTCGGATGCTGCCTGACCTGCAGTGCTTTTCCAGCACCACTCTGATCTTGACTCTAATCTCCAGCATCTGCAGTACCCACTGCCCAGAAAGATTTCAGGTTGATGCAGGGCTGAGTCAAGTGAGAAAAGTCATCATTTTTGGGCAAGTGAGGAGGGTTAAGGTGAGAAAAAAAACAAAATTAATAAGATCACCCGCCTACTCTGGTGTGCTGGAGGAGAAAGTGAGGACTGCAGAGGCTGGAGATCAGAGCTGAAAATGTGTTGCTGGAAAAGCACAGCAGGTCAGGCAGCATCCAAGGAACAGGAGAATCGACATTTCGGGCTTCTTCAGGAAGAGGGGCTTATGCCCGAAACGTCAATTCTCCTGTTCCTTGGATGCTGCCTGACCTGCTGTGCTTTTCCAGTAACACATTTCAGCTCTGATCTCCAGCAACTGCAGTCCTCACTTTCTCCTTGAAGATTTTAACCTACTGCAAATCCTCTTACAAGGATGCCTTCCTTGAAGAAGCTCTCTTCCACCCTCTACAAGGATTTCAGTGAGTCCCTCTCTCACTGCACACCCCAGGTCATCTCCTCTACTCTGGTGTGCTACCAGCCAACATTCATCCGCGATATTTTTTCCACTGCAGAGTGAAGCAGAAAAAATAATTGGAGGACACATTTGCTGCAGACATTTTTCATTTTCATCATTCAGTTGAGAACCATGTGGAGACAGAAGTCTTCACAAATCGTCACTCAGAGAGTTTGATTCTGGCTGTATCTGTTATTTTAGGTGCCCCATTATCTCCCGACCTTCATATTCCTTTCTGCATTGCACTCCCTGTCAACTAAAAGGAGTTTGAGCCTCGGATGTTCCCACCTGACCCAGCTTTTAACAATTCATCTCCTCAGTTTACAACCTAAGCCTACTACTTAGTAATGCCCAACATGGACATGTACTAATCATTCCATTAAAGCCAAGGCTATGGTGTCTGTCATTGAATCCCCATCCTGAAGTATCCTGAGCCCTACCCTGTTCTATCATCTCCTACCCTATGTGTTGATTTGGACCCCTGCTAGTGATTGTCCCTTCTGCATCCCAGCATACTACCACTATTGCCCACACTTGATATCCCCAAATTTAGTGAACAGATCCCAGGACTTTCTTTCGCCCACTACCTAGACTGAACCTTCATCGTACCAAGTAGCTGGCTGACTATAGCCAACCACCTGGACTGAGATCGGATGCTGACCTTGACTTACAGTGGTGGTGCCCATTGACTGACCATAGTCCTCATGACTGAACTAAGAACTACTTCCTTTAGCATCACAGATGTGGAGATTTGATCAATGCAGAGATGACATTTCGGGTCTAGTAATGCTTGCTCAGAATTTAGTTAATTCCACTTTCCCTCGATAAATGCTGCTGAGTTTCTCCAGCAATTTGTTTCAGATTTCCAGCATCTGCAATTCTTTGAGGGTTTTTTCCAGGTTCCTATCTACCCACTAAAGCCTTATGCAGAAAATTGGACTTTTTGATCTTAAGAATCGCTTTTTGTTTTCATTTTCACTCTATATCGCCGACTGACTTACTATTATCCATATCATTCAGAGCCTGTGAAATTTCAGCACTTAATATTTGCCAGTCAAGCAAAGGAAATTAGAGAATAAAGAGAGTAAAAATCTAATCAAAGTAATATGAATCAAAATGGGTGAAGCAGATATGGACTAAAATTGTTGAACTCAAAGTTAAATCTAGAAGGCAGTTGTGGTATGTTTTCAGATAAATGTGGTATTTTGTGCTATTTGTCACAACTCCTAGTATGTGGGACAGAGTAAAGGTTGTTTGATGTAAATCCATCTTTGACTTTGCCACATTTTGGGCCTATCTTATAATTGCAGTATAGGGTACATCCTTGTACAGTATCTATAGAAGATAACAAGAAATTTTATTGCATGATAACAATTGGACATAACTGGTCAGGCATAATTATTAAGACTTTACGGAACTAGTTCAGATGCATTTGCTCCCTCCGAAAGCTAGAGTAAAACTTCTTACCTTGCCGTACAGAGTGTGTGGCATCAGTGAAATTATGTGCAGCCAATGTAACATGAACATTAATCCCTTCAGAAGCATTATCTTATACAACAGTCGTGAGATTCTCAGTCAAAAAATGAAGTGTTATTCCTCAAGGCCTATTATACATACTAAAGCATGCCAAGAACAGAAAGACTAGAGTGAAAACAATTTGGAGAATTTAAATTACAGATGGACTGTCAGCTCAGAACCGTGCTTGCAGAGCTGTTCAACAAAATAGCTGCATTATCTGTATCTAGTCTTCTCAATAGTTGCTGGTGTCATTGTGCTGGAGGTGGCAGAAATAGTGACGGTCAGTCCTTTTTGTTTGAGCCATTGAACTGCTAACTAATTACATTAGCTCTTATTTTATGTTGGTAAACTTTTCTCTCAGTCCATCCTAAACATTGTTTGTATCTGGCTCCTTTTCAAGGTCTCTAATTAATTGGGTGTGTCTGCAGCACATTGTGCCATCGTTTCTCTATGTTTATAATGATGTATGATCTTGATGAATGGTGAAAAAAGACAAACATTATTCCGATTGATTTGTCAGATTCTGTAAAGTTAAATCTCCCACCTTTTTGTTTCAAACTAATTGGATATGAAAATGAGGTAGAGACAAATGACCCACTCTCTTTTTTGGGGGGAAACATGGACAATTTAGAATTAAACAACTCATTTTTTTTATTCCTGCTTCCACCTTAACTTCCCTAGCTGAATACACAGGTTGTGTACAAAAATTGGTTCCAAAAATAAAGACTTCCCAGAGATTACTCCTCTGACCAAAAGATTTCCAGATCTATGATTAAATGTTATACTCTCTCAGATACACGTTACTGTATCTTCATTGAACATTGATATGAAAACCACAAACATCTGAACTTGTATTAGTGTTGCTGTGCCTTATTTAAAAGAACGTCCTTGAACATGTCTGGCACATCAGTTTACCAGCTGGCTCACTGGTTATATCACACAGCATCTGGACTGCCAGTGAGCAGTGATGTACCCTTTTATGATGAGATTGAGTGAATTAGGCTTCAAGTGAAGGGGAAAACCTGAAAAGTACAGTAAAATTTATTTATATGTGAATATATTGTGGGTTTCTGAAAATCATCATATAACACCATAAGAAATGTTTTAAATCCACCGTCATTCAGGTAGGATATTGCTCAACCCTTAACTAAGTGTAATCTTTTATCATGGGATATCATTGTACATTTAATGCTTTTTATTCACTTTTGAGATATGGATATTGCAGGCAGCCCATCCCAAGATAGAGATATAGAGTTATACAACAAAGAAACAAATGCAACTGGTTTGAGCCAACCACATATCCAAAACTGATCTAGTCCATTTGCCAGCATTTATTCAATAACCCTCCAAGACCTTCCTATTTATGCACCAAATACATGCCTTTTAAACTTTCTGTACATTTTTTTCTCCATTTTATAATTTATTCCTGAATCTACAATGCTGTACTTTTTGTTTCCTTCTCTATTTTTCCAAGAAAAAGCTGTACTAGGGACCTTTGTACCTAAGATGGTGCCATAAGCAGCGACTTGTACACTTTTCACTGTACTCATTTGAGTACGTGACAATAAAGCTTATTCATTCATTCAACATGTTGCAATTGGATCCGCCACTACCACCTTCTCTGGCAGCTCATTCCATACACGCATCACCCTCTGCATGAAAAGTTACCACTCAGGTCCCTTTAATATCTTTCTCCTTTCACCTTAAACCAATGCCCTCTAGTTTTGGACTCTTCTGCCCTGGGAACAAGAATACCCTTGGCTATTCATCCTTTAAATGGCCCTCATGATTTTTTAAACATCCATAAGAACAGCCCTCAGCCTCTGACAGGGCAGGGAAAAAAGACCCACCCTACTCAGCCTCTCCCTATAGCTCAAACCTCCAACTCACGCAATCTCCTTGTAAATCCTTTCAAGTTTAACAACATATTTCTTGTTGCAGGGAAACCAGAGTGAATACAATATTCTAAAAGTGGCCTCATCAACATCCTGTACAGCCATAACTTGACACCCCAACTCCTATCCTTAATGCACTGACCAATGAAGGCAATGTGCCAAATGTCTTCTTCATCCTGTCTGCCTGCAATTCAACTTTCATAGAACTGTGCACCAGCACCTGTAGGTGTCTTTGTTCAGCAACACTCCCCAGGGCCCTACCAGTTACTGTATAAGTCCTGCCCTGGTTTGCCTTACCAAAATGCAACATTTCTCATATATCTAAATTAAACTCTATCTGCCACTCCTCAGTCCATTGGCCCATCTAATCCAGATCCCGTTGTACCCTGAGATAACATACGTCAGTGTCCACCATATCACCAGTATTTGCTGTTGAGAACATGGTGATGAGCTGCATTCTTGAATTGCTACATTTGGATTCAAGTAAAGCCTTTTACAAGGTTCTGCATGGTAGACTAATAGTAAAGTTAGGTTGCATGGGATTCAGGGTGAGCTTGCCAATTGGATACATAAGGCAGGAGACAGAGAGTAGTGGTCGAGGGTTGCTTTTTGAACTGGAGACCTGTCACCAGTGGGGTACCATAGAGATCAGTTCTGGGTCTTCTTTTGTTTGTAACTTATAAAATTATTTTGGATGAGAATATAGAAAGTGTGGTTAGTAAGTTT
This sequence comes from Chiloscyllium punctatum, assembly GCF_047496795.1. Classification (NCBI taxonomy): domain Eukaryota; kingdom Metazoa; phylum Chordata; class Chondrichthyes; order Orectolobiformes; family Hemiscylliidae; genus Chiloscyllium; species Chiloscyllium punctatum. The sequence continues at coordinate 11,727,530 of NC_092746.1, forward strand.
GTAGACGACATCAAAATTGGTGGCACAGTAGATAGTAAAGCAAGTTTTCTAAGATTACAAAGGGATCTTGATCAAATGAGTCAATGGGCTGAAAAATGGTAGATGGAGTTCAATCTGGATAAATGCGAGGTATTGCATTTTGGTTCAACAAACAATGGTAGGGCTTATACAATTAATGGTAGGGCCTTGGGTAGTGTTGTAGTACAAAGCGACCGAGGGTTGTAGGTTACACAGTTCTTTGAAGTTTGTGTCGCATATAGACAGAGTGGAGAAAAAGGTGTTTTGCAAGCTTGCCTTCATTGCTCAGTCTGTTGAGTATAGGAGTTGGGATGTCACGTTGAGGTTGTACAAGACATTGGTGAGGCCTCTTCTGAATACCATGCCTATAGGATTATAGAGTCCCTACAGTGCGGAAACAGGCCCTTTGACCCAACAAGTCCACACTGACCCTCCGAAGCCTAACCCACCCAGACCCATTCTCCTATTCTATTATCCTATATTTACCCTTGACTCATGCACCTAATCTACACATCCCTGAACACTATGGGCAATTTAGCATGGCCAATTCACCTAACCTGCACATCTTTGGATTGTGGAAGGAAACCAGAGCACTTGGAGGAAACCCACGCAGACACAAGGAGAATGTGCAAACTCCACACACAGTCACCCAGGGCTGGAATTGAAACTGGGTCCAGCTCTAGTTAGCCAGTTATAGGAAGGATTTTATTAGGCTACAGAGGGTCAGAAGAGAGTTACCAGGATGTTGCCAGGTATGGAAGTTCTGAATTATAAAGAAAGGCTGAATAGGCTAGGATTTGTTTCACTGGAGCGTAGGAGGTTGAGAGGTGACCTTACAGAAATTTATAAAGTAATGTGGGGTATGAATAAAGTTAATGGTTGTTGTCTTTTCCATAGGAAAGGGAATTCAATACAAGGGGGCACATTTTTAGGTTAGAGGAGAGAGGTTTAAAAATATATTTGGGCGTATTTTTCACATAGAGGGTGATCCGCATATGGAGTGAACCTCCTGAGAGGTGGTAATTTTGGATACAATTACAATGTTTAAATGATATTTGGATACGTATGTGCATAGGAGGGATATGTGCCAGGAGCTGGAAGGTGGGATTAGTTTAGTTTGGGATTATGTTTGGCATGGACTGTTTGGACCAACGAGTCTGTTTCTGTGCTGTATGGCTCTATGTGCTGCAGGTAGACACACAATGCTGTTTGGGAACGAGTTTCAGAAGTTTGATGCAGTGACAGTGAAGAAACGACTATATATTTCAAATCAGGAGTGGCTTAGAGGGAAACTTGCAAGTGCTGAAGTACTCATGTATCTGCTGCCCTTCTTCTTCTTTTAGGTGGAAACAGTTGTGGGTTTGGAAGGTGCTATGTAAGGATATTTGGAGAATTTCTGCAGTGCACCTTGTAAGTAGTACACACTCTGCTACTGAGCATCAATGGTGGAGAGTATGGATGCTAGTGGATATGGTGTCAATCAAGCAGGCTGATTTCTCCTGGATGGTATGCAACTAGGGAGTATTTCAAAACATTCTTGAGTCATGCCTTCTAAACTGTGAGTATACTTTGGGGAATCAGGAAATAAGTTACTTGCTGCAGGGTTCCTAGCCACTAATTTATTCTTGTTCTTGTAGTCACATTATTTATGTCATATCTATGTAGAGTTCTAAAGTTTTTGTCCCTATTTTCACATTCAGTGGATGATTCCAAGTATACATAATTACTTCAATAAAAAATTTTCTCTTGGCATCAGTTTAAATATTTTTTTCAGTATTTCTAGTTCACAATTTCTTATACTGAATATTAAAATAACATTTTGAGTTTATTTGAACTACGCATTCTGAACATTTACAATGTAAAAATAAGTTTCTCCTGGAGATAACCTGCTACTTAACTGAGATTGAATTATCTCAAAACTTTCTTCATTTTGAAGTAATCTTAAAATTATCTACTGTACTTTTTCTAATTTCAGTGTTTATTTCAGCATAATGAGACTTAAAACAGCACAAAGATTTTCATTTGCTTTCACACTGTATTCCTACAGTATAGTAAAGTCAGATGGGTTGGAACCTGTAAGTAATCTGTTCATTATTAGATTAGATTCCCTACAGTGTGGAAACAGGCCCTGGAGCCCAACAAGTCCACACCAACCCTCCGAAGAGCAACCCACCCAGACCCATTCCCCCTGACTAATGCACCTAATGCTACAGGTAATTTACAGAGGAAACCCACACAGACACGAGGAGAATGTGCAAACTCCACACAGACAGTTGCCTGAGGCAGGAATTGAACCCAGCTCCCTGGTGCTGTGAGGTAGCAGTGCTAACCACTGAGCCACCATGCTGCCCCAGAATTATTCTTGTATTAATTTCAATGGAGAAAAGCTAGGTAGGTTCCTTAATGCTTCTGTTCTCTAAATGCTTGACTTTGCCCAAACATAAAACTATCAAAATCTTCCTAATATTCTAAATTCTTGAGTATTTCTGAAATGAGAGATGTGTTCTTGAAGCTTTTCACTTTGTATTCATTGGGACAAACATAAAAATACCAAATTTCAAAGGAAATAACAATGTATGCCAGAGTTTGAACATGATACTGAAGAATTGGCAAATGGACTCTGATTATTTTAAGTATTGGTGTTCTTGCGTCTGATCTCACGAATGTAAGGTACCTTTGACAACATATTTCATTTTTTTTTAAATCCTCAGTTTTCTATCAACAACTTAATATTCTGAGCTCTTTCTCTATTGAGAGCTCTCAGTATTACTTTATAAAATTTAGTTCAACATGAATTCCATTAATGTTTTACATCTTTCCAATGCTGTTTGAACATTAAGATGAAAATGCTTAGTAACATCAAAGATTGCCATCTCAACCTTCCTTTTCCAAATTAATTCAAATTATTATTTACATTCCATATATCTGGGTTAAAATTATGAAAACAATGTTGGCATTTACATTTCTGATGTTTGGAAGTCTGTATATATTTATCGACTGTTTATCCTTACCTAGTGCAAAGCAACATGGCAACTTTTGGACAAATATGCTTCATCCACTTTACCTTCTGCCACTGTGATAGTCAGATCATAGTCCAGCTGGTCATGATCAAGAAGTTTTCAGATCACTGGAGAAAACAAAATCGTCAAGATTTCACATTTGTAAAGTGAATGCCAATCTCTTCACACACACAATTTTTCAATGTAAGATTTAAGAGTCCTAATCCCTTGCTCTATCAAAATAATTTGTGCAATGTATTGCAAGGTCAAAATACATTTTGTCACTAATTTATAAGCCAAGGTTCTAAACTCAACTGATGATACTCAACTGAATGTGTCCCTCGAATAACAATATATCAGGGACAATCATTCCCCTCTAAATGTCTGACCTTAGAAAATACATCTGTATAAGTGTTTCATGAAAGTACTGCAAGTAGAGCAGTTTGCTCTTGTGTTGCTTCAAGTGAAAGTTGTTTATTTTATAACTTCATCCGAATTAGATACCTGCCATGTGCAATCTTGGAGACCCCTTTCTTGCTCTTAAGAACAGATTTATATTGTGGATGCAACTCTCACTCACAAAGCAGTTCTGTGTCTCTCTTAGATGCAATTATGGAGCACCATTCCCAGTCGATTAACTTTAAACAGAGTAATTCTGCCACGTTTCTCATGGAGCAATATTTTCTTTTTTTGTGGAGACTAAATGTCAAGGTGAGCTTACAAGTTGGAGGAACTCCTGTTTGGGGATGGGTTTCCCAAAGCAATTATATTATTTTCCAATCATTACACATTCATGTACAGGTACAACATCAAATATTGTGGGCAGGCATTTCAGAATTCCTTCAAGACTTTTTGGGTTCCATATTTAATAGGCAGTTGGACAGCACATCGGTGGAGTATTACTCAACCTCTGCTCATCACTTGCACCAATCTCTGGAGATGTCAGAAACCAGGCACACATCAGTATTACCTGCCTATAAGTTCTCCTGAAATCCGTCCAGGAGAGACAGGAAGTTCTTTACCCGAGGGATTGCAACAAGAGGCTATCATGCAGCCAGGACAAAAGTGGTTACGGAAGTAGGCACCCTTGGGTTATTTAAGAGTTCTTGGTACAGTGCCATAAGAAGGTAACTGATCTGATGCATTCTGTCAGGGTGTATATCATTGTCTATTCAATACTTCATAGTCCAATGAGTATGAATGAGTATTGTAAGGTTGCCACTGTAGAAAGCTGTCACACTTGCATTCTGTGATTGGAGATTAGGTGTTTGTCATGTCAATTTGATGCCTCTTGTGCAATTAATGTTTTCCACTTCATTACAGTGACCAGTGTAGCACAATTGGCACCACAGGTTGCATTGCCTCTCACGTATCTGCCATAGTTAGCACTTAAACCAAAAAAGGAACTATAACATTCAGGAACGCTTCCACCATCAGGTCATTGACCTTTCATTGCAACGAGGAGAATGTATACATCAGAATGCTTTTCACTAAAAACTTGCATGGGACAACAACACAACCACGAAAGACGTGCCTTTGCACTACATTCATCCCTACTATCCTGCCCTGGTCCGGTTTGCTGGAGTCAGTCAGTACGCTTTCATCATTTGGCCTGATTAGCTTCATCTCTGGTGTGGAGGTGCCAGTGTTGGACTGGGGTGGACAAAGTCAGAAGTCACAGGACACCAGGTTATAGTCCAACAGGTTTATTTGAAATCACAAGCTCTTGGAGTGCTGCCCCTTCATCAAGTAAAGCTAACACTGAAAGCATTTAACAACAACACAGACAGCATATGGCTAAAGCTTCTCATGAACTTGTCAAAATGGAGAAGCATCACCTCTAGCAGTATCAGCGTTTACACGAAGAAACCAAGTAATTGAAGATGTTTTTACTTACTGGACCTTGGATGAAATAGTTTACCCCACTAGGTGCACACATATATAGAGTCGGGTTTGTGATCACACACGTTTCCTGTTTATCATGAACAAGATTGTACACAATTGTAATTCCAGTGAACTGGGGTGTTAATATCTATTCATAGTATGCTAATGAATGCAAAAAGGTTGCTGCTGGAACATTGATCTGTTTGAAATATCCTTAGAACTTAATAGGGAAATTTAACATGCCAACTGGAAACTGAATTTTTGGCTCCCGTCCAATTATGTTCCCTTGACCAAGTTTTTTAAAAACTCTGGTTGGACCTTGAAGTTTCAACATCCATGGTATAAGAATAAACAAACATCGTTTTAAATGCCAGTTTTTACTCAAGTCCCATTGAGCTGACTGCCTGGATGAAATCTTGCACTGGTCAGTTTCAGTGCAGCTAAAGATCTACAAGAAATGGTACACACATTACGCTGCAACTTTCATCTTATGATGTACCCCAAACCATATTGATTGGCACAGAAGTGACAATATTTTCCACACCCTTAGGGTGTGGTATTACTGACTCAGAAGAGAAGAGAGATTATCTTTCCTATTTAGGCTGGAGAAGCTTGTACATAAAGGATGGGCTGAGTCTTACCAGAAAACAACTAAGTGCCATTTTTGCCAAGTTTCATGGTATATTTCTCTTAGCGAGGCCTAGTGACTTCCCTTGTGGGAGTGTCCCAAACCTGCCTCATTAACTATGCACCACTTCTCTCAGGCGACCCACTCAGCAGATTGTCCCACTTGCAGTATGAAGCAGCATTCACAACTGCTGGGACTTTTAAAAAGCCATTTAAAAGACTTTTCATTTGCTCGCCCAGTCAAACGCTGCCAATCTGGAACTGCCATGCATGGTTCTTGTCATTTATCCCAGACTTGGCAGAGAGGGGGAAATTGGCAACTCGTTTTGTGAACATATCTGGGAATGTACTGGTGGTTGGGATGGTGCAGAAGAGGGCTGATCTCTTCCCCAAAGACTGGCAAAGCCGACCACGACAAGAGGTCTTACTGCTCTGAAGGTGCCACCCGTGTCAGTGCTTGCTCAGCCATCCACTGAGGTGCCCAGCACTGTAGGAAGCAGGTCAATGACCTTCTCCAAATCATCAGGTTAACAGCCATTATTTTCTTCTGCTGCTTCGCATTCATTCTATCTCTTCTACTGCGTCCACCTTCCACCAAGTCTCATGCTTTACTACTCTCACCATGACCTGCAACATTTTCCCTCATCGGTTCAAACCACTCCCACAATCCCCCCCATCTGCACCCCTATACTCCTGCATGCCTCTATTCACTCACTTAGGATACCTCACTACCTTTTCTCCACCTGCACCAACACCAGGTACATTTTCATTTCACATAATTCCTCCCTTTGCCTCATTCCAAGAGAAATTAGTCTATAATCAGGCTGAAAGCACTTGGGTGGGTGCAGAAATGCCTGACACTTGGCTCCTTAACTCCAATAAAGAGAGGATCTTGGCCCTTGCTGGCAAGGACCAGAACCAGTCCTGTGGAGATACCGAAACATGCATCTCCTGGCAAGCAAGTAAGAAGCACTGTCCCTTGCTGGGCCAGCATTTGCGTTACCAGTACTGTGAATATGTTCTTGGTATAGTTCCATCTGTTGTCAACACACATTTTCTCTTTTGTCCCCTGCTAGCATGATCTCCACGCCAAGAGTCTGGCCCTTCAAAGACATCCTCTCCTCCACATCTTGAGGAAGAAAACACTGTTGCCTCAGAGGATACACAGGCATTACTGCCTCCTGTATCCTCCACCAGCTCAGATTTTAATTAAAGCAACTAACATAATCCAATACCCCTCCCACCCCAGTTATACTCTCTTGCACCCTTTTCCATCAGGCAAAAGATGTAAGAATTTGTTTGCAAGTACAAATAAATTCAGGAACAGCTTGTTCCCTGCTGTTATCAGATTCTTGTACAGGACCTCTGAAATGTTAATTTTGATCTCTCTCCCTCTGCACCTTCTCTGCAGCGGTAACACTGCAATCAGCACTCTCTTCTGCTACCCTGATGCATTTTGTACGGTGATTTCGTCTGTATAGACAAGTATGCCAGGCAGCATGAGGACGTGGAGAAAGGTCCTAAAGAAAGGTTACACTCTAAACTTTGACTTCTCTACTGCCTGATGCTTCGGCTTGCTGTGTCCTTCCAGCCTCCTGCTTATCTGTTGCATCTGCAAATTTTTTTTAATCTCTAACCGATTTTGATTGTATAGCATGCAAAACAACATTTTTCATTGTACCCCAGTATGTGTAACAACAATCAATCAATCAGATAGTGACACTTGGTGGGTCGCTTATCTAGATTACAGTCAGGAGCTCAATTTTTCATGCAAATCATTGCCAGGTCTCTGCAGCTCTCCGAGGAAGAGAGATGTCCCAGGTCACTGGCAATCAGAGGACTGCTAGAGCAGGTACCTGCTTGTCCGCCAGTGGGAGATGATCCCATGGTATTGGTTACTTGTAACTTCACTGGCATACACAAGCAGACACAGGAGTAGCAGGTACTAACATAAATGCTGCAGGATTGCACCAACACCATTGGGACCTGGTCCCTCTGACACACAAACATCTGTCTGCCTCCACAGTCATGTTGGCGGCTGCCATGAAGAGCAATATCCAGTATTCTCAGAGTCAGCTGGATATGTGCATAAACCTGCACTCCATTGCTCGAGTTATTGGTGCTCAATGACAAGGTGACAAGGTGATAGAGATGCAAAGGGATTTCGCCCTCACTCCAGGTTCCCCTTCCTCACAAAGAAACGGCTTACTGCCAAGGCACACAACCTGAGAAGGAACTACGTACAACCCTGCCACAAGTCTCCTCCCAGAAAAGTCCAGCAGTGGCCGTAATTTCCACCTCATCCTGCCTCTGGGAGGTCAAGCCTCTAGACAGGGTACACTCACCAAGTCTGCATTCTCTAGACACAAATGTCCCAGGGGTTGCCTGACTAAAACTCCAAGACCTGCACTGTAGGACAGGCTCTGTTCAACTCACCTGAGATTGTACTGTGGCCTAATGGGAAGGAAAGGACAATGATCTTGTAAGGGCACATAGGTGTCATGGTGTCCTCTCATTGTAAGTATGTTCTCATAATTGTAAAAGTTTTTTTTATCATCAGTTATTTTTGTGTGAACATACGCCTGACATTAACAAAAATATTGAATATATTGAGGCTAACTATTCTTGAGGCTACAAAAGTTTTTCTGGTCCAAGGTGTGAAATTAGCAGCTTCTGGACCATGCACAGACCTTGGAAGGTGATTGTTGGCAAAAAGGGTGAATCTTTCCAGGCCTCAACACATTGCTGGTGCATCGCAGCCATTGGTGGGATTGATTACTGATGTTGCATAATATGGTCAAGAATGCTTGGGATAAGAATCTGAACTTCACACCGTAGGCTAATATGTAAGGTTGACATAGCATGTAGTGCTCGTAAGTGTTTTCCAACTGTACTCTATGGATGTCTGTATAATACAGAAGCCCTTTAATGTCCCCACACCTTATGAAAAGGAACCTTCTTCCTCACAGAAAAAAACAGTTACACAACCTATACCAGGTTTAGTGGCAGCCATTTTCATCTCTGTTGTGCACTTGTTATTCATAATACAATGAAGGAAATATTGATTGCTCCTCACACAGTGAGTCTCAGGTTAGCCTCTTCCTTTTGCCGAACCCTCAAATGTACACTTTTTAAGTAACCTTCACCATCAATCCGATCAGCTTTAAACTTTCCTACTTTCCCACCCAATCTATCTATTTATATCTTCACCTCCCACTTCACCTTCCCAGCCCCAGGAATATCAAGTAAACATGAAACATACAGTAGTATAGCATCCCTTCATAGAAGCCAGTGTGCTGTTAACTCTCAATGATCCCCTGTCCCACATTGTTCTTCTCCTTCAATACTCCATCATCCCTTCCATTTATATATTGGGTTGCTCCTTCAAAATTGTAAACCCCTCTGCATTCCAGAATGCTGCTACCAATCCCTGCAATTAAGCTCCTCAGCTTCCCTCCCTCAGCAGTGGTTTCTAACAGGCTCCCATGTCGTCTATCCTGTTGAGTGATTTAGTTGGACAGCCCCAAAGAGTGATATCTGATGACTAATATCAGTGGAGGTGGAGGTCTGTAGGAGAAAGTGGCAAAGTGGAGTTGCTAGATCACCATTCTGACCTCCCTGTCAGAAATTCTCAGCATCTAGTTTATGTCCAGCATGTGAGAGAATGGAAAACTGTACAATAATGAAGTTAAAATAAGTTGTAATGAGATTCGATTCCATTATGCATTGCAAAAAGACCTCTCACCATTCACAACTGAGAATCCCATTTTGCTGTTTAACACTTGAAAGAAAATTGGATATTTTTCTCGTAACGTGAAGAAACTCCTCAATGAACATGTTACCTAAGTTTCCTAACTTTCTCACCATAACCCATGTTGGTCAGGGTCAGTTCTAAGGAAGGCAGTGAACAATGTGAGCATTGTCAAGAAAGTTAGGAAAATTGTATGAAGTCAACAGTAAGGAGCTTCCCACCATTGAGAGCTGTTTCACATCTTCCCAATTGCTGGATCAAAACTTGATGGTGACAAGTCCTGAAACGAAAGTCAGAATGGTAACCTGGCAGCTCTAGCTCGCCACTTTCTCCTCTGGATCTCCACCAATATCTGAACCCTAACTTCCTGCTCCATTCTCAACTCACTGAGCTAAAGAACTTAATTGATATAGAAGCTTGTCTCGTATGCGATATACATTCCTGACATGCAAATTCAGACATATATCTGGTCTCCATTGATCTGAGAGGCCAGAAGATTTGGGTACACATTAATCAGATTAACATTACTGAGAGAAACAAATTATATATATTGTTGATTTTCAGAATTTGCTGAACTGTATGTAATGATGAAGACTGAATAAGACTGCACTTCAACATTATGACTATCCACCTGATTTTACTCATGGCTTTAGTTATTTCCTTGCCACTGAAGTTGCATTTTATCACTTTATCAGTGAACAGTGCAGAAATTAATTGTTTTGATGCTAGTTTCCAGCCATATAATAGCTTCTAACCAAGTCTACAGAGGTTGAAATGGAATTGAACCTGCAAGTTGCATAAGAATACAGTTAAGTTGACCTCTTTACTCCAGCCTACACAAAGTGGAAATGTCATAAGACAGAACCAAGCTATAATTAAACAAATTTTAATAAATTAAATGGATATATTTTAAAGTATAACAGCTCTTCCTCAAATAATTCATGAATGCAATCTCAAATTACAGAAGAATTATGCTAATTAATTTGTTTACATACGTGAGCCACAATAATTGAAAACAAGTATCCCTATCACTAGAAACCAGTCACAGTTCCACATTTATGAAACATGAATAAGCAACACAAAGCGAAATAAAGTACCCTGTACACACACGTGTGTGTGAGTGCGCATGCAACATGTGTTCAATCTCACATTTTTGTTACCTTTTTTCAAAGTTAGTGGGTATAAAATTCTACTTTCTTTCATTCAAGAAAATCTCGGTAAATGGTTTCTTCAGTTTAATCTATATAGTTATATCTTTAATTAAAGAATTAAAAGCTGCTTTATAAAAAGAAATCAAAATATTTGCTGCAAATGATCAAGAGGAAGTTCAAAAAAAAGGAAACAGCAGTCTTATGGTCTCACAGGACTATGACAACTTTACTTTTACCTTATATTCAGAATGGTGTCAGGATGTTCTTCTCACAAAGGAAACCATTTTAACTTTTATTTAACATGTGAACAGCATGATTGTAAATTGGGTTCCCCTTTTAGACCTTTTCTAATGGAACAAAAACAGGACAAGTGGTAAAATAAACTCTAATTTTGCTGTCTCCCATTTTTCAGCTGGTGATTACAAATCATTTTCCTCAAATTGATCAACACATAGGAAAAGCTTCCATCTGAAGTAATGGAGACAATAGCTTAAAGATGATTAGTTGCTACACAGTGGATCTTTAGGATTTTACTTGTTGGAAGAATTAGAATGTGCTCAAAAACCAACTTACCAGCTATTATATTGAATTGCTTTGCAGCCAGAAGTGGAGCTAAGTTGGATTCCAAAGTGGTGTACACTGGAGAATAAAAATGTATCATTTTTGCTGTTCACATTTAATGACAAAGTATTCAAAAATTGATTCTGATACTGATTATTACATAAAGTCAGAATATTTTATTATGTATCCTGAATATGCAAGAAATTACACAAACAACCATGATGTCAAGGTGCTGGAGTTGGGCTGGGGGAGACAAAGTCAGAAGTCGCACGACACTAGGTTATAGTCCAACAGCTTTGTTTCAAATCATAAGCTTTTGCAGGGCTGCTCCTTCATCAGAAGGAGCTTGTGATTTCAAATAAACCTGTTGGTTTTTTTCTTCTTTTTTGTTACTTTCTGCACAAACCCACTGAGCTTGTCCAGCACTTTGGTTTTTATTTCAGATCTCCAGCATCTAGAGATTCTTGCTTTTACCCAAATCACTCCTGAACTAACACCACAGCGACTGGTATCCTGTCATCAAGTCACCCTTTACTTATATGTGAAGAGTCCAGCTTTCTCATAGCCAGCTCACAATAACCAGGACATCTGACACTCCTGTTCTTTTCTTTCTATTTTTTTCCTTTCTTAATTTACCCCCACACTACCGCCTAAATGTGGTAGTGCTTATTTATTCCTTAGCACTCATGCTGTGTGTGTGCAGGTGTAAGACACAGTGAAAGGCACAAGGTGCATGAATCTTTATTCCGTTTCCACCACCAGGAAGAAAAGAAACAACCAAGTGGCCAGTGACAAGCGATGCCCTTCAACCTGTTGGACTATTAGCTACTGTCATGTGACTTCTGACTAACAACAGTATTAGGATTGTCATAATGCGGCATAATTGTGTATACAGGAAGTTATACATATTAACACGTAAAACCTTGTTCTTTGCAGGTAGAAAGAACATGTACACACATTGTGCCTGTTTTGACTCAACAAAATAAGTGACAGCCGTCCGACCAATCAGAGTCAACCTGTCTGGTAATATTTAACAAAGCCTGGCTGTTGACTGTCAATCAACATTAATGAGTGCATTCTCCATGGCAACAGTTCTATCAATCAGACTCCACTTGCAAACCAATCAGCACTCTCCTCTCATGAGGCACAAATGTTGGTTTTCCAACTGAATTTGTAGACTTGCAAAATGTCCTGATGACTGTAACATGAAACATTTTGATAAAATATATCATTTTTCACTATATATATAATTTTTATGTATGATGTATAACTTACTTTACTTATTAATATTGTGCTGGTCAGACTACTGTTCGAGTATAATACTTAATCCACAATGGCCGTGTCAGGGAACTTTGGGAAGAATGTTATGGAAAACAAAAGCATCAGATTGCCTGCACTTCCAGTGAGTGCTTCTTTCCAGTAGCTGTTGGATAAATCAGATCTATAACAATTCAGTTATGGAACGGTTCATCACAACAACAATCATACATACAAAGTAACATGTTTGTACAGAAGTAATCACCAACAAGAGCTTGCACTTCTACAGTATCTTCATTATTGTAACAATATCCCGTGGCTCATTCTGCACAGGAAAACTGTCAATCAAAATATGACACCAAGCCACACGAAATGTTGGAACCATGTGACCACAAATGTAGTTGAAGAGGAAGATTTAAAACAGTGGACTGTGATGTGGAGCAGTTCAGAGATTTAGGGAATATACTCTAGAGTTTAGGAAGCTGTAAACTGAGAAATTAAAATTAGGAATGTGCCAGTATCAAAAGTAGGAGAGCACAAACTTCTGAAGTGGACTGTAGGGCCAAAGGAAGTTTTAGAAAAAGAAAGAATTGAGATGATGGAGGAATTAAAACCAAGTAATACTTATGATTATTAAAGAAATAATTGGACACAAAACTGAGAGAGATGGTAGAATGTACTGGATGTGAGAACTAAATGTGCTAATGACCAACTCACTCCTTTTTCTAACAGAGTCAGAAATTGGATCAACTTACATTCAGCAACGAAGTATTGTACATCTTGCTATTCTCTTTCAGCAATTTGATAATTTGGAAACACAATCAAAAGATGAATAGAATACCTAATACATAATTGCAACAGTGCAACATAAATTTCAAAAGATTATTCTGAGACATAATAATGTGCTGGTCAGACAACATTTAGAATGCTGGTACTTAAAGGGGAGGGTGAACATTCAGAGATTAAGTTAAAAATCACGTAGTACCTCACTGTAGTCAAACGGGTTTATTTGGAAGCACTAGCTTTCGAGGCACTGATGAAGAGGCAGCACCTCGAAAGCTAGCACTTCTAAATAAACCTGTTGGATTATAACCTGGTGTTTTGTGATTTTTAAATTTGTCCACGCTTGTCCAACACTGGCACCTCCAAATCATTCAGAGATTGTGATTCACATTAGAACCAATGAGGTCCTGTAGCACTTATTTAGTGAGACAGATAGTAGATTAGAAAGCAGTACCTCAAAAGTTGCAATCTCTGAATTACTCATGGGCTATGTACTAGTAAGTATAGGAATAGGTGGCTGGAACAGATGAATGTGTGGCTGAAGGGTTGGAGAAGGAGAGACAGCTTTAGCTTCCTCGGTCATTAGGTCTGTCTCTGGGGAAGATGGGACTTGTACAGGGGGATACTTACTGGGAGGAGCTAAAATTGGAGGTGATGCACAGACTTGTATAGAAGAAAAACCAAGTCAAACTAGAAGGCAGTGCAAACAGAGTGGTTCCAGACAAGGGAGCATGGCAAGACTGCATGGCATTTGTTTTAAAGCAGTCTTGCAAGTGAGATGGTTGACATGAGGGTGCTATTAACATATGGCAGATTTGACCTAATGATATCACTGCTAACACAGGGACACGTTTGAGAGGTGGACAAGACTGGCACTGAATGTTCTGGGGTATATAATCTTCAGCTGAGGTGGGGTAGGTCGTGAAAGAGGAGGTGGTGTCACAATATTGGTCAAGGAGTCAATCGTTGCAGTAAGGACAGAAAGTATCTTGGAAGATTCTTCAAATTAGGCCAAGTGTTTTTAGGTTAAAAAAAAAATTACTCTGCCAGGAGCATACTATGCACATGCTATCAGGGTGAGATACAAAGATGGATAAGTGGGCAAAACTCGGAAAAGTGTAAATATAATTTAATAACTTTAGCAGAGATTTTCAGCTTTCCAGTACGAAGTGGAAGAAACAAAGTGTGAAAGGTTTAGGGGGGCAGCATTCTTAAACTTGTCCTGGAGAGCTTTTTATGTCAACACATAAAATGTCCGACAAGAGAAAGAGTGGTGCTGAAGCTAATATTAAGGATCATGGTGTGCATGTCTATGAATCATTGAAGATAGCAGGTCAGTTAGATAATGTGTTAAAGGAGACATATGGGATTTGCCTTTCTTTGTCAAGACATCAGTGGAGCTGTATGCAACATTATTTTGGCCAGAGCTGGAGTACCCTGTGTAGTTCGGGTCCCCACACAATGGGAAGGATGTAATTGCTCTAGAGAGGATGCAGAGGAGATTCACCAGGATGTTGCCTGGCCTGGAGCAAACTATGAAGTGAGACTGAATAGTCTGGGGCTGTTTTCTCTGGAACAGAGGAGCTGGGAGGGGAATCTGAATGAGGAGTATGAATGTTATGAGGGACGGAGATAGGGTAGGGAGGGAGAAGAATTTCCCCTTGTAGAGACATCAATAACTGGATGGAGGTGGGAGGGAGGTGGGATAAGGAGCATGAGATTCAGAGCAGATTTAAGGAAATTCTTTTTTCACTCAAAGGATTGTGGCTATCAGGGATTCACTGCCTAAAGGGGTGAGAGAATCAGGAACCATGAAGACATTTAAGAGATATTTACATGAATACTTAAAATGCCAATAGTATTCAAAGCTATAGGTCAAGTGCAAGGGAATGGGATTAGAACAGATAAATGCTTGAGGACTTACATGGACAGGATGGACTGAAGGACATTTTGAAAAGCCTGTCACTCTAAACCCCAATCCTGCACACCTGGTGAGATGTTGATGTCAACTCTAAATGTGATGGGTTATGAAGCAAACTGATGGCAGCTCAACCTATTCTAGTGAGAAAACCAATGAAGGAGGCATACAAAATATTCAACAGCACGCTGGCTCAGGGTCCCAGGTTCAATTCCAGCCTCGGGCGACTGTCTGTGTCTAGTTTGCACATTCTCCTCGCGTCTGCGTGGGTTTCCTCCGGGTGCTCCAGTTTCCTCCCACAGTTCAAAGATATGCAGGGCAGGTGAATTAGTCATGCTACATTACCCATAGTTTTCAGTGCATTGGTCAGAGGGAAATGGGTCTGGGTGGGTTACTTTTCAGAGAATTGGTGTGGACTTGGGCCAAAGGGCCTGTTTCCACACTGTAAAAAAAAATGTTGATAAGGCATTCACATGAATTCCCTTCAAAGGAACATCAGGCTGAGGTGCATAATTTTAATAAATGGAAATAGTTTCAAATTCTTGTTAAAGACAAACTCCTCAGTCATTCAAAGATGAATGTATGAAATAATCTGTCTGACTGGGTAATACAGAGAGAAAGATTAGAAATATTCAAAATACAAATACCAAATAATGAAGGTGATATGGTTCAATGGACAGAAAAAAAAACATTGTGCCCTTGACATTTTCTTACATTTTTACTTGCTGAACGTTGATCAATTAATGAAAACAAAGTCATAAACTTCTGAAAAAAAGGTTTTGCATGTCATTTTCCGTAAAAAAAAAGCTTGGTAAATGAAATTTCTAGTAGGAACCCAGAGCAAGACATTTTAAAAAAGCAGCTCACAATGAAAAGATCAAGGGAGAGCAAGATGGAAGAGTCAAGCAAAGAGGAATGCTGGAAACAGGACAAGGACTGATGAAAGGTTACATCTGAAATATAAATCTGAAACAACTTTCACATGTTGATTGAATTTCAATGCATTCCAACATTTCCATTTTCATTTCAGATTTACATACGTGTATCTTTATTTCCATTTTAAATTAGCCCCATCGATGTTTATATGTTCGCTTGAATGTTGACAGTTTTAATTACATTTTCCTAGGGTTCATATTGAATTTTAAATGTATTGTTCAATTTTTTAAAATTTATATATGTAGAGCAGTGAGGTACAGTTATGTAATAGTTATACATTGGCACACTTACTCAACTACTAAATAACTAAACAGGTTGCTTATCTTTTATATTTGTAAATTATCTATTTTTCTAAACAAATTTCAAGAACCTTTTTGCTGTTGCCTATCAATTTTGTGCAAGACTTACACTGGCACCAAATGACTGCCATAAATTCACATATAGCGATCAATTCAGATTTGATCCCCTTTTAAGTTGGAATGGTTGTGCATCCATGTTATATTGACTGCTGGATAAGATTTGAAGCCAACACATTGTGAATGAGCTCTGACCCAGTGCAAATCCAATGTTTTTGCATTGCACTGAACTTTTCTAGCAAATTTAGTAGAATAAAGTGGGATGCACTTGTAAGGACTGATTATCTTCAAAGGTTGGTGCCCTGTGTACATTGGAAGGCTGAAGTATGTGGAGTGATGCTCTGAGTACTGGAAAAATTGAAGTTCAAAGAAGCAAATCCCCAGATTTGAGTATAGTGGCATCTCACTCAGATAGCATCAGACTTGTCCTGCTGGTTTCTATATAAGTAGATCATTACAATTAGAAATAATTCTCTCATACTAACTAGTAATATTTATGGAATATTGATACAATTCAGTAATTTTTATTTTGCAAATTCAACTTTTTATGAACATAATTGTCATGATAAAAGTTGATAAGAGGAAATTATGCAATTGCATTCATAATTTATTAAAATATTATGCTTTAACTCAGTCACTCAACAGTTAATTGTGATACTTTACTGCATCAAAAATCTGTATTTATATGTTCAGCCTTACCAAGTAAAATGGGCAAATACATAACAATTTTATGGTGCATGTTTGCAAAACTGAACTTTATATATTTTATAGATATAAATTTAAGGCTCTGTTATTCCATTGGTTGATTCTACCCATCCTAGAATTTAACGCCACACATAAATTGTGATGTCTGAAATGTAACCTTGTACAATCTGCCCGCCTCTTCCTTCTCCACAAAATAATCTTAAGAAAGGTTTCCAAAGCCCACCACAGCATGCCAAGGATCGCCTGAACCTCCCTTCTTTTTCTATTTTATTTCCCCTTTCACAACTTTCACATGAGGTTACAGTTACAATGTCATTAGAGTAAGATGCACCTAACTACAGCTGAAAGTTGTGTCAAGCAGCAGTAGGTGTGTCTGCTGAACTCTGTGACTTGCTGTTACCAGCTGGGCTATGCTATTGTGCAGAGATTCACCCAATGCACTCGTGAAACTGAATAACTGGATTAAAAGGATCAGAGATACCGCCAACATCTTGAAAAGGAAAGCAGCAGCTTACAAAAGGGATGACATTTGTGTATCAGGACAGAGGGTGTGTGAATACTCTGCCTTTGCCAAAGGGACAAGTGATAAACTTTTAACAGCAGCCACATCATTCCATTCGAAATCTTCATGCTTATCAAATATTTCTTATTGCAGAATTATTTCAACTAGTGTGAAGTCATCAGTAATAAATAGTGATCAACTAAATGGACCTAAAAAATTCAAAACCTGTATTTGTTAAACATCGTTCAGCAGTGTACTTTGCAATGTGAAATAATGTCTGTTTTAAAATGACTACTTTCACCCCACACTTAAAAAAAACAGGATTCCTGTTTAAAATAACACAGCATTCAATTGCACAATTTAAAAGGAAGGATGTTAAAACTAAATTAAGCATGTTTGTGGAAAATACACCATCTCCATCCAGGTTGCTATATTCAGTTTCAATTATATACCATTCTAAATATATGAAACAAAATTATGCATCTGTAATTATTGTTTTGTTTCTATTTGGGCCACAAAAATATGGGTTGTGTCAACTATAGAACATACCCTTTTAGTTTGGTCCAAATAGTCTGCATCTGCGTTGAAGATCCACAAACTAAAAACACCTTATGAATGGACTGTTTATAATGCAATGCATTCTAAATAAAGTAATGCACAATTTAAAGTCTGTAGCATATTTGCAGCATTGGTGAATTTGTCTGATTTTTCCTGCACTTTACACAAATTTACATGCTTTAAGTCAATTTTTAAATAGACACTTTAACTGTTCTACATTTTTATTTTAACCAAAACACAGCTCTGAACTTCAGACTGACCAGTGATTTATGTAGGTGGCACATTATATACTTTCACTGTATTTCCATGATTACACCAACAACTATAGCATTTTGGTTTATAACATTTCATCCAAATTATTTATGTCTGTATAACACTGAGGCTAATGATTAGATTTTCATTAATTTTATCTAGTATAGTCTCACTGTCCTGTTCCAAAATAATGTGCCACCGACAAGCATAAAATTTGCATTCTTCCTCTGAAATCTGGTAGCAGGACCTTTTCCTTTAAATTGTCTTTTTCACCGATTTCATGTCAGATTATTTAGGGCTGCATTTATAAATAAGTGCTTATGAATGATTATAATTATTAATAGTAAGTTACTGATACTTGTAACTCAACAACTGGAGCAAATTAAGTGCCTGTTACATGAAATACATTGGCAATTTCTGCTCTTCATTTCTACAGATTGAGTAAACTTCAGACTCTGAGAATTTGCTCACAGACCAATATGTTCACTGCCATCGAGTGCCATGAAAACAGTGAATGGACATATGGGGCAGACAACTCAGGTTATGTGGTGACAACACTTGTTTACCTCTCTCTCCCTCATTCTTTCAGCTGGGAGGTTTATTTTCCATTTTCTACCACAGCCCTTTAATCAATATCAAAACACCCCTCTGTTAACGACATGTGTGGCCCTGTCCTCTTACTTCCTTTCAAAATCAAGTTCCTACAAACATATACAAGGACCTTCCTTTTTAAAAAGAACCTAGGCAGTTTTACTTATTATTCAATAGTTTTCCAACACTGGACCAACACTGGACAGAAATCTCCTTAGTGCACCATTTGGTTTCTGAAGGTAATATCATTTATGCATAAAACAGTTAGTGTAGTTCTAATTATTGTTAAGATTAATAATTTAAAACATTAGACAGTCAGCCTCCCTGAGGCAGTCAGCAGTTATTGTGCATGTATATTATCTTTGGTTCCACTATTTTGGGTAATGCTATTGATATCCATTCATTAGCCATTTATTATGATTATTAATAATGATGTGTTTATATGTGTTTATTGTGCGCCGGGGAATGACTAATACAGTGTTCCATTAAGGGATGTTATCTAATGTTTGCCATTCCCCACATCCTGGCGGGATGCAATAAAATAACGCTGCAAGGAATAGAATAATGAGGGATTCAACCGTGATTATTGCTCATTAGACACTTCACTGTACATTTATTACTAAATGAATAATTATATCCATATAAAACCATAGTGTTATAGCTCACGGCCAGAATAATTCACTAATCTCAAAATGGCTTGTAACAATGCAAATAAATGTGACACGAGCAGATTATTTTGTACGTCATTGTGGAGCAAAGCGGTTCGCCTGTGTATGTAAAACGTGAAAATAAACCAAATGTTATTTGTTGAAGTGAATGCATTTCAGCGAGAGATTTTTTTAATGGCTCTGACTGCAATATTGAACTAATCGGTCCGTTTTATTAATAATCATTCATCAGTTGTTTAAGTAAGAGTCTGTTTGACATTTCAGTGTTGGGCATGACTGCAGGGACTTCTCTAGAGTCATTTACAAGGACGATTGGAACTTTATAGCGTATGATTCATAGAGTCTTATAGTACACAGGAGCCGTGGTGCATGTTACATTAATCAGTGTCAGGGTAGTAAAACACAGAAATGAATATGAATTCACCACCTTCTACAGGAGATAAATGTGCTTGTGAATAATTGATTAATGCTTAAAAAGAGGATAAAAACGAGAGGCAAAACTCACGCCCTATCCCTTGCGCCCCCCACCCCCCCAAAAAAAAAGAAACTTGGGAATCTTTCCAGCGAGCAACCGGAATTTAGGAAGAATTCGTCTGCCTTTTAAAACTGTAGCTTTCCTAGTTAGTGTTTATCCAGCAAATAAACCTCAGCAATCATTTCATTCCATTTATACGAGGGAGCCGGGGAAGGAACACACTAACGAGCAAATGGGTTGATGTGGATGCGCTGAGCTTTAACAATACTTTTATATTTAATATATTTGGCTACTTGGTAATTTTGAGGAATCGCATTGTTTGTTTTTCCCTCTTATTTTCGTCCCCACAAGTGTTTATTTCTAATGTCTGCGTGACCGAACAGGCAACAATTTCGGGATATGTTCTGACATAAGTCGGCGTGTTTACTCGCGGGGAGAGTGACATTCCTCCACACCCGTCCCAGCAACATTTTAGCGCATTTTGTGCTCCGTGGTTATTTGCACAGCCGTAAAAATGGAGCGAACAATAAATGACCGCGAAGCGAACTGTGCATTCATGCAACATCCCCATCACATGGTCTTTTGCCTTACCTCGGACACGTTCCCAAAACAGCTGCCCGTGACCTGTCTGCAACTTAAAACAGTTGAGACGAGGAAACTCCTCCGATTCTGTTCCCACACATCAGAGAACGGTCACGCTGGGAGCAGCTTTGTGATGTCGACACGTGCAGTTACAATTAAAATTGTCGGATTAAATGGGGGTCTTGTGGGGGGGGAGCATTCTGGTGGAATATCTTTTGCAGCCTTAGCCCCGAATTATTGACTTCCGAAGTGGCTGGTCCGCAAACACAGGCGGGGGTTCTCTGCCTCATAAGTCCACCCACCTCCCCCCCCCTCCCCCTTTCTCTAACTAGCTCAAAACATCCTCTGCATCATTTAGTTGCCCTTTAATTAATTTATTTGTTTATATTGAATCAGCAGATGCTTAATTTTAAATCATCTGTACATAAGTACGTCATTTTCTTTCTGCGGCGCTGAACAGATAAGTTTTACATTTTGCTTCGGCCAATGTTATTCGACCAATTTCCCATCCCAGTCACTTCCAAAGTATCCTCGTGTAATATGGTAGTAGCATATTTGTAAACTTTTTACTGCAGTGTTCAGGATTTCAAATGTGGGGCCGTTCAGAGAAACTGCGTTGAAAATTACTGAGTAGGACGGTGGCCATAAAATCTGTCGCAGTGTGTTTTCGCACCCGCTGGACGTTTAACTTTACAGGGTATTTGTCTTAAATAAATGTGCTGCAGAGTGGTTCGTTCTGTTGTTGGTAACCAGCAAGCTTACTGCCAGATTGCAAATTGTCTCAGCATCTGCAGCAACGTTTGTTTGTTCAGAGTTACTCAGAGTAATATTTGTGGTACTTTCCCAAACAATAATTAATATTGTCTTCAGTTGGCGGGGTTACGGGGTGGGGGAGGTCGGGGGGAATGCCTCTTGAGTATGTTCGGCCGTGAAGTCAGTGGAATGGAAGAAACCAGCAAGAAATACACAGTACGATTTCCCCTCTATTTGTTTACTATCTACCTATTCATCTATTGTCCTCCATCTATTTATCTGCCTCTTTTTCAACGTCACACACCCAGTTGGACGATGAGTTGACTTGGCAGAGTAGCAGGTGTGGGTCTAGCTGCTGGGGAAGACTTGGAAAATATTAGAAGCGAATGGTTTGGCGGCGGGGGGGGGGGGGGGGGTGGTGTGGTGTGTGGTGATTCCCGCATGTAGGTGGGTTCGGAGACGAATCTTTTGCAACACACAATTATTTGCTAACGGTGGTGATCGTCACGGTTTCAGTTGGTAGAGCAGGAGGACTTTGACGATTTCTGTTCAGAAATTCATTGGGAACATGTGAGCGGGTGACGAATGAACCCGAAAAGTTAAAGGGCGGGGATGGTGAGAGAGAGACTCGGAATGTTCAGTTCGTTCACTTAAAGCGAATTGAATCCTAAAAGTCGTTTACAAAGTTTATCTTTTGACCTCAGTACCAGTGAGACTAGATACAATCCTTCCAGAGCCTGTTTACAAAAAGCGGAACTGAGAGGGTGTTTTTGGCTTTTTAATCAAAGTCTGGGGGGGGGGGGGGGTGGAGAGAAAACAGCATAACATAAAATAATTGACAGGATCGATTCTATCCCGTTCTTCGGTGAATGCTTTGCCAACGGTGTTTTGTCGTTTGGGCATCCTTTGTCATTCAAATCCTTTTTTTTAACACTCAAGTCTGTCTCAAACATGCTGCAATCAATGCAGCAGCAAGGCGCTCGAAGAGTTAGTTATTCTATTCAAAATAAATCGGAAAGTGTAGTCTACAAATTCCCAGCAGGCCAAGTGTAAGGAATCCCCACTCAAATAAAAAACCATAACTGGGATTTAAAGCTTCCCAGTGTGGCGGGACAGGTTTGCAGCCGAGCAACAATGTGGCAGTGTGCTCAAAACGACAGGAATGGTACCATCGGTGGCAGCCTGTGATTGAGTTCTCTCTCTACATGTCTCTTGGGGAGTTGGGGCGGGGGTAAAATGCCGCTAAAAAATAAAGACGCGGTGTCTTGAGTTTCTCGGTCACAGCGTGTCAAAGGGTGCCACTGCCTCTGGCTGCGTTTCTTTTTGTTTTGTGCGTGTGACCGCGCGTTTCTGTTCCCTCCACCCTGTCCGAAAAATAGGTGTGGAAATAGGGGCTGCCCTTTCGAAACCCTAACCGCCGAAAAGGATTTGCGAAACTAGTCAATGGGCGCAGTCGGCGGCTGGCAGCTTCCTCCGCGCTTCGCACTACAACGGCTGAGAGTGCAAGTGCGGAAAAGATTGAGGCCTCGCTCATGTCACTCGCTCGTCGTGTAAAAAAAAAGATAGGTTAAACGAATATTTAAAAAAAACAGTGTATATGCTTCAAGTCTGCACAAAGTGGAAATACCCAGGAGGTCACGAAGTATCTGTGGAGAGAGAGAGAGGGTTAACTCTAGGGTTATAAAGTTCTGATGGAAATTGATAGACTTGAAACGTTAATCATCTGTTTCCAAGCATCTGAAACTTTTTTTTTCATTCACATGAGTAACTGTGAGACTCTCTACCTAGTGTGTAAATACTGTAAAAGCTATACCTCCCCCTCAATTAGCATTTTGGATAGAAAAGGAACCTTTGTCACGTGTGTAAATAGACGGCGTGGATCTCCTCGGTGACTGGTGAGTCAAATCGACAGACTAATGTATGTGCTCGGGGGCCGACACCTCCCCACCTCCCTCCTCCCCACCCCCCAGCCTCTGGAGCTATCCATAGAGGGAGCTGTCGGTCCACAGTTTCCCCATACTCAGCTGCTTCGGCGCAGCACTCTGCACATGCAATCGGCGCGCCACGTCGAAATTAGCAACGTCTCATCCGAAAGAGAAGGGTTCCTCTTCGTCTGAAGTGAAACTCTGTATCTAACTGAGCCAACCTTGTGGCAACGTGGAGTTGAAGAGAGTGCGGACTGTGATAGGTTCCACAAAGGCAAGCGCGTCACCTCAAACACAATACGAATTACAATCCAGCAAAATGTCCACACGGTACCTTAATAATATTGCTGCTAAATAAATGAAGAAATAGTTAGGATCTGAGAACTAAATGCCAAATTTTTGAAGTTACTATTTTAAACGTACTTTGGAACCGACTTTAACGTTTCACCTCTTTAATAACTGACATATGCAACATAAATCACTTAGATTCCATTTTTAAGTTCCGAACAAATCATTTAAATACATTTAGATACATTTAGAATCTTGTAAAATGACCAAGTTATTATTTCTGGTGTCAACACACGCCTTTTTTAAAAATTAAATAATCTGTCACATCCCGACAAAAACATTTTCGTTAAATATCATCATTTAAAAATGCATTGTATATAAATTCATCAGAATCAAATATAGCATTTCTTTCAGGATAACCTCATACAAATGGCGTATGTGTCTGAATACCATTGATAATGTAACTGTATCGCTCGAAAGGAAGGGTTTTTTTGTGCTTGTCAGACAGCAGTAGAAAGCGTTATTCCAATGAGGTGAAATCAGCCAAGCAATCGATACTCGCTGCTCTGACTCTTTGTTACTATTTTATTTCACAGTTGCTATTATTTCCGATCCGTGATGAGCTTGTCTCTTTTTTTCTTTCTCCCCCACCTCCCTGTTTGGACACAGACTTCCCATATTATTTTTTAATTGCTTTAGCAGCTGTTTGCTTCATTGAGCTCCCCCTTTTCCACCAGGAGCAGCCATCTGTCGTGTTAGTAGCACCTTAAAGGTCACTGATTGGTTTCATAGGGGACCAGGAGAATAAACACTGGGACATTTACTTTGCTGAGATCGCAACCTAGTTTGGAACAGTTTTTTTTTGTTGTCTGTTTCTCGCACCTTCACCTTTGGATTCAATGTCACATTGGAGATAAAGTAGTCCGGACAGCAGCAATAAAACTGTGTTTACAAAAATACGTTCAGGCTGTTTTCGTCAGCGTCCCATCCCCAATACACTGACAATCCTTTCAAAACCCTGCAAAATGTGACGCTTTGAAAATCAATACAAGGTCACGTAAGGTTACGTGGAGATGGGAGGTTGCTCTAATTTCTTTTAGTTTATTAGACAAAAATATATGATTCTGACAAGTTCTGCTCACGCGCTTATTTACAATTATAATCACTCTATATACAAAAAAAAACACGGAACGTGGGAAAATAATTACCAAACCAATAATGATCGCGTCAGGGAAAAAAAACAAAATCAATTAGAATAACACGTGCTGATATGTTACAATGTGAAACAAATCGTTACATATTTGTCAAGTTTTGTTTTGAAAGGGATTTTGTGTTGCTTGACACTGCGGCAAGAAAAGTGAAGCAAAATTAGCTTTTTTTCAATTTTCTTTTTAATTTTTTTTTCCTTTCACGGTAAAACTTCTTCAGACGGAAGAGATGGTTGCCAGAACTGGTGTTCCTTCCTTCTGGGACCGTGAGCTGAAAAGTACAGAAGCACAAATATTTGAGTGGCCAGTCCTATAAGATATTGTGTAAATACAGTATGCATCTCAAAAAGACCAAAACAAAAGTTCCAGACTCAATAAATACGTCTGTTATCACCAAATGTATAAACACTGACGGATAATTCCCTAAGAATTCTTCCTTTAAAATAAATAAACCGCGTCAACAATGTGCAGAATACTGTGTATTCCTGTAACCTGCCTGCCTTTTGAAAACAAAATTGATGCGTTAACCATAAAAAAAACTCACCTTTCATTTACGGGCTGAAACGATATTTTTAGCGATTGTGATGGAGATTCGCCTGGAATACATTCTCTTTCTGGAAAATAAAATAAACATTCCGGGTCAGTCTCCAGGCAAAGACATGATTTGAGTTTTGAAGTTAAAATGCAAGTTTAGAGAGAGAAAGGGGGGGGGGGGCGGGGGGAACGGTTGCATTTGTCCTTTGAAGCTCAGTTACATCGCTGGAAGCCGTCAGATCTGGCATCGGCTGAGCGCTGAATATATAACATTAAAAATGTAAAGCTCACTGGAGGGTTGTGTGTGTAAAATACCTGTGTGTTTTGGGCTGGGGATGTCTGTTGATTTTTCATTGCTGACTGCTCCCAGGGCTGCTGTTAGCACAGAAGGCTGTTGCTGCTGAGGATGTTGTGGAGGGTGATGGTGGTGGTGGTGGTGATGATGATTTACACCCAGAAACGACCTGACATTTAGCAAAGAGTTCTGGCCCAGGAAAGCGCCGTTTGTCCAGTTATGAAACTTGCTGATCTGACAAGTATAGAGTCCGTGGTTTGAGAGAAAAGCTGGGTGCTGGATGGTCGACGGTGTGTGACTGGTCGGAGAGCATTTCTGGGCGCTGTCCGGGCTGGTTGCAGTCTCTGCCAAAGACCAGATTTTGGGTTTGCTATGATTTGGGATTAGCAAATTTCCTTGTGCTAGAGATACGCCCCTGGTGCCATTGTTTTCAACGACACTTCCATCTACTCTATCCGTCTCCTTTGCTTTACTGTCACTTTCAGACCCCTGCAATGTCCGATCATGTTCCCTCTCCACGTCTGCTTTCTCCCCCTCATTACTGAGGTTCAGCTTTTCCTCCTCTTCCTCATTGCTCTGCTCCTCGTCGTTTTCGTCAATTTTATCGATGTCGATGCTTTCCAGGTCAATCTCCTCATCCTCCTCCTTTTTCTCGCTCTCCCCTTCTGTGTCGCTGCCGTAGAGAGTACCGTCATCACTTTTACTTCGAGCACCCCAAGTCATTTTGTTCTCTTTCTTGAGTCTCCTCCTGGCGTTGGCGAACCAGGTGGAGACCTGGGTCAGGGTCATCTTGGTGATGATGGCCAGCATGATCTTCTCCCCTTTGGTCGGGTACGGGTTCTTCCTGTGCTCGTTGAGCCAGGCTTTGAGAGTACTTGTGCTCTCCCGGGTGGCGTTTTTGGGTCTGGCAGGATCTCCATACTGAAACTGTCCATAGGGATAATAAGCAGGAGCCGCATGTGCTGCAAATGCCGCCGGATGAACCCCAGGATTATCCTTTAATTCATACTGTGATCCCTGAAATGAAGTCAGACAAAGGGACGGGGGATGCAGAAGGGAGAGTGCGTTAAAACAAGGTCAGGTTTGTCTCATACATTATCTGCAGTCGGCCATTTGAGGTCTGAATTTGTCACGAAAACAGGGCACACAATAAGCAATTCAAAGTTTGGTGTTGGCATGAATTAGTGTTAAGTTTTCAAACTTTTTTTTAAAAATTACGAAAGTAGATTAAACTTTCCGCAAGACAGGCAAAAGAGAAATCTTGTCGTCACAATTGTATAATTAGACCAAACTTTAGTAACTCAAACATGTAGTCCAAAACAGCTGCCAAGCACCACTCGCAGTGAAATGCATGTAACATAGCTGTTAGTGACTAAAATACCGAATTATAAATAGAAAACTTAGAATTACTTATTAGAAAACCTATATTCTACATTTAAGACCGACACTACAACTTTAAATTATGTTATCAGTGGGCTGCAATGTCGAACATATTTTAACTGAGATTTAAATTGCAGGGATACAATCTAAGCCTCGTGTTTTCTGTTTTGTAATTGGTTATACAAATCTTTGCGAAAGACTGTTAAAATACTGAGCCAATCATTTCAATCACTTAATTTTCAAGGGACTCACTTTTCCAAAACATGTTTTAAAACAGTAGGCAGAATATCTTTTTCAAGATTGAATGACTGATTTCAATGGCGGAGATCTTTTTCTCATGATTGCGTTTCAGTGTTACAAGTCAAACATTGCATGGACATTTTAGAGGGAGGAAAAGGAATATTTTTAAATGTCTGGACTGTAGTTACATCGGTGATCCTGAGTCTACTTCAGCTCCTTGAAAAAAAATTCCATGTTAAATTTAAAAAGTTGAAAACATTATATAATTCAGATCATACTGACATAGCCGCAATGTAAACAATACAACAGAAAGCGGTCTATTTATGGATCTTTAACTGTTCTGATATTCAGAAATACAAATTCTGCTCAGTTTGTTTTGCAAGTTTCCACTAATGTAAACTTGGAAAGGTTTATATTAATTCTTCACTTTCTGCTTACAAACATCATGCTCTTCTAGTTTTTCAGAGGCCAACTTTCTCGTATATTAGATAGGATTCTGGGTTGACCATTTACATTTCTATATTATGTGCTTTTGGCATTGTACGATAACTCCAAGGACGCTTAATCAAAAGAATCGTGAACAATCTTAACTGTTCTGGGAAACCTGCACGAATTTAAATTCAACGGCAGCGCCTGTTATCTGTTCCAAGAGGAGAATGAACAGGGCGTCTGGATTATTATCAAGCCAACAGGAAATCTTCACAAACTGGAGGATCAGTGGTCACCGTTCAATATTTTGTAGATAATTGTCTGGGCTGATCTCAAAAAAAAATCTCCTTGCACTTCTTCAGTCTCGACATGAGATGATCGGATTTCCACCCCTGCAAATCTATGCAAAACCCTTATTCCCAGGGCCCAGAGTCCATTACCCAGATTACCAAATTTGCCTGATTATTGATTTGTTTAAGAAAGGGCGAAACGAGACAGGAAGAGAACCGCAGTCTAAAAGCGAAAAACGAGTTATTCTAAAATCACATTTGAGCCGAATTTGCAGTGATCTTTCATTCATTCTCAAGGTTATACAATCAATATAGAGACGGTTAATTGCAAAACTTTTGCATTTTTTAAACTGTGGTATCCGCAATTGGAATAAGCAAAATAAATGATATTTTTTAGTCACATTGTATGACGCATAAAATAGAGTGAGGTGCCTTCATTCCCTGTACCGTGTGTGGATATGACAGGTTAAAACAAAGCTCTACGTTCAGTTGCGGAATTGCATATATTAACTGCTGTCTGGAGCGAAACTCAAGACAACTTTGGCCTAGCTCGTCCATAATTATACTAAGACAACAGACAACTGCCATGATCTTCGGACATGGCGAGGTGGCCACAGTTAATCAGAAAATACTACGATAAGAGTTTATAACGTGTCCCTGCGCGCTGTTAACAAGAGGAACCGGGAATATGGCCGGACGATAGAGAATGTCAAACTTTTCAAAGCTGGTTTCTAATTCTCTCTACCCACGGGCCCAATATTCCTTTCGTCGTGCAATCCGGAACAGTGATTCTTGAACGTTTACACCGTATTTATGGCACTAACTTCAATCCAAAATAAGAAAGGCATAATGATCGCCGTTTACTGATATTACGTTTAGCAGTACACGAGCGGCCAGATAATGTCTCGCTGCTTTATAAGCTCGGTGCTGTAACTGTAGATTGCTTTGGTGAAAATTAGGGGTGGGGGGGGGAAATCTGTTTCTCACCTCAGGTCTTTTACATATTTGTGGGGATGCGCACGAGACAGTTTTTTTTTGGGAAACTTTACTGTAGCCGCAGAACTGGGTTTCTTTAGAAGAGAATAATATTGAAGCGTTTGGGTAAGAATGCCCCGCACAAAGTGTGGCAGAAGATTGATCGCACTTACCATTTGGGAGAACATGGTGAAGTCGGTGGTGTAGGGGAGGAAAGCGCTGTAGTTCTGGGCTGTGTAAGGGTTCGCGTACATTCCCAGTACCGAGGTTACAGCAGCGGCGGCGGCGGGGTTAGCTCCCAGCTCGGCGCCTCCACGGGAAGAAGCTAGCACTCCCTGCCGATCGGCAGCGTACACAGCCTGGCTCGCACTTAAATACTGAGGATACCCGAGCTGAGGGAAGGCCATCTCCTCAGAAGAGATCTCCACGAACTCAAAACGCAGAAAACGGCAACAACAAAACAAAACAAAAAAAAAGATCGAGGGGTGGGGAAAAAAGAAGTCGCTCCCGGTCGTCTCCAAATCCCGTCTCTTTTTGTCCTAGCCTGCAGAGTCTCCCTGTAAGCGATCTGATCGCCAATTCAACTCCAACTGATGTGTCTGCCCATAGGTCCTGGCAGATCCGTAGATATCATTTGAAGTTGATGTTTTGACTGACAGGTCACTTTAGCGGCAAGCCCCGCCTAGTTTGGAACATGTGGCTTCGCACGGTTGGGCCACTCTGTGTTGTGTTGTGTTAAATGTTTTGCATTCGGATCTATTCAGTGGAGCACCCACTGGTGTACGACAACCTGTCTACATGATTTTACAGCTGTCCAACACTGCTATTCCTCCCCCCCCCCCCTTTCTTAAACCGTCCGGTGTCCCTTTTTTTGTACAATCTCTCGGATTGTTTTCTAGCCCCCAATAAAACAAGTGTCAACACTCGCACCAGCCAACAGCTATTATACACGCATAATTTAGTCATATAAGCAGGGCCAATAGACAAATCTTGTACTGTACTGAGCTGAAAGGGAGCTGACTTTAAAACTCAAAAAGATAGATCATTACCAATTACCCTAAATTACACCAGATATGTGCTTATTGTGGTGTCAATGTGATGACAGGCCGCAAGAAAGAACCTGATGAAATAACGAATACCAGGCAATTTATTATTTATGCATTGTTAAACAGAACGGACCGCCCGTGTGTTCGGGATTAACAATAAAGAAGGGCGTCAGGTCTTTGTTTTTATTTCTCTTTGTGTTATCTATATTTTTTTGCTGTAACCTTTCTCTCACAACTGCCGCCTTTATGTTCTGTTGCCTTCCCGTATTAAACATGGCCTGCGTCTACAGGCAAGCAACATTGCGTTTTGTGTGTGTGTGTGTTGGTGGAGATACTGAAAAGTGATCAGGAAAGGCCAGGAATTGGAGCTTTTTGTTTTGTTTTTGGTCCGGTCCCCTCTCCTTGTGACTGAACCGGGAGCTGCCCTACTTACAGGTAAACGGAGAGATGGAGCCTTTGCTTTGGAAACCTGGCGGGCGAGGAAATGTCTGGGCTCTGTTATGGTCACTGGATCGCGGCAGAATTTTGAAATAGTGATACATTCCAAGAACTTATTTGTGTGATTATTAAAACAAAATGAGGTCTGCTCGCAGTTTCCCGGTGCAACTTGCCTCAAAAAGAGTTTGCAACAGTTCAATCCGGAAGATTGCAACAAGCTGACCCAGTTTGGACATGTAAAATATTGAATGGCGTCAAGAAAGTTCTTTCTTCATCAAGCCCCACACCCTCTCAACCCTCCAACAAAAGCATTAAAAAAAACCGGAAGGTCGTGCTTTGAAAGGATTATTTTACATAGGGATAACACAAAACTGTTTACAAAATAACGTGAGTGAAGATGGTAGCCTTTAATTCCATAGTTAAACCTGTGTCTAATCATGAACACATTTGGACAGACACCTAATTCAATTCCTCTGGTTAACTATGGAGTTGCTTGTCCTGTATCGCTTTGCTGAACATCGATTGTGAATTCAGGTGGGATATCCTCAAATAGATTTGACGGCGTCTGAGATCTCACCTCAGACCAGTTGCGAGGTCCGTGTGTAGCCCACACCCAGTTGATTTCTCGCAAGTTACCTAAATGATCGTCGCCCACCCGCGGGGTTAACTTGCCACTTAGTACATCCATCAATCACGTGAAACTTCTTTGATACGTCTCACTTAAACTCTCATCGCATTCCAACCCCATAGTTATCAGATGCAATGCCTTATCTTCTCCCAAATGATGCGTAACTTCACCACCTTCAGAGACCATTGCAGAATATGCGACGGTACTGAATGTGCAGGCAAAGTAACATTATCTGTATGTTCTACCAAGGACTGATTTTATTTAACCACCCTCCCTTGGTGTTTTTGTCTTTTATGCTGATATCGTCTCAATTAAACCGGAACGCCCTCGCTACCTTGGGCGAATCACAACAGCAAAGTTGTAACTGCAGCGAAAATTAAACGCGTCGATAAACTGAAACTTGAATGAGGCAAAGAAATCTCAAACTAATGAAAAGCACAATGAGATGACTAAATCACGCCAGTGATTGTGTGAATATGGGGGGCTGTCATAGCTAAAAGGAAAATGTGTCCACCTGTACTAATAAATGTGACCCTTATGAAACAAGCTAAAGGCCTCAGGCCAACAAAGGGAGAAAACAAAACACCAAGCTGCAATACCTGATATCTTAGGGAAAGTGCTCAAGATTACTTTGCTGTTTAAATGTCCATTTGCGAACAAAAACGCACGAAGGAAAGATTTTAAATGATGAGGAAGAGTCGTGGACTCGCCAACTTTAAGGGCATTTAAATGGTCATTGGATAGGCTCATGGACGAGAATGGAATAGTGTCGGTTAGATGGGCTTCAGATTCCGTCCACAGGTCGGTGCAACATCGAAGGCCAAAGGGCCTGTACCGTGCTGTTATGTTCGATGTAACTCATGCAGCAATCAACGTTTTTATACACCGAGAGGAAATTACAAAAAAAATAAAAGTTAAATTTAACAGGAACTTGATTGATTCCGAAAAGGCATTTGAGAGCCCAGATAGATCTACACATGGTGGACTGCACAGTACTATGGCATTATTAATCAGTGCCATGATGGAATTGTATGTTGTGTTTAAGTAGTGGTTGGAGCCACATTATGGCTCAAATTCAATACTATCAAGGATGTGCCTGGCTGTCCTTTTGATTTAAGCTAACAGTCCTCTTGGAAAGAACCGAAGAGTGGGCGATGGGATAGAGTACGCAACAGTGACTTGGGAATCTAGGTGAATAGCAGAATGTTAGGGCCGGTAACTTGAAAACTGGCAGCGCAAGCAAAATAAAACATAAACAATATTAAGGCAAAGGGTTAGGGAAATGTTTGTAGAGTCAAACCAATACTTCCAGCTAATTAGTGAAGAAGTGCAAGTTTTGAACATTGAGGTTACCGAAGTAGACAGCTCCACTGCTTTGAAACAATACCCTGGCCTTCTATTCTTGGAAAGTGTTGCGATCTAGAATCGGTAAAACAGATGAAGTGTCTGGAGGAAGAATGACTTCGCATCCAGAACAAAGATCAGGCTATAAAGATGTATTCGGGCTTAGTGGCGCTGGAAGAGCACAGCAGTTCAGGCAGCATCCGAGGAGCAGTAAAATCGACGTTTCGGGCAAAAGCCCTAAAGATGTATTGTTGCAGTCACACAACAGTGTGGTACTGAAATGTGGTTAGTGTCAATGGCTATGGAGAAGAGACCTGACACTTCTATATCAAATTATCTTTGGAAGACGGTCGTGTTTAGAATAGACGAAGAATGACAGAGAATTTACGAGCGGTAAAGCAGAGGCACATCCATTGCCTCCGGGGTGTGCCCTGGATACTGCATCCTGGTTTCTGAAACCAAACAGTGAAGGGGGTACCTGTATCATATGTTAAAGCAGGACCCGGAAGGATAATCTGAGAATAGAATAGCCAGAATAGAACAGAATGGTCGTGACCTTTCAAGGATGGAAAATATTGTCTGACTCAGTAAATAAACAAACGCAAAATTACTAAAGTCTCCGTTTGCAGATAATAGCAAAGCATGAACATGTTGTTTAAAGATTTTCATTTCTCATTAAGATTTGTAACTGTGGCATTTGATCACCGACGTGAGTTTGTCAGTTTTATTATTCGATAGTACATATACTAACAGTATTTAAAGATATTTATACTGTTTTGCATATTCATGCGGGTGAAAAGATAAATACATATTTTATAATAAAATGGCTACTGTACGGAAGACAGTTCGGCCCGTCGTGCCCATGGCAGCTCGCCAAGGAACAACCCGTCCTGTCCCAAACTCACGCCTTTTCCCTGAAGCCTTGAGTCCTTTTTACCCCATTAGATAAGTTGTCCAATTCTCTCATGTCGGCAAAGTACTGCCTGACCTTTTTTTAAAGTACAACTCTGTAGTCAAATGGGGTAGAGTGTTGCCAAGTAGATAAAAGGATATCAGCTTTCTTTCCGCTGTCGTCCGTAAACATGCGGTAAGTACTATCACCAAATTAATTAAAGAACAACTTGATAAGAATGCAGTATTTATGATCCATCCAACTAAACTGAAAGCAATAATGGAAAGATAGCAAGACGGAGAATCTGCTAAAAATGACCCGAAGCGGGAGAGGGGAGCGATGGGAATCAGCGGAACACATCTCTGGCTCCGGGGACAGGGCTGAGAACTTGTTGGAAATAATTCTTGGGGGCTGGAGATGGCAGTGATAAAGCGTTCCGGTTCTCAGAAGCTGGTGATGACAATGATGGTGACTGCAAATAGCTTAAGCTGCTGGGGGACGGGGGGGGGGACGGGGGGGTGGGACGGTGATAACAGTTCAGTATATGGCTGGGAAAGAGAAATTAAAGCAACTTAAAGGGTGTTTAACGTAATTATATGAGGCAGAGACTCTACCATTTAACAAAACCCAAACTATGACTATTTGCTTAAATTGTTCAAGAAAGACTATGATCTGTGTCAAAGAAGAGATAATGCTGAAGATTCTAATGATCCAAACAGTCAAGGAAGTCCGATTGTAGTTTGTTTTGATTCATTTTGAAAAAAAAATGCCTTTTATCGGCTCTTGCAGTGACTGATGAAAACCGTAGAAGTGATGAGTGGCAGATACGGCTGAGTGACCATGCGGCTCAGCAATAATCATTACCATCACTGATTACATATCAGACGGTGGTCGTTTCAAACTCCAGTTAGCAGTGACACGGGCCCACTGAAATAATGGCAGGATCATCTGGTAGAGTTGACGTCGGATCAAGTGCGCAGGCTACTGTGGGTAACAAGTGTCATGGACCTATGGATGTGAAAAAAAAGTTTGTGGTATCAGTGGATCCCGCGCCTGGACTACAGAAAGCGTTTTGTCCCGTATTCTGAACATGCTGGTTGATAAAAAAGTTAACGTGCGTTTGCAATGCAGCTTAACATTAGGCATAAGGATAATATCATGCCCAATATTTTAAACACGCCTCGGCAAGGGAAGGATGGAACCATTTTCGGTTCGCACTCTGTATTACTAGGCTCCCTCGCCTGGGTTTATTTGGGCAGTGGGTGGGAGGCATGATAATTTCGCCACGTGTCTGATTTGTCAGTGCTCTGGCCAGCTCCTCGATCTGATCCTGATTGACAGCCCTGGTTAAAGCATCATTATTGCTTCACATCTTTGGAGAAACCATTGGTAAACAAAAAGCAGCCCGTGATAGCACCGTAAGAGAAGCTGAACGAGGACTAAGGGGGGTATCTGTTCTGACTCGAATACACAGCTGTACACACATCCCCGTCGGGAGAGAGAGAGAGAGAAAAAGATTTCTGCTCACCTAATTTTCCGGTCTCTGCATTTCAACACCAGCAGAAGATCCCCACTTCAAAATATTAGTTGCCGATCTTTGAGATTTTGATTCCGATCTAACAATACAGCTCACTGGAAGTGTAAATTTCGGGATTATTTATTTGCTGCGATATTTAACTCCTTCTGCATTACTTCAAACTCGAGTCGTGTAAACACTGAGCGGAGAGATGTCACCTTAAAATAAAGGCCAAACACTACGGATGCTGGAGCACTGAAATAAAAACAGAAAGCGTTGGAGAAACTCAGCAGGTCCGACAGCATCTATGGAGAGAGAGAGAGAAAAAAAAGTTAACGTTTCGACACCAATGACCTTTCTTCGAAACTGTAGTTTTATTTTGTGCATCTCACCCTCTCTTATTCCCCCCAAGATTATTTGACAGTACAGGTGACGTTCAAGATAATGCACATATCTAATGTCAGCCAACAACACATAATCGTAGCTGTTGTTGGCACGATTCGATAACCCATTTCAAAACACTCCAGTCTTAATTGGGGTTGTGGAGTTATTTGTGAACACAAAAGTTTAAGCTCGCCTTTTTTTTCTCTCTGCCAGTCAAGAAGCGGCAAGTTGGTCACGGATTTACTTAATTACCATTAGCCATGTGAGTGTTTCCCCCACCCACCCCTCTCCATGGCTTGCAATTTCGTGTCACTATAATTTGGCTTCAGGCGTCGATGCAATTGCTCTCACCAGCTGCAGTTGTATGTCAGTTTATTTCTTCATTGTCCTGGAGGGCTGAGCCTGTGCATTTAAAAAAAAATGTTTGTGCTTGTAGGAGGCAATCAATTCCGTCTGGAAATGACTGCATTGTAAATTCCTATAGTACAGGTGTAGCTCCTATGTGTCCGATTGTTTTGGAGTACTCCCCGAGCGTGCTGCACCTTTCCAAATGCAATTCAGCCAGGCTGTCAATTTGAAACTGCCAGGAGGTAGGAGATCAAAGCACTGCGTGGGAGTTTTCACTCTCCAGATTATTCTTTGCCGCCCTCCTCCCCCCCAACCCCCCACCCCTATCACTGCCACCTCCTAATTCTATTATGAGACTCCGAACAAGTTACACATTCGGAATCCACACGCCGTGCACATCACGCTCCCAAATCGATAGTCGGAAGCTCTTAAAGGGAATGTTATGTTAATATTCCAGTAATTAGGTGGAGGGTTAGGACCTTGGAAACATATTCTGCTGCATAACAAAGCTAATTGTATTCAAGTTTGTCCAAGTATTTCAAGAATTCAATATAGTGCCTTTAAATTCAGTGGTGGAGCAGAACGGACGCAAAACGCTTTCTTTCATGACGTATTTATTGGTGACACTCAATTTTTAAACCGATGACTGATTACTCGGGCGACTGTCCTTTTAATTGCCAGCGAGTTGTGCCCTCGCACTGTTTCAGCAGAGCGGCTCGTCAATGAAGATGCAACGCTTTTCAGTGCATTTGAGAAAAGAAAACCAGCGTAAAGTTGGACTCTCGATTCTCAGAGCCCCATGCATGACCCATATATTTTGCTATTTCAGGGAGGGTAGTCAGACCAGAACATCGCAGCAACATTCCTGCTCTAGCTGACTGTACTAATTTACTACTCTTATATAAAATAGATATTGTGTCCTCTGATGCATCCATGTGTTGCTGATCTGTTGGAAATTTATCGCCCTATCTATGATAAATCTTGCTGACTCCAAAGATTTGTACAATAAAAAAAATACTGGTACCGTGGAGCGAATTTCAGATGAATTATCCTTTCAGGTAAAATATTAAATATTAAGGAGCCAATCTTCCTTAAACACATTAAGGATTAGCATTTTGAGAGGACTCCAGAAGTGATGAACATCGAAGGGGTCAAAGTGAATTTGACATTGTGCTGCCCTCGTTAGGTGTTTTTTTTTAATTATTTAGTGGTGCACTTCTGACGGCGTCTAGAGGCACTGGGTATTGTACCATCCTTTGCAATGCTGTGCATTTTGTCATATACAATACGAATTCGCCTCTGTCCTGTCTCAGCGCACTCCATTCCACCCCCAACCCAGGACCCAGTGTATCCGTTTAATACGATTTACATTACCGTGAAATGATTAATACAATCACCAAAAAAAATACGTTGAACAGGCTTTGCGAAATACACTCCCCCTCAACCCCCTCACAAATCAATCCAAAACGTATCCTGAACGTTTCTTTGGCTGTCATTGTGCAATCTCGGGACATCATGAAATGACGTTGACAGACTTCATCATAACATGTGCTTTTTCAAGGGCGAAAATAACGTGCACTATAAGAATGCCATGCAGGCCTCACACTGGATTCCTGAGTTGAACAGGTTGATTCCCTAATCTGTATTGGGAGGGATACGAATTCAGTTTATTGCGCTTCATATTCATCCTAGCAACGCTATGGTGAAGATAGAGGTTTAAAATGCAATGCTGATGATGGCGATTCTTCTAGCCAGTGAACTAACCAGACAAAACAGCCATTAAGGCGCATGTGTCCATAATGTGTATAGCTTGCTCCAGCAAGGTATTAGACAAAGGTTGTATTGGATAGCTCTGTATTGGATAATCAAACAAATAGACAAACAGTTAATAAAACATGAAGGGATTTCTACATATATAAGCTACTCCAGAGAATTTCAGTGCTTCCAGTAGGTCTTTAAAGTTTTAGCTTAGTTCGGAAAAAAAACATTTTCTTCAAAGTTTTCGGAATATGTTTCAAAGATATATGGATATAAATACAGATATAGAGCTCCAGTGTAATGACATGGTTGGTCTTATATCACCAATGCTTCTGCTGGTGGAATAGCATCTTATGCTTCACCATGCGATGAATAAACATATATATGCAAAGTATTAGCGAAATCCTAATGATCAGTACTCTGAGCAAATATTTAGCAAGTAGAAGCAAAACAACAAACAAACAAAAAACTTTGGGCAGATCGTATAAATTGAATTCAGAACTTATTGTGGACATAGAATCACTCTCCCGAATGGTTGTGATAGTTAGTTCCTCTCAACATTCCTGCTAAAATTTGAAAAGTATGCTGCATTTTCGCTTTATATCTGCCCAAGGAGGCTTTGTCTGAAAAGTTGCCCTCACACCGTCGAGAAATCCGCGACCTTTCCAGCATGCAGCAAAAACAATGCCAGAAGTTTTTGTTTTGGTTCTTACAGCTTTGGGGCATAGCCCAGTCGGAACGTAAAGCTCCCGCCATTTTGCTTATTTATTGCTGGTTGGGTAGAAATGCCTGCCTTATTTGGGAACCAACACTCCCATAGGTCTAACGAAGTCAATATAACACGACATGGGGATGCTGTTTGGTGGTCTCTTTCATTTTGTCTGGCTCATCACCTATGTTTTAACAGCTATCAATACCTTGTGTTTACTCATGGTTAAGTATTAATTATTGAATTAGTTTATTGACTGCTAGTAGGAGACTGACTGCCACCTTTTAATGTATATAAACAACACTGAATCTTATTTTGCTTCGAATAAGTTATTGATTTTTTTTAAAAAATGAAGCAAGTTACACGGTGCATTTATTATTTGATTTAATAGTTTGTGACATTCCGCCTGGGGAATGTACAATATTCTCTGTTCTCCCGAAGGATGAATAATATTGTTAGTAAATATTAAATGTGCACTAAAGGTTTGAAATGTGAAATATGTTTGAATAATTGTCTTTTTCAGGTCAATTTTGTATTTCACATGATAATTTTTATTGCATCAAATACAAGAAGAATTTGGAACTGAGTCACCCTTATGCTTGGCTTTCGAGGAAGAGAAAAAGTTAGAATTCGATTTGGCGGAATCACTTGTTTTGGCTCAGAAGCGAACAGCAGTTTGATTTGATTTTTCTCTCAGCAGGTAACTCTAAATCCAAATCCGGGTCGTTAAAATGTCACGAAAAACATGGCGGCCAAGTGAAAAACACTGGAAAGGATGGACGCTGACACTGACAGAAGTGTAACCCGGAGACTGTAATGCTGATTAGGTGTTTGAAACACACACTTGATCTGAAATACCTCTATTACCCCTCATAGAGACGCAGCCAGCACATCCACTTCTGTTCCTAATATGCATCAAATGCTCACTGTGGTGTGTGAACCAAGGACAAGGAGGGCTATGGGGTAGTAAAAGCGATCACAAAACAAATCCAAACAAAAATGAGAATTCGAAACACAGCCTGCGTCTAAAATCTCCGTGCCACATGTAACTTGCATTTCTTGCAGACTTAACTCTAATTTAATAGGGAAAAAAATACATAAATACAATGCCTGAGAGTAATGGACTCGGTATTCTATATTCACTAAGAGTACCGGGGTAAAGACATTGCCATTGACCAGGCATTAAAAAGAAACTTGGCACGGAATGTAAATAAATAGATCGAGTCTTCAGTAAAGAGGAAGGCAGTTTTTCTTTAAATCCCTGTGACTTCAGACACGTTGATAGATTCTTTGCTGTT